>NC_058082.1:533122352-533438243 GCF_014858855.1 Bufo gargarizans | reverse complement strand
CTATTATTTAGGTGCTGGGTGACAGGTATACGTTTACAGACAGAATTAGACTGGGATATGCACAGTAGCGTGTGTGTGAAGTTATTGAGAATGACCCTATCAGCACCTTGAATCTAATATTCCCTTTTAGGGATAAATTTAAAGTAGGCCTGATACAGCAGAAACCACTAATTTAGAGAATTGCTAAATTGGGAATTGTATTTCAACCCAGAACAAAAACTGTGCTTTGACGGACACTAAATAACTTGCCCAGCCACAGCAATAACCACAGATTTAGCAGACTACAAATTTGAGGCCTATTATTTAGGCGCTGGGTGACAGGTATACATTTACTGACAGAATTAGACTGGGATATGGCCAAAAAATAACCACACTATTGATGGTTAAATGCACTTGGTGTGACAGCTTGACCAACCACACTATTGAGGGTTAAATGCACTTGGTGACAGGCTCAGCTTGCCCCTGATGTCGTATATGGCCAAAAAATAACCAGACTATTGATGGTTAAATGCACTTGGTGTGACAGCTTGACCCTGATGTAGGATTTAGCCAAAAAACAACCGCACTATTGAGGGTTAAATGCACTTAGTAACAGGCTCAGCTTGCCCCTGATGTAGTATATGGCCAAAAAATAATCAGACTATTGATGATTAAATGCACTTGGTGTGACAGCTTGACCCTGATGTAGGATTTAGCCCAATAACAACCACACTACTGAGGGTTAAATGCACTTGTTGGCAGCTTGTGCTGGCGCACCGATCACCCCAGGAAAAAGTGACTGAAAAACGCTCTGGGCAGCCTACAAACAGTGAGCAATTCAATAGCAGCAGTTCAATCATCCACAGCTGCAGATCGATCTCTGAATGAAGTCTTTTGGAGGAGTTAATCACTGCCTAATCTCGCCCTAACGTCGCAGCTGCAACCTCTCCCTATACTGATCAGAGCAGAGTGACGGGCGGCGCTATGTGACTCCAGCTTAAATAGAGGCTGGGTCACATGCTGCACTGGCCAATCACAGCCATGCCAATAGTAGGCATGGCTGTGACGGCCTCTTGGGGCAAGTAGTATGACGCTTGTTGATTGGCTGCTTTGCAGCCTTTCAAAAAGCGCCAAGAAAGCGACGAACACTGAACCCGAACCCGGACTTTTACGAAAATGTCCGGGTTCAGGTCCGTGTCACGGACACCCCAAAATTCGGTACGAACCCGAACTATACAGTTCGGGTTCGCTCATCCCTAATTATAGGCTCAGAAAAGAACATCGAAAGTTAATAGAGAAGATATCCAAATGGATCATGGACATCACAGGGACATGCGATCAGGCAGACGTTATATAGAGTCAACAAAGCGGCAGCTGAGCCTCTTCTGTCTAACGTTTCCAAATCCAAAACACCCCAGTAAAATTCACTATAATTTTTTTATTAATCATTCCAATAACAGGGCATCTTAAGAGTCCTGTATTGTTATTTATCGTCACTACTTCCCCAAGTCGGGGGTGGGTAATTGCCGCGCGCCCCCTCCTTTCCTTCAATTCTTACGTTTTAATAGCTTCTCCCACATTTCCGCTCGATCAAAATTAAATTTCATCCATTGATCTCCCTTGGATGTGGTCTCTCTTTTGCATGCTCTTTCTCCGGTGTGGAACCCTGATTCGCCGCTAACCATGATCAACATGGTAGGCGCAGAAAAGCACATTGAAAGTTGATAGAGCAGATATCCAATTGGATCGTGAACATCACGGGGACTTGCGACATGGTGGGGCAGTATGTTTGCACATGCCTACACGAACTGACTGATGGGTCTGCCCCTGCAACTTCTGGGTCTCCAAATTGGGCACATGGTCTGAGCTTGCCCTTTACCCCTTTACCCTTGGAGGTGATGGCCTGCCCTGCAGCCAGTGTATTGTTTGAACGTGTGTTTAGCACGCCTGGAGGGGGTATCACAGGTTATATTTTCCAATGTTTTGGGGTGTACCCTAATTAAAAAAATTATTTAAAAAATGTAAAACCCAAAATCAGTGTAGGCTATCTCCTCTTCCTCCACCGCCGCTTCCACCTACACCCCCACATCCACCGCCTCCTCAACCTCCTACTCCATATGGACCTCATCATCCTAGATCAAGATTATTATTATTTTTTTTATGTATTTTATGTTATTTAAAGTAATTTCCCTATCCACATTTGTTTACAGAGCACTTGTTATGCTCTTAACCACATTTTGATGCCATTTGCAGCTCTCTAGCCCTTTCCATTACATTTTTACAGACATTTTAGTGCTCAAAAGTTCGGGTCCCCATTGGCTTTAATGGGGTTCGGGTTCGGGGACAAGTTCGGGTCCCAAACTCAAACTTTTTTGTGAAGTTCGTCTGAACCTATCGAACCCAATGATCCAGGTGTCCTCTCAACTCTACTCCTCTCTAGTTGTGACACAGAAGTGCCATCCATATCATCCTGACATGACTAAGAAGAGGAGTGAGACATCCAGTACACCATTTTATCCTATTTGTCCTCAGATATATTGTTGAGCCTTTTGGAAGCCAGGGAAAACTGTGGCCCTCTACCACTACCATTACTACTACTACATCAGGCTGGATGGCTGGTGCTGCTACTGCTACTTCTACCCACATTCTGACTCTCAGGTGACAAGGCATGGGTCTTTGGTTTTCCATTCTTCTGTTTTCCAGACATTTTGTTATGAAGCCTGTAAATAAAAAAATTTTCTGTAATTTAAAGACAGAGACGTAATTAAATGACCCACACTTACTATATACAAACTGCACACTGGCTTTGACAATTTAGTTTTATGTAAACTAATAACATAGTTTTTGCAGTAAAATATGTTTAAACTACAAGGTCTGATGCAGTAATCCATTCACTAATATGGGTATAATATTACATTGTTTGAAGCAAAATGTATCTGAACTATGTGTTTACTAACACAGGAATAGCAATACAATTTTTGCTGTGAAATGTCTTTTAACTACACGGTCTGATGCTGTAATGGGTTTACTAACAAAGGCATAAAAATGCAATGTTTGCATTAAAATATCTTTGAATTATGCATTTACTAACATGGGTATAACGATGCAGTTTTTGAAGTATAATCTGATGCAGTAATACTACTATTACATTTTTATAATAAAAATAAAATTTGTTCAATAACAGAGAAAAAAATTGCATTATTGCGGTATACCTTTTTTTGTAACTACTCAGTATTTTGCAGCAATATGCAACATGTTTAACATGCAAAGAGATAATCACGGCCAGCTCCAATATATAGGTCTGGGGCACGGAAAAGTCCTCATATGGCTATGTGAACATAAAAATGAAAAAGTTGTAGCTCTGGGAAGGCTGGTAGTAAAAAATGCAAAAAAGGAAATTCATTCAGTCCTTGAGGAGTTAAGGGATTGAGTCACTCTAAGAGCTATTTCACCTGCCTATGGATTCTTTACTTACTGTAGGCATATTCTATTGCTTGTATATTTACTCCAAAGTTAGTATGTAAGGCTGCTTTCACACTAGCGTTTGGGTTTCCGTTCGTGAGCTCCGTTTGAAGGAGCTCACGAGCGGACCCGAACGCAGCCGTCCAGCCCTGATGCAGTCTGAATGGAGGCGGATCCGCTCAGACTGCATCAGTCTGGCGGCGTTCAGCCTCCGCTCCGCTCGCCTCCGCACGGACAGGCGGACAGCTGAACGCTGCTTGCAGCGTTCGGGTGTCCGCCTGGCCGTGCGGAGGCGTGCGGATCCGTCCAGACTTACAATGTAAGTCAATGGGGACGGATCCGTTTGAAGATGCTACAATGTGGCTCAATCTTCAAGCGGATCCGTCCCCCATTGACTTTACATTGAAAGTCTGGACGGATCCGTCCCAGGCTATTTTCACACTTAGCTTTTTTTAGCTAATATAATGCAGACGGATCCGTTCTGAACGGAGCCTCCGTCTGCATTATTATGGGCGGATCCGTTCAGAACGGATCCGCCCGAACGCTAGTGTGAAAGTAGCCTTAGTTCAAATTATAGGTAACATCTTTTCTGAAAACATTACATTACATTTCCAAGAAAATTGAATTTTAATACAGTGATTTAGACCATGGTCAGTCTAGATTTGTATGGGCTTCCTCATGCCCATTCTCTTGCAATGACCCAGTATATGCTAATAAATGTCATCAACAGCATCAAAAGGTAATGATGACCTCTCCATATCATCATAGCTGCCAAATGCTTGATTGCCTTTTTGTGGAAATGCACTGCTCCTGAAATATAACACAGCTTGAAAATTGCACCAGAACAATAAATTCTAATCAGGTCAGAGCAAGTGACATTCTTTATAAAATGATAAATCTTCAAACTGAAATTTTAGGAGCATTTATGAATACACAAATACTCTGTGTACTCATGTCCGTGTCATTTTTGAACTTTGATATTTCCTTCTTTTACTGTAAAGGAATATTATCATAAATGTGCTATTTGTCTAGCCTGAAAACAAGAATATCTTCTCTTACTAAAATACAGACAGAAATAATAAGCATTATGACAACATTTGAAATGTAATGAACAAAATTCCCCTTTACAGATACTGAAAATTTGGCACATTTGAAGTCAAAGAAAAGTGGTTAAAGTGTTTTTCAACTATAGTTTAAAATTGCCATAAAATAAGACTGAGAGAAATTGCATGGTGTCAAAACCATCCTTCAACTTTAACTTGATCAAAGCAGCAAGAGAATGGAGTTTGCATGTTGTCCTTGTATGTGGTTCCTCTGTACACTGTATTAATGTGACTTCCTTAGAAAACTGGCTAGAGATAAGCGAATTTCTCCAAAATTAGATTTGCCCGCTTCGCTGAATTTTCCGAAAGAAATGTATTTTGATCTGAATATATTTGCGACGAAACATGATAAAAAAAGACTATTTATGGGCTGCATAGAGCCTTTATATGGGTATAGAACACTGTGCCATGCAGTAACACGAATAGGGAGTGTGCTGGGGTAGTGAAATAATACTGTCAGTCAGTATGAAAGGCGTCAATATTAGAATACTGCACACTTCACTTATTTGGGCAGTCAGGGGGCCAAAACTGGCCAAATAACTCAAGTATTAACTCAGCCTTACAGGTCCATGTTAGCGTCAAGAAGAAGCGCACTTCCTTTACACCCTTGTCAGCTGATTCCACATAGATGTCTACAGAACCTGTTCTATTAAACGCTTATACAAGTAGAGCCCCCCAACAGAGTGGAGAGGGTATCAGCAGTAAGTTTGTGTTGACATCACTGATTATTTTGCCCTTCCTCTGATCCATCAGAACAATAACCCACAAAAAACTGATACTGTCTGGGGAGCATCCGCCTTCACTCAGTCAGCATTTGGTCAGTAATCCATCAGTATTGGTAATGCCCAAAAAAATAGGCGTGGATCTACTAAAAAAAAGATGACACATGAAGGTAATATTTGCATGTCCTGTGTGTTTTGTACCCACTCCTGCTTTTGGCTACCAAATCATAAGTCACTTCTGAAGGGACCATACAGGCCTTACTGCTGCTACACAGACAGGATCCATTGTGCGTCTCATTCTTCCATCCTTCTGACCGATCAGAAGAAAGGTCAAATGAATGGTGATTTCAAGAAGATCAAACAAGGACAATAGTAACCTCGTCATACAGTGGGGAGGGTGGTAAGAGCATGAGAAGTCCACAGAGTGGCCCTATGACATAGTAGTGAGGCGGAAGCAGCATGAGCAGACCACCAAGTGGCACAATGACAGGGTCTGGAGGTGGCAGCAGCATCAGGAGGCCACAAAGTGTGGAGGTGACAGCAGCAGTATGATTAGGCCACAGAGTGGCACAGTAAAATCGTGTGGAGATAGCAGCATCAGGAGGCCACAGAGTGGCAAGGTGACAGTGTGGACATGGCAGCATCAGGAGGCCACAAAGTAGCAAGTGACATAGTGTGGAGTAGGGTTGAGCGAACCCAAAATTTAAAGTTTGGGTTCGTACTGAACTTTAGGAATTTTGGACCCCGGACCCGAATCCGAACATTTCAGTAAAAGTTCAGGTTCGGGTTCGGTGTTCGGCGCTTTCTTGGCGCTTTTTGAAAGACTGCAGAGCAGCCAATCAACAAGCAGTTAACAGTCTGAACTTAGAAGCCATCACAGCCATGGCTACTAATGGCATGGCTGTGATTGGCCAGAGCAGCATGTGACCCAGGCTCTATATAAGCTTGAGTCACATAGCGCTGCGCGTCACTCTGCTGTTACAAGTGTAGGGAGAGGATGCTGCTGGATTTGTGATTTCAGGGAGAGAATAGGAGAGAATCTAACTCAGCGATCTACATAGAAATAGTTGTGTAAGTGCAGGGCTCAATCATTCAACCCTGCCCTAAGACCATTGACAAAAAAAAAAAATATATATATATATAATTCTGTTAGTTACGTGGGCAGCGGCGGCAGTCATTTTATGCAAGCTCAGTGGACCAGCACTGCATCTGAGCTTTCGGGACATTGCAAATAACAATTTTTTTGTCAATCTACAACATCTAGATTAGTCAGTGTGCAATTTAAGGTAGAAATACACCCATCATTTTCTGGGGTTTTAAAAACACACTTTTTTTGTAAAAAAACCCTGTATTTTCCTGATCTGCAAGTGTTAAATTCAAGTTTAATATATACAGCTTTCATATTTTGTTACCGAAAAAACACTTTTTTGGCAATCTACAACCTCTGGATTAGTCAGTATGCAAATTAAGCTAGAAATACACCCATCATTTTCTGGGGTTTTAAAAACACTTTTTTGACAAAAAAACACAGCCATTTTGGGCAAAGAAATATTTAATTCAGGCCTATATTGGTTAAGGCCCGGTGAGATACACCCTTAACATACAGGGGTTTGATTCAGGCATTTAAAATACAGCCATTTTGGGCAAAGAAATATTTAATTCAGGCCTATACTGGTTTAGGCCCTGTGAGATACACCCTTTACATACAGGAATTTGATTCAGACATTTGAAATACAGCCATTTGAAATACCGCCATTTTGGGCAAATAAATCTTTAATTCAGGCCTACACTGGTGCAGGCCATGTGAGATACACCCTCTACGTGCAGAAGTTTGATTCAGACATTTGAAAAACAGTCATTTTGTGCAAAGAAATCTTTAATTCAGGCCTACACTGGTTCATGCATGCGAGATACACCATCTACATACAGGAGTTTGATTCAGGCATTTGAAATTCCGCCATTTGGTGAACCCATATTGAATTCAAGCCTACACTGGTCCAGGCCGTGTGAGATACACCCTCTACATACAGGGGTTTGATTCAGGCATTTGAAATGCAGTCATTTTGTGCAAAAAAATCTTTAATTCAGGCCTACATTGGTTCAGGCCGTGTGAGATGCACCCTCTACATACAGTGTTTTGATTCAGGCATTTGAAATACCGCCATTTGGGGCACCAATATTGAATTCAGGCCTACACTGGTTCAGGCCATGTTAGATACACCCTCTACATACAGGGGTTTGATTCAGGCATTTGAAAAACAGCCATTTGAAATACAGCCATTTTGTGCAAAGAAATCTTTAATTCAGGCCTACACTGGTTCAGGCCGTGTGAGATACACCCTCTACATACAGTGTTTAGTTTCAGGCATTTGAAATACCGCCATTTTGTGTACCAACATTGAATTCAGGCCTACACTGATTCAGGCAGTGTGAGATACACCCTCTACATACAAAGGTTTGATTCAGGCATTTGAAATACAGACCTTTGAAATACAGCCATTTTGTGCAAAGAAATATTTAATTCAGGCCTACACTGGCTTAGGCCATGTAAGATACACCCTCTACATACAGGGGTTTGATTCAGGTATTTGAAATGCAGCTATTTGGGGCAAAGACATTTTTAATTCAGACCTACACTGGTGCAGGCCATGTGAGATACACCCTCTACATACAGGGGTGTGATTCAGGCATTTGATATACAGCCATTTTGTGTAAAGAAAACTTTAATTCAGGCCTACACTGGTGCAGGCCATGTGAGATGCACCCTCTACATACAGGGGTTTGATTAAGACATTTGAAATGCAGCCATTTGAAATGCAGCCATTTTGGGCAAATAAATCTTTAATTCAGGCCTACACTGGTTTAGACCGCGTGAGATACACCCTCTACATACAGGAGTTTGATTCAGGCCTACAGTGGGTCAGGTCGTTGAGACACACCCTTTATATACAGGGGTTTGATTCAGACATTTGAAATACAGCTATTTTGTAAAAATAAATCTTTAATTGAGGCCTAATCTGGTTCAGGCCGTGTGAGATACACCATTTACATATTGTCGTTCTATTCTACTATTAATTAAACACCCATTTAAGGAAAGATCCTAAATTCGAAAAATATTAGGAGAGCGTCAAATAAGGGGCGTGGCCCAGGTCGTGGTGCTGCTGGTGGACCTCCTGTTGCAGGGAGAGGACGTGGTCGATCTGTGCCAGCTACACGCACAAGTGAAACCCCTTCCTCAGGTGAGAGTAGGCGACAAAACCTGCATCGGTATTTTGTCGGGCCTAATGCTGCTCTACGAATGGTGAGGCCTGAACAAGTACAGGCGATAGTAGATTGGGTTGCTGACAGTGGATTCAGTTCCTTCACATTGTCTCCCACCCAGACTCCTGCTGAAAGACCACAGTTGGCACCTGCAGCCGATGTCCATCAGTCTTTCACCTCACCCCCTTGCAAATCAGCCAAGCAGTCTGAGCCCCAAGTCATGCAGCAGTCTCTTCTGCTTTTTGATGACTCTGTTAGCAGGGTTTCCCAGGGCCATCCACCTGGCCCTGCCCCAGAAGTGGAAGAGTTTGAGTGCACCGATGGCCAACCACTTATCTTTCAAGATGAGTACATGAGAGGACCATCGCAGCACGTCTCGGATGATGACGAAACACAAGTGCCAACTGCTGGGGATTTTGAAAGTGTGCAGACCGACAATGAAGGTAGGGTTGAATACTGGGTGGAAGATGATTTGGAGGACGATGAGGTCCTCGACCCCACATTGAATCAAGGTCATGCAAGTGACCTATGTAGTTCGGAGGAAGAGGCAGTGGTCGCACAGAGCCACCAGCACAGCAGAAGAGAGAGCAGGGTGCAAAAGCGGAGCGGATGTCCTCTAGACAGTACGCCTGCTACTCCCCACCGCAGCAAGGGACCAAGCACGCCAAAGCCAGCTCCAAGGAGTTCCCTGGCGTGGCAGTTCTTCAGACAATGTGCTGACGACAAGACACAAGTGGTTTGCACGCTGTGCAATCAGAGCCTGAAGCGAGGCATAAACGTTCTCAACCTAAGCACAACCTGCATGACGAGGCATTTAAGTGCAAAGCACAAGCTGCAGTGGAGTAGACACCTCAAAAACCAAGAAAGGTCTCTGGCTCCTCCTGCTTCCTCTTCTGCTGCAGTCTTGGCCTCTTCATCCACCTCTGGAGTGACAGTGCCATCTGCCACCCCGCAAACAGAGTATCTGCCAGCAACACCAACACCTAGGTCACCAAGCATCTCCACAATGTCCCATGGAAGTGTTCAGCTCTAAATCTCCCAAACGCAGGAGAGGAAGAGGAAGTACCCCCCTACCCACCCGCGATCCCTAGCCCTGAATGCCAGCATTTCTAAATTACTGGCCTTTGAAATTCTGTCATTCTGTCTGGTGGAGACTGATAATTTTAAAGGCCTTATGGAGGTGGCTGTCCCACAGTATGTCGTGCCCAGCCGCTACTACTTTTCAAGGCGAGCCATCCCTTCCCTGCACAGCCAAGTAGGGGATATAATCAGGTGTGCACTGCGCAAAGCCATCTGTGGCAAGGTGCACCTGACTACGGATATGTGGACCAGTAAGCACAGTCAAGGCTGTTATATCTTTAGCTGGGCCTGAGGCGGATAGCAGTTTGGCACATGTCCTTCGACCACCGAGGATTGCAGGTTGCTTTAGTTTGCCTCCTGTTGCTTCCTCCTCCTACACCGCTTCCTCATCCTCTACCGGCTCCCTTATTTGGTCACCTTCACCACTAACTTCAGCACAGCCAGGGGTAAATGACAGCAGGCAGTTTTAAAACTTATTTGTTTGGTTTGTGCCAGTCAGCCTCAAGCCCGGCCTGGTGGTGTGTGATAATGGGCGAAATCTCGTAGCAGCTCTGGGACTAGCCGGTTTGATGCACATCCCTTGCCTGGCGCATGTGCGGAATTTGGTGGTGCAGAGATTCCTTAAAACCTACCCCGATATTTCAGATCTGCTTCATAAAGTGTGGGCTGTCTGTGCGCACTTTTGGCGTTCTCACCCTGCTGCTGCTCGCGTGTCAGTGTTGCAGTGTAACCTCATATGCGACGTGCCCACAAGGTGGGACTCCACATTGCACATGCTAGCCAGACTGTGCGAGCAGCAGCAGGCGATAGTGGAGTTTCAGCAGCAGCATGCACAGGTGAGTCGCTCGACGGAACACCACCACTTCACCACCAATGAGTGGGCCTCCATGCGAGACCTGTGTTCCTTGTTGCGCTATTTAAAGTACTCCACCAACATAGCCAGTGCTGATAACATGATTCTCAGCATTACTATCCCACTTCTATGCCTCTTTGAAAAAACTCTACTGACGATGATGGAAGAGGATGTGGCACAGGAGGAGGAGGAGGAAAAGGGATCATTTTGTAGGGTTTCCGGCCAGTCATTCCCAAGTGGCTCCTAGGGTGGGTTCCTGCACCCACAAACATAAGGTACACAATTGTCCAGCCAGGGCACAGTTCTGGAGGATGAGGAGGTGGAGGATGAGGAGGAGGAGATGGAGGAGGATGAACTATGTTCACAGCAGGGTGGCACCCAGACCAGCTCATGGCCATCACTGGTGCGCGGATGGGGGGATACAGAGGACACAGACGATACACCTCCCACAGAGGACAGCTTTTCGTTGCCTCTGGGCAGCCTGGCACACATGAGCGATTACATGCTACAGTGTCTCCGCAATGACCGCTGAGTTGCCCACATGATAACTTGTGCTGATTACTGGGTGGCCACGCTGCTAGATCCCTGTTACAAGGACAACGTACCAACCTTAATTCTCTCACTGGAGCGTGATCGTAAGACTACAAGAGCACGCTGGTAGACTCGCTGCTGGTGGCATTCCCACCTGACAGCGGGGGCACAGTGGAAGCACAAGGCGAAGGCAGAGGAAGAGGTCGCCAACGCAGCTGAGGCACCCCCAGCACCTCAGAAGGTAGGGTTAGCATGGCCAAAATGTGGAAAAGCTTTGTTAGCACGCCACAATAACCAGCACCACCAGCTGATATGGAACGTCTTAGCAGGAGGCAGCATTTCACCAACATGGTGGAGCAGTATATGTGCATTCGCCTACACGTACTGAATGACGGGTCTGCCCCCTTGAACTTCTAGGTTTCCAAATTGGGCACATGGCCTGAGCTTGCCCTTTATGCCTTCGAGGTGCTGGCCTGCACTGCAGCCAGTGTATTTTCTGAACGTGTGTTTAGCATGGTAGGGGGCGTCATCGCAGACAAGCGCAGCCGCCTGTCCACAGCTAATGTGGACAAGCTCACGTTCATTAAAATGAACCAGGCATGGATCCCTCAGGACTTGTCTGTATCTTGTGCAGAATAGACATGTATACCGGCACTAACCAGCCATTGTTATACTGCAGCGCAATTGCTCATTCTTGTATTTTGGATATTTCTCACTATTTGTACCAATTTTATATCATTTCACTACTTTGTCATTTGCATTTTCTGGTGAAATTCACAAATTTTTGGGTGTATAGTACCACTGCTATACCTAGTAGGCAGTTTTAAATAAAATAAAATTGTCATTAACATTTTCTGGTGAAATTCACTAATTTTTGGGTGTATAATACCACTGCTATACCTAGTAGACCGGTAAAAAAAAAAAATTAAAATTGTCACTGCATTTTCGAGTGATATTCACCAATTTGGTGTGTATAGTACCACTGCTATACCTAGTAGACCGGTAAAAAAAAAAGAAAAAAATTGTCAGTTACATTTTCTGCCGAAATTAACACATTTTTGGGTGTATAGTACCACTGCTATACCTAGTAGACAGGTTAAATAAATAAAACATTGTCAGTTATATATATTTTTTTGAAATTCACCAATTTTTTGGTGTGATGTACCACTCCTATACCTAGTAGACCGGAAAAAAAAATTGTCAGTTACATTTTTGGGTGAAATTCACAAATCTTTGGGTGTAATATACCACTCCTCTACCTAGTTGACAGCTTAATACATTTCAATAATTTTTCTGTTACATTTTTGGGCTGACATTATACAATTTTAGACGTGAATAAACACCTGCTATGCATAGGTGACAGGGAATAAGGTTTAATTTATGATTCAGTAATTAATGTGCGCCACATCCTTTCATTCAATGCTTAAACTTTGAAAAGTTGTCACACTTTTACGCTTTAATAATTTCTCCCATATTTCAACTCTATAATTTTAAATTTGAAAAAATGAATCCTACCTTGGATGTGGTCTCTCTTTGTCACGCTGCCTCTCTGGCCTGGAAACCTGATTCCCCGCCACCCGTGATCACCATGGTAGGCGCATAAAAGAACATCGAAAGTTGATAGAGCAGATATCAAATTGGATCGTGAACATCACGGGAACATGCGACATGGTGGGGAACTTCTGTAAGTGTGCACACGCCTACACAAACTGACTGACAGGGGTCAGCCCCTGCAACTTCTGGGTCTCCAAATTTGACACCTGGCCTGAGCTTGCCCTTTACCCCTTGGAGGTGCTGGCTTGCCCTGCAGCCAGTGTATTGTCTGAACGTGTGTTTAGCATGACTGGAGGGGGTTATCACAGGTTATATTTCCCAATGTTTTGAGGTGTACTCTCCTTTACCACCACTTCCACCTACACCACCACATCTACCTCCTCCTCAACCTCCATATGGACCTCGTCCTCCTAGATCAAGATTATTATTTTATTTTTTTTACCTATTTTATGTTATTTAAAGTCATTTCCCTATCCACACTTGCCATGCTCTTAACCACATTTTGATGCCATTTCCAGCCCTCTAGCCCTTTCCATGACATTTTTACAGCCATTTTAGTGCTCAAAAGTTTGGGTCCCCATTGGGTCAAGTTCGGGTCCCGAACTCAAACTTTTTTCTCAAGTTCGGTCGAACCCGTCGAACCTGAACATCCAGGTGTCCGCTCAACTCTAGTGTGGAGATGACAGCAACAGCAGCATGATACCACAGAGTGTCAAGGTGACATAGTGTGGACATGGCAGCATTAGGAGGCCACAAAGTGGCACAATGACATAGTGTGGAGATGGCAGCAGCAGCATGATACCACAGAGTGGCAAGGTGACATAGTGTGGACATGGCAGCATCAGGAGGCCACAAAGTGGAAAGGTGACATAGTGTGAAGATGGGAGCAGCAGCAGCATGATACCACAGAGTGGCAAGGTGACATAGTGTGGACATGGCAGCATCAATAGGCCACAAAGTGGTACAGTGACATAGTGTGGAGATGGCAGCATCAGGACGCCACAGAGTTGCATGGTGACATAGTGTGGACATGGCAGCATGATACCACAGAGTGGCACGGTGACATAGTGTGGAGATGGATGATCTAATCTGATGTATCCAGGCATTGCTGGGTGGAAATCCTGGCTCATCCACACCTGAATAATCTTGACAAAAGTAAGTCTCCCCACATTTCGGTGGACAGGCGAGTTCTTCTTGGAGTAACTAAGGTATCCACTGCACTAAACACCCGTTCTGATGCCACACTACTGGCCAGGCAGGACAGGGCAAACTCGGCCAGTTGCGGCCACAAATCCAGTTTGGCTGCCCAGTAGTCCAATCTTCTATGATGCTTGGAAGGTGCTTTCAAAGTATGCCACCACCCACTATGCGGGTGAAGAAAGCTGCTCAACAGTGACTCTAGACTCAGGCTGCGGGTGCTGCTGTCACTTGCGACAAAGTTGAAAATCCAGTCAACCAATCAAGAACCGCTGGGTTGCTGGTCAAGACAAGACCGCTAGCTGACATGTGGACCTAAAGCCTCGAGAAGAAACCCCTGCTGCCAGGCCCCCTTACTCTGCTGCAACCTGTGCCTGTGCTTCATTTAAGCCTCTGACACTCCCCTGTGCAGGGCCTGGTACTTCTCTGTCTGACATACTCGTAGCTGAACAAAATAAATTAAAAGCAAATTAAAACACCCCTAAAAGCACCTATTTTTTTTCTTTTTTTACTGAGATAGACAACTAAAGGATTTGAAATTGGCAACAAAACCATTTCAGTGTAAATAACAGCAAAAGTGAACTGCGTATTTTTTTTTTTCCGTATTGGACTAAAATAGGCCAGTAAACGATTTCTAAGTAAATAACAGAAAAAGTGAACTGCAAATATTTTTCTCTTTTTCTCTATAAATATTGCAATAAACGCTTTTAGCAAAAATAACACCAAATGTGAACTGTGTCTATTTTATTGTATTGTAGTGAAATATGACAAGAAATACTTTTTGGGCAAATATCAGCAAATATGAACTTAGTTTATTTTTCCCTATAAATATGTCAATAAACGCTTTTAGAGCAAATAACACCAAATGTCAACTGCGTCTATTTTTCTCTTTTTCTCTAGAAATATGCCAATAAACGCTTTTAGCGCAAATAACAGCAAATATGAACTAAGTCTATGTTTCTCTTTTTTTTAGAAATATGGTAATAAACTCTTTTACCGAAAATAACACCAAATGTGAACTGCGTCTCTTTTTCTAGTATTGTAGTGAAATATGACAAGAAACGCTTTTAGCGCAAATAACTGCAAATATGAACTTAGTCTATTTTTCTCCTTTTCACTAGAAATTTGGCAAAAAAATGCTTTTAGAGCAAATAACACCAAATGTGAACTGCGTCTATTTTTCTCGTATTGGAGTGAAATATAAGAAGAAACGCTTTTAGTGCAAATAACTGCAAATATGAACTTAGTCTATTTTTTTCTCTTTTTCTCTATAAATATTGCAATAAACGCTTTTAGCGCAAATTACACCAAATGTGAACTACGTCTATTTTTCTCATATTGTAGTGAAATATCACAAGAAACACTATTAGCGCAAATAGTTTAAAATATGATCTAAGTCTGTTTTTCTCTTTTTCTCTAGAAATATGGCAATAAACGCTTTTAGCGCAATTTACACCAAACTTGAACTGCGTCTATTTTTCTCGTATTGTAGTGAAATATGGCAAGAAATGCTTTTAGTGCAAATAATATCAAATTATTATTAGTCTATTTTTCCGTTTTTCTCTAGAAATATGTCAATAGACGCTTTTAGCACAATTAACACCAAATATGAACTAAGTATATTTTTTTCCTTTTTCTCTAGAAATATGACAATAAAACTTTTAGCACAAATAACACCAAATGCAAACTGTGTCTATTTTTCGTATATTGTAGTGAAATATAACAGGAAAAGCTTGAATGAATACCTGTGGTAAGTCCTGATGCACTGACACTAATTATATCACCAGCTCAAAACTTAGGAAATCTTGAAACATGACCGAGTTGCGGAACACTGAGATAGGGGTACTTATTGATGTTGATGAATTCTCTGTATAGATTTATTGAATTTGTTGGCTCTATATAGATATTGAATTATTATTGTCTAGTTGATTAGAGTGAAATAAATACTATAAATTTGATGTGCACCCTTTCCCCTCATATTATTTGATCAGAAAAGAATACAGAAATTTTATTTATTACTACCTCTAATGGCTGTTGTGTAAAATAATATGATGGGCTCTGGAAGAAGTTGGGTCTTTAGAAATGGCACCTGCTCCACAGTGCAGTGAGAACCATAGCTGCCGGGTTTCTACTGTTTTAAACAGCAGACACGCGGGGCTAATGTCAGTGATAACATGGATCACAAACATTTAACCCCTCAGATGACATGATTAATTGCAACCATGGCAACTGAGTTTATTGGTTTCCGCCAGGACTGCTGTGCTCCTAGGACTGAACAGCACGAAGATTGGGGTAGCCTCAGTCCTTCTGAAGGATCCGATGCTACCACAGCAATAGTTATGTTCTATGGCAAGGCTCTATAGGAACGTATTGAATTTCCCATAGGCTGCAATGGTAATTCATTGCAGTCTATGGTACAAGCAATCAAATGACTGCATGTTCAATTCCCCTAAGGGAAAAAAAGTTTTTAAAAGTTTTTAAAAATATAAAAATGTAAATCCTCCTAGTTTTCCCATCTTTTCACCAACATTTCCCAAATTGCCCGTACTATTAAAATATAAACATATTTATCCTATAGGTTGAAAAAATATCAAAATGGTTGATTTTCTATATTTTGCCTGTTCACTGCTTTACATACACCCTCCAATCAATAAAAACTACTGATTGCCCTGCCAAAAAATGAGCACTAACTCCATAAACATAATTATAAAAAAAAAGTTATAGGGATCAGAATATGGTGATGCAAAGAAAAAAAATGTTTTTCAAAGTTTTTAAGTATGAAAACTAAAGAAAAACTATGTAAATATATATAGTATTGCTTTATTTGTACTGACCCTGAGAATGAAAGGAACTGGTCAGTTTCATCTCACAGGGAACACTGTAAAACAAAACCCATAAAACTATGATGGAATGTATTTCTTTTTTTTCAATATCTCCCCATTTGGAATTTTTTTTCCAGCTTTCCACTAAAGGGAGTAAGAAATGAATACAGAAAAAATTAAAAAGCCTTGTCTTCAAGGAGTTAAAATGCAAAGTATGAAAGTATATTTTTTATGGTTTTATATTTTTTTGGCCACTTTGGTCCCCCCATATTTATTATATTTATTGTATCCACACACTGAGCTCAAGAAAGTAATAGAGCCCACTACTTGCAACTCCCTTCTTAAATAAGAAGATACAGGGCAATTTGCTCTTAATTCATGCTGGGAGCAGTCACTACTCGTATCTTTCTACCTCCACACTGGCAGGGCCTACTACTCAAAATGCCTCTCCCTGATGTGGGAGAGTAGACAGGGAAGATGAGGTAATTAGTAATAGACTATATACAAAAAACCCTAGTAACCAATCAAAGCTCAGCTTTCATTTATTAAACTGCTGTAGTAGAATGAAAGCTGTACTGTGATTGGTTGGTTTTTTGATAAAAAGTTATGATGAATCGGTTTCAATAAATACAGTTTACATGTGAAACAGCACATTTATTAGAAAGCAGAGATAGGAGAGGTAGGCTTTTGAAGCCATGCCTCAGCAGTTACAGTAAACACTATAAACAGTATATATTCTTCAACCTGCCATTGATTGGCTGAAGTGTTTACATGTGACCGCTGCAGCCTACCAACCTAGACATACCTGCCCCTTGTTGGGTCATCAAATTGTTTTTAATATCTTTTAGTTGAAAGACAAAATTTGGAGAGCCCAGGAGATGGCATGCATTATTCCAAACCAGAAGTCAACATTTTTTTGTTTTCCCTGTTCTGATCATCTTGTTCTGCTTATCTCAAAATGCATTTTGCCAAGAGGAATAGTCTCAAATGTTCTTCACTTTGATACAAACATCATAGCCATATTTATATTCATTTCCATGTCTGTGTACTTATTTTGACCTTGGCTTTTTTGCCTATGAGGCCACAATTTTAAAGGTATTTGATTATATCCAGTTTGCCTTTTAAGTGACTTTTTAATAAACATTTCCTGACAATATTGACATAGAAATATGGATCAATCAGCTAACATAAAAATACATTGTTTATTTATCCATTTCTATACGTGGCCATTTGCCCCCTTATTGACCAGGCCAAATTTTACAAATCTGATATATGTCATTTTATGTTGTAATAACTTTGGAACGCTTACTTATCCAAGCCATTTAGAGATTGTTTTCTCATGACACATTGTACATTTAAATTCACTTTTTTTGCACTATTGATTTCTCCTATAGTTGGGGCTGACATAGTAGCCCCAGTTACAGGGGAATTACAACCCCAGAGAGGCTGTACAGCAGTAAACAGTGCTGTGTCCGATCAGAGATAAACCTGACCACCCAAGACACTTATAGTCAATGGGTCATCAGGAAGTGGTTATGTAAAAAGATAAAAAAAGCCAGACACATAGACATTGTCTATGTGTTTGGGGTCAACTCATTACATACACGGCCTTACTCATTATATAATGCAATACAAGACACAGTACATATGTATATTCTTTAAGATATGTGTACTGTGTCTTGTACAGTAATACGTATGTCATGAATAAGGGTCGGTATGCATTGACTCAAAGCACATAGGCGATATTTTCTGTGTGTATATCTTTTTATGTTTTTACATAAATAAACCACAGATTTTTATGGAAGCAGGATTTTTCCATATCTTTGTGTCAAGGTTAGTACACCTGATCCAGAATCAGTACTTCCAGAAATTATTCACAGGTGAACTGGGATTGTGCTTTATATTTTTCCTTACAATATAGCACATGAAATAAAAGGTGGCTCTTACTACCTAGCCTGCTATCTATGGAAAGACAATGTACAGTTGCAAGAAAAAGTATGTGAACCTTTTGGAATGATATGGATTTCTGCACAAATTGGTCATAAAATGTGATCTGATCTTCATCTAAGTCACAACAATAGACAATCACAGTCTGCTTAAACTAATAACACACAAAGAATTAAATGTTACCATGTTTTTATTGAGCACACCATGTAAACATTCACAGTGCAGGTGGAAAAAGTATGTGAACCCTTGGATTTAATAACTGGTTGAACCTCCTTTGGCAGCAATAACTTCAACCAAACGTTTTCTGATGTGCACAATGGTCAGGAGTAATTCTTGACCATTCCTCTTTACAGAACTGTTTCAGTTCAGCAATATTCTTGGGATGTCTGGTGTGAATCACTTTTTTTTTTTTTTAACAAGTCTCTTTTTATTGAGAAGGTATGTCAGTTTACAAGGAATATATGACAGTATATTGAAAGCATTATGTTATCCAACAAACCCATTATCAAAATAATGAGAACGTATGCTGAGAAGTAATGAAAATCACATAGGGGAGGAGGTAGGAAAAAGGGTGGGGGGAGGATAAGGAGGGAGGAAATAGGAGGGGGGGCAAGGAAAATAATACACATTGTCATTACAATATACAATCGTAAAAGTCAAGTACGGAGATAATGCACATCAGCTGAGGTTATTTCTTATATAAATAAAGAAGTTATGGAGAATTCAGGTACTAACCAAAATGATATCAGGATAAAGGCATAAGAAGCTTACTTATACATGGATACAGCATATCTGTGATAAATTACAAACTGTCTCTCTACACGTTGCACACAGAGAAAATAACCTGTTGTGTATGGTGGTCACAGGTTCAGTGTCAAAACCTTGACAAAGTATTGGGGTTGGTGGGTCAAATGTCAGAGATCTCTTAGTTGCCCGGGGAATCTCGGAACAATTTCCATGGATTCCATAATTTATGAAACTTAGCATGCGATCTGGATGCCCAACTAGCCAGTTCTTCCATCAGGAAAATTTGGTCAATCTTTTCATACCAGCTTTTTAGTGATGGAGGGGAGGTATTAAGCCAATTCACTGGTATTAGCAACCGTGCTGCTTGGACTAAAAGGGTAGGTAAATCAGACATCGAAGGCTTCCATGTTTTGGAAGGTAACCACAGAAGAACTGAGTGGGGTGATAATTCTATTGTAGTGCCACAAATTACATTTATTTTTTGCTCAACCTGTTCCCAATACGAACGAATCAAGGGGCACGACCACATAATATGGCCTAGCGTACCTTTCTGGGACCTGCACTTCCAGCATTTATCATTTTCCATGCAGCCCATTCTGAAGAGCTTATGAGGGTCATTGTACCACCTGGTCAGTGTTTTAACCACTTCAGCCCCGCTAGGTGAAACCCCCTTCATGACCAGAGCACTTTTTACACTTCGGCACTACACTCCTTTCACCGTTTATCGCTCGGTCATGCAACTTACCACCCAAATGAATTTTACCTCCTTTTCTTCTCACTAATGGAGCTTTCATTTGGTGGTATTTTATTGCTGCTGACATTTTTACTTTTTTTGTTATTAATCAAAATGTAACGATTTTTTTTGCAAAAAAATGACATTTTTCACTTTCAGCTGTAAAATTTAGCAAAAAAAAACGACATCCATATATAAATTTTTCACCAAATTTATTGTTCTACATGTTTTTGATAAAAAAAATGTTTGGGCAAAAAAAAAAATGGTTTGGGTAAAAGTTATAGCATTTACAAACTATGGTACAAAAATGTGAATTTCCGCTTTTTGAAACAGCTCTGACTTTCTGAGCCCCTGTCATGATTCCTGAGGTTCTACAATGCCCAAACAGTAGAAAACCCCCACAAATGACCCCATCTCGGAAAGTAGACACCCTAAGGTATTCGCTGATGGGCATAGTGAGTTCATAGAACTTTTTATTTTTTGTCACAAGTTAGCGGAAAATGATGATGATTTTTTATTTATTTTTTTTTCTTACAAAGTCTCATATTCCACTAACTTGCGACAAAAAATAAAAAATTCTAGGAACTCGCCATGCCCCTCACGGAATACCTTGGGGTGTCTTCTTTCCAAAATGGGGTCACTTGTGGGGTAGTTATACTGCCCTGGCAATTTAGGGGCCCAAATGTGTGAGAAGAACTTTGCAATCAAAATGTGTAAAAAATGACCGGTGAAATCCAAAAGGTGCACTTTGGAATATGTGCCCCTTTGCCCACCTTGGCATCAAAAAAGTGTCACACATCTGGTATCGCCGTACTCAGAAGAAGTTGGGGAATGTGTTTTGGGGTGTCATTTTACATATACCCATGCTGGGTGAGAGAAATATCTTGGCAAAAGACAACTTTTCCCATTTTTTTATACAAAGTTGGCATTTGAACAAGATATTTTTCTCACCCAGCATGGGTATATGTAAAATAACACCCCAAAACACATTGCCCAACTTCTCCTGAGTACGGCGATACCAGATGTGTCACACTTTTTTGCTGCCAAGGTGGGCAAAGGGGCACATATTCCAAAGTGCACCTTTCGGATTTTGCAGGGCATTTTTTAGACATTTTGATTGCAAAGTTCTTCTCACACATTTGGGCCCCTAAATTGCCAGGGCAGTATAACTACGCCACAAGTGACCCCATTTTGGAAAGAAGACACCCCAAGGTATTCCGTGAGGAGCATGGCGAGTTCCTAGAATTTTTTATTTTTTGTCGCAAGTTAGTGAAATATGAGACTTTGTAAGGAAAAAAGAAAAAAAAAGAAAAATCATCATTTTCCGCTAACTTGTGACAAAAAAATAATAAAAAATTCTAGGAACTCGCTGTGCCCCTCACGGAATACCTTGGGGTGTCTTCTTTCCAAAATGGGGTCACTTGTGGCGTAGTTATACTGCCCTGGCAATTTAGGGGCCCAAATGTGTAAGAAGTACCTTGCAATCAAAATGTGTAAAAAATGGCCTGCGAAAGCCGAAAGGTGCACTTTGGAATATGTGCCCCTTTGCCCACCTTGGCTGCAAAAAAGTGTCACACATGTGGTATCGCCGTACTCAGGAGAAGTTGGGCAATGTGTTTTGGGGGGTAATTTTACATATACCCATGCTGGGTGAGAGAAATATCTTGGCAAAAGACAACTTTTCCCATTTTTTTATACAAAGTTGGCATTTGACCAAGATATTTTTCTCACCCAGCATGGGTATATGTAAAATGACACCCCAAAACACATTCCCCAACTTCTCCTGAGTACGGCGATACCACATGTGTGACACTTTTTTGCAGCCTAGATGCGCAAAGGGGCCCAAATTCCTTTTAGGAGGGCATTTTTAGACATTTGGATCCCAGACTTCTTCTCACTTTCGGGCCCCTAAAAAGCCAGGGCAGTATAAATACCCCACATGTGACCCCACTTTGGAAAGAAGACACCCCAAGGTATTCAATGAGGGGCATGGCGAGTTCCTAGACTTTTTATTTTTTTTGCATAAGTTAGCGGATATAGATTTTTTTTGTTTTTTTCTCACAAAGTCTCACTTTCCGCTAACTTAGGACAAAAATTTCAATCTTTCATGGACTCAATATGCCCCTCACGGAATACCTTGGGGTGTCTTCTTTCCGAAATGGGGTCACATGTGGGGTATTTATACTGCCCTGGCTTTTTAGGGGCCCTAAAGCGTGAGAAGAAGTCTGGAATATAAATGTCTAAAAATGTTTACGCATTTGGATTCCGTGAGGGGTATGGTGCGTCCATGTGAGATTTTATTTTTTGACACAAGTTAGTAGAATATGAGACTTTGTAAGAAAAAAACAAAAACAAAAACAAACAAAAAATTTCCGCTAACTTGTGCCAAAAAAAATGTCTGAATGGAGCCTTACCAGGGGGGGGGGGGTGATCAATGACAGGGGGGTGATCAATGACAGGGGGGTGATCACCCATATAGACTCCCTGATCACCCCCCTGTCATTGATCACCCCCCTGTAAGGCTCCATTCAGACGTCCGTATAATTTTTACGGATCCATGGATCGGATCCGCAAAACACATGCGGACGTCTGAATGGAGCCTTACAGGGGGGTTATCAATGACAGGGGGTGATCAGGGTGATCAGGGTGATCACCCCCCTGTCAATGATCACCCCCCCTGTAAGGCTCCATTCAGACATCCGCATGATATTTTACGGATCCATGGATACATGGATCGGATCCACAAAACACATGCGGACGTCTGAATGGAGCCTTACAGGGGGGTTATCAATGACAGGGGGTGATCAGGGTGATCAGGGTGATCACCCCCCTGTCACTGATCACCCCCCCCTGTAAGGCTCCATTCAGACATCCGCATGATTTTTTACGGATCCATGGATCGGATCCACAAAACACATGCGGACGTCTGAATGGAGCCTTACAGGGGGGTTATCAATGACAGGGGGTGATCAGGGTAATCAGGGTGATCACCCCCCTGTCACTGATCACCCCCCCTGTAAGGCTCCATTCAGACATCCGCATGATTTTTTACGGATCCATGGATACATGGATCGGATCCACAAAACACATGCGGACGTCTGAATGGAGCCTTACAGGGGGGTTATCAATGACAGGGGGTGATCAGGGTGATCACCCCCCTGTCAATGATCACCTCCCCTGTAAGGCTCCATTCAGACATCCGCATGTGTTTTGCGGATCCGATCCATGGATCCGTAAAAATCATGCGGACGTCTGAATGGAGCCTTACAGGGGGGGTGATCAATGACAGGGGGGTGATCAATGACAGGGGGTGATCAGGGAGTGTATATGGGTGATCACCCGCCTGTCATTGATCACCCCCTGTAAGGCTCCATTCAGACGTCCGCATGTGTTTTGCGGATCCGATCCATGTATCCATGGATCCGTAAAAATCATGCGGACGTCTGAATGGAGCCTTACAGGGGGGTGATCAATGACAGGGGGTGATCAGGGAGTGTATATGGGTGATCACCCGCCTGTCATTGATCACCCCCTTGTAAAGCTCCATTCAGACGTCCGCATGATTTTTACGGATCCATGGATGCATGGATCGGATCCACAAAACACATGCGGACGTCTGAATGGAGCCTTACAGGGGGGTTATCAATGACAGGGGGTGATCAGGGTGATCAGGGTGATCACCCCCCTGTCACTGATCACCCCCCCTGTAAGGCTCCATTCAGACATCCGCATGATTTTTTACGGATCCATGGATACATGGATCGGATCCACAAAACACATGCGGACGTCTGAATGGAGCCTTACAGGGGGGTTATCAATGACAGGGGGTGATCAGGGTAATCAGGGTGATCACCCCCCTGTCACTGATCACCCCCCCTGTAAGGCTCCATTCAGACATCCGCATGATTTTTTACGGATCCATGGATACATGGATCGGATCCACAAAACACATGCGGACGTCTGAATGGAGCCTTACAGGGGGGTTATCAATGACAGGGGGTGATCAGGGTGATCACCCCCCTGTCAATGATCACCCCCCCTGTAAGGCTCCATTCAGACATCCGCATGTGTTTTGCGGATCCGATCCATGTATCCATGGATCCGTAAAAATCATGCGGACGTCTGAATGGAGCCTTACAGGGGGGGTGATCAATGACATGGGGGTGATCAATGACAGGGGGTGATCAGGGAGTGTATATGGGTGATCACCCGCCTGTCATTGATCACCCCCTGTAAGGCTCCATTCAGACGTCCGCATGTGTTTTGCGGATCCGATCCATGTATCCATGGATCCGTAAAAATCATGCGGACGTCTGAATGGAGCCTTACAGGGGGGTGATCAATGACAGGGGGGTGATCAATGACAGGGGGTGATCAGGGAGTGTATATGGGTGATCACCCGCCTGTCATTGATCACCCCCCTGTAAGGCTCCATTCAGACGTCCGTATGCTTTTTGCGGATCCGATCCATGTATCCGTGGATCCGTAAAAATCATACGGACGTCTGAACGGAGCCTGACAGGGGGGTGATCAATGACAGGGCGGTGATCAATGACAGTGGGGTGATCAGGGAGTTTATATGGGGTGATCATGGGTGATCAGGGGTTTATAAGGGGTTAATAAGTGATGGGGGGGGGTGTAGTGTAGTGTGGTGTTTGGTGCGACTGTACTGACCTACCTGAGTCCTCTGGTGGTCGATCCTAACAAAAGGGACCACCAGAGGACCAGGTAGGAGGTATATTAGACGCTGTTATGAAAACAGCGTCTAATATACCTGTTAGGGGTTAAAAAATTCGGATCTCCAGCCTGCCAGCGAGCGATCGCCGCTGGCAGGCTGGAGATCCACTCGCTTACCTTCCGTTCCTGTGAGCGCGCGCGCCTGTGTGCGCGCGTTCACAGGAAATCCCGGCCCTCGCTAGATGACGCGTATATGCATCGTTGAGCGCAGGGCTGCCACCTCCGGACCGCACATCTGCGTTAGGTGGTCCGGAGGTGGTTAAAAGAATGTTCCTGCACTTTTATACATCTGGAGAAACCATGGGATCTCAAGAAAATCAGATCAATTTCCTGAGGAGAAAAAGGCCGGTCAAGATCACTTTCCCAAGCTCTTATGAAGGCTGGAATACTGCTTCCTTTATTGGGTATTAAGCACTTGTACAGAAGCGAAACACTGTGTCTTGGGAGATCATTGTGAGAAGAGAGCTGTTCAAACCAGGTTGGGACAGGTGTGCTAATGTATTTGGTGCAGAGAGTTTGACATACATTATTAAATTCTAGCTTTGCCAGGAAATCTCCTCCTTTAGTGTATTTAGAACTTAGGGTAAGAATTTCCTCCTTTTGTTTCACTGCTGGTAGCAAATCAGTTAACGCCACTTCCTTTAGATTATCCCAGAAATGTGGAATGTCGGGAACTTCTGGTCTAATTAGATAAGGAATACATTTTGCTGGTAAGCCAACAGGGGGATCTGAGAGAAGGTGGATTTCGGACTGAAGATTTCGCATGATCAGGTATATACCCTTAGATAAGCCAGTGGGAGCATTACTGGGTGTAGTAATTCCTCATAATCCTGCTTGTTGTTTACTGGACATAAGGTCTAGTTCTATGTCCACCCCAAGTGTTTGGTATTTGGGGACACATACTTGTAACCAACGTTTCAACTGGATCGCTTTATAATAATACTGTATGTCCGGCAAACCCATACCTCCATTCATACGAGTTCTGATTTGTTTATCATGTGCTACCCTAGGTTTTTTATTTTTCCACAGGAATGAAGCTAATACCTGTCTGACTTTCTTAAAGTACGAGTTAGGGATGTGAATGGGAACCATTTGAAGGAGGTACATTAAGTGAATCGCTTTCTTGAGTTCATGCCAGAGCCTCTCAATCGGGTTGAGGTCAGGACTCTGACTGGGCCACTCCTGAAGGCGTATTTTCTTCTGTTTAAGCCATTCTGTTGTTGATTTGCTTCTATGCTGTGGGATGTAGTCCTGTTGCAACATCCATCTTCTGTTGAGCTTCAGCTGGTGGACAGATGGCCTTAAGTTCTCCTGCAAAATGTCTTGATAAACTTGGGAATTAATTTTTCCTTCAATGATAGCAATCCGTCCAGGCCCTGACGCAGCAAAGCAGCCCCAAACCATGATGCCCCCATCACCATACTTCACAGTTGGGATGAGGTTTTGATGTTGGTGTGCTGTGCCTCTTTTCCTCCACACATAGTGTTGTGTCTTTCTTCCAAACAACTCAACTTTGGTTTCATCTGTCCACAGAATATTTTGCCAGTACTGCTGTGGAACATCCAGGTGCTCTTGTGCAAACTATAAACGTGCAGCAATGTTTTTTTGGACAGCAGTGGCATCCTCTGTGATATTCTCCCATTAAATCTATTCTTGTTTAGTGCTTTATGTATCGTAGATTCGCTAACAGGGATGTTAGCATATGCCAGAGACTTTTGTAAGTCTTCAGCTGACACTCTAGGATTCTTCTTTACCTCATTGAGCAATCTGCGCTGTGCTCTTGCAGTTATCTTTACAGGACGGCCACTCCTAGGGAGAGTAGCAGTGGTGCTGGACTTTCTCCATTTATAGACAATTTGTCTTACCGTGGACTGATGAACAGCAAGGCTTTTGGAATACTTTTATAACACTTTCCAGCTTTATTCAAGTCACCTCACTCCAATTAGCTCTTGGAGATGTCATTAGTCTAGGGGTTCACATACTTTTTCCACCTGCACTGTGAATGTTTACATCAGGGGTGTCAAACTCAAATTCATCGGGGGCCGCATCAGCAGTTTGGTCATCCTCAAAGGGCCGGTTGTATCGGACTTATGGGGGATCTGTGGGTGACACTTATGGGGGATCTGTGGGTGACACTTATGGGGGATCTGCCCACCCCTAGGACCACCCCCTAAAACCACCCCTTTAAAGAACAGGGATGCAAGTAAAATTTGGGGGGCTATAAAAGTCCAGCCCAGCAAAGAAACCCCCCAGATGGGGATGGCACTGTTAATGGGGGATCTGGGGATGGCATCCACAGATCCCCCATCCTATAACAGTGCCATCCACAGACCCCCTCATCCTATAACAGTGCCATCCACAGACCCCCCCCACCCCATAACAGTGCCATCCACAGACCCCCCCACCCCATAACAGTGCCATCCACAGACCCCCCAACCCATAACAGTGCCATCCACAGACCCCCCACCTCATAACAGTGACATCCACAGACCCCCACCCACCCCATAACAGTGCCATCCCCATTGCCGCTCCAGTACAGACTAGTTATAAAATGTGTACAATTAATAAGGATTCTATTCATGAGGCCCCCTCTGCAGTAGAACATTCAATATAGCCACATCCTACTCACAGGGCTGTTATCTTAATGCTGGCCGGCCGGGCAGACGAGCAGCAGCGTCACGACTGACGTCACATGCCTGCGCCGCCTCCTTCATTCAGAAAGTAGGCCGGGCACATGACGTCAGTCGTGGCGCTGCCGCTCGTCTGCCCGGCCGGCCAGCATTAAGATAACAGCCCTGTGAGTAGGATGTGGCTATATTGAATGTTCTACTGCAGAGGGAGCCTCATGAATAGAATCCTTATTAATTGTACACATTTTATAACTACTGGAGCTGGGGGCCGGAGCACAGTGAACGCATCGGCCCCCAGCTCCTCCTCCCAGTCCCTCCCCGCTGATACATCGCAGCCTGCGATGCTGGAGCATGGCAGGCTGCGATGTCAAAAGGTGGCGGAACTCCGTTCCGGTGCGTTCCGCCAGAAAACAAGCCCTGCCGCTCATTATGCGATTTATTATCACTTCCTGCAGGGGCCACCTGCAGGAAGTGATAATAAAAGGTGAAGGCTGGCGGCCGGCGGCTACACGGGCCACATGACGAGGTCTGGCGGGCCGGATTCGGCCCGCGGGCCTTGTGTTTGACATCCGTGGTTTACATGGTGTGCTCAATAAAAACATGGTAACATTGAATTCTTTGTGTGTTATTAGTTTAACCACTTACCGCTAAGCTCCCAGGCTACGCTAACGCCGATTGGCGTCATCTCGCGTGAGCCGAGATTTCCTGTGAACGCGCGCACACAGGAGCGCGCGTTCACAGGAACGCATAGTGCACAAGTTCATCTGCAGCCTGCCGGCCGCGGTCATTGGCTGGCAGGCTGTAGATTTTTGAATCGTCCAATGAAATGGTTATGTCAGACGCTATTTTGAAAATAGCATCTGATATAACTGCTGCCTGGTCCTCTGGTGGTCCCTTTCGCTTGGATCGACCACCAGAGGACACAGGCAGCTCAGTAAGTAGCACCAAACACCACACTACACATTAGATATTACCCTGTCATTTATTAACCCCTTATTTAGCACCTGATCACCCATATTAGACTCCCTGATCACCCTGATCACCCCCTTGTCCACCCCCCTGTCATTGATCACCCCCCCCCTGTAAGGGTCCCTCATCCCTGCCAGGTAGTTAGCTACTTGCTAGGTAGTTTAGCGCCCACCGCACCTCAGTCACCGATTAGTCGCTGATTAGCGTCATCGCTGTCGCTAATCAGCACTAGTACTATATAGTATCTGTAAGTGATCAATACTGATCGCAATCAAATCTATATAAGTACATTAGGGTCACCTTAGGTTCTACAAAAACGCAGTGTTCGCCCGATCAGGCCTGATCTTGTGCGCACACTTGCGTTCAGTCCGCCCCGCTGCAGTGACAGAATTTTTTTTTTCTGATCACTGCAAAAACACTGTAAAATCGCTGCGCCGCTATAAAGATCACTTTTGAGCTTTTTGGATCTTTATTAGCGATCGCAGCTTTACTTCGCAAGCACTCCCTTTTACTAGGCAGGTTTGCTCTTTTTCCCGGGTAGTCTCAGAGGAATACCCCCTAAATTTAGTGAACCCAAAATGTCAAACAAGGGGTATTCCGCTGAAGAGGCCTACAGGATTCTGGCCGTGATGGATGAAAGCGATGGGGACGCCTCATCCGCTGAATCCAGTGGTTCAGAATATGAACCTGTAGACAGCAGTGGCACTCTAACGGCTAGTGAGGATGACGAGGTAGAGGTCCCTGCTACGGCCAGACGTACCCGATCCCATGTCAGGGTTCTGCATACCCTGCATGATGATCCTCATTTGCAGCAGAGTGGTGCCAGCGCTGATCTTGTTTATGGTGCGGCATACACCAGCAGCGCAGCACAGCCTGGACCTTCTACCAGCACTGCCGTATTCCCTGGTGAAGTGGCGAGCACCAGAAGGGCAGTTCCAGCTGGTACGGTGGCACGTGCAATAACTCCCCTGTCGCAGCCACCGCGTTCTCAGGCCCGTAGAACCCTTAGTCTCCCAGAGGTGCTGGCAAATCCTAATTGGCAATCCCCTGATTCCGCCGCACCCGTATTGCCCCCTTTCACCGCCCAGTCTGGAGTTCGCGTGGAGACGGCTCATTTAGGATCGGCCCTTCAGTTTTTTTTAGCTGTTCTTCACCGCGGATCTCTATGACCTAGTTGTGGCAGAAACCAACCGCTACGCCACACAGATTATTACCGCCAATCCGGAAAGCTTCTATGCCCAGCCTTTCCGGTGGAAACCAGTCACCGTTTCCGAGTTTACATTTTTTTTGGGCCTTCTCCTCAGCATGGGTCTAACAAAAAAAAAATGTATTGCGGTCATATTGGTCTAAAGACCCAATACATTTCATGCCCATGTTCTCTGCTGCAATGTCTAGGGCACGTTTTGAGGCCATCATGTGCTTTATGCATTTTACGGACAATAGCACTTGTCATCCAAGAGGCCACCCTGCTTATGACCGGCTCCATAAAATTCGGCCCCTCATAGACCATTTGTCATCCAGATTTGCAGATGCGTATACCCCTAATCAAAACATCTGCATAGACGAGTCCCTAGTACATTTTACCGGGCGCCTTGGCATAAAACAGTACATCCCCAGCAAGCGCGCCCGGTATGGGGTCAAACTGTATAAGCTCTGTGAAAGGGCCACAGGCTATACATATCGTTTTAGGGTCTATGAGGGAAAAGACTCAAAACTGGAGCCGGTCGGATGTCCAGTCTACCTGGGGAGCAGTGGCACGATTGTCTGGGACTTGGTGTCATCCTTACTCCACAAGGAGTACCACTTATACGTGGACAATTTTTACTCAAGCGTGGCCCTCTTTCGGCACTTACATCTAGTCGGAATTCAATGCTGTGGCACCGCGCGACCTAGTCGCCGGGGCTTCCCCCAACGGCTCGTTAGTACCCGACTTGCACGGGGGGAGAGGGCTGCCTTGTGTGACCAAGAACTGCTCGCGGTGAAGTGGAGGGACAAGAGGGACGTTTACCTTCTGTCCACCATTCACGCAGACACGACTGTCCAAATTGAACGGGCAACTGGAGTCATTGTGAAACCCCTCTCTGTCCACGACTATAACCTTCACATGGGAGGGGTGGACTTCAATGACCAGATGTTGGCTCCCTATTTAGTTTCCCGCAGAACCAGACGCTGGTATAAGAAGGTGTCTGTTTATTTGATCCAATTGGCGATGTACAATAGTTTTGTTCTCTACAGTAAGGCTGGGAGAACAGGATCCTTTCTAAAATTCCAGGAAGAGATCATTTCGGAAATCCTGTATCCAGGAGGGTCCGTGCCCCAAGGCCCTGATGTAGTGAGCCGGCTACATGGCAGACACTTCCCGTCTGTCTATCCTGGTATCCCAACTCAACGTTCCACAAGAAAAAGATGTCGTGTCTGTAGCAGGGGTGGAATAAGGCGTGACACCACCTTTTTTTGTCCTGACTGTCCTGACCAGCCTGCCCTATGCATAGGGGAGTGTTTCCACAAGTTCCACACTCAGGTACACTATTAGCATAGGGATTGCGTACACAGGACAGGCACACAGGGGTCTTAGGGCCCTTTCACACAGAGCTGCCACAAACCTCTCCTTTCACCTGGGACAAAGTGCATAATGTGCTTCCCCGCATCTCTGGGCGATTTGCGCTTTGCACATTGTCCCATGGGGAAGGAGAGGTTTGTTCAATAAAGGTAAAAAAAAAAAAAAAAAAAAAATCACCGGTAAGCAAAAGAGTTATTGTTCTGTTTCAAAAGTTTATAAAAGTTAATGTTAATAAATTTATTGCGTTGCGGCCTGTTTTTTTTTTTTTTTTTTACCTTCTAGGTGGACCAAGCGATCAAGCAGCTGCAGCACTGATGTGCATTCTAACAGAAGCATTGCGCTGCTGTCAGATTACACAAAAGTCAGTGTATGAGGCGCTGCAAGACGAGATTTCTCCTCTGCAGTAACAGATACGTTTGCCAAGGCATACGAGCTGAGGAGGAGGCGGCGTTCCTATGCTTTGGCAAACACTTTGTATATATAAAAAAATATAAAAAATCCCGGCAATGATTTATTCATCCACATTGATTGATGTGAATGGAGAAATCGGGTTTGCCAGGGCATACGAGCTAAGTGGGTATGGATGTTGGGCGGAGCTCCTATGTCCTGGCAGACGCCTTTCCCCTCCTTTTTTTTTTGGGCAGAGATTTTTTCATCCACATTGATCGATGCGAATGAAGAAATCTGTGCCGTTCATTTTTTTCTTTCAGCCCAGAGGCTGAACGGGAAAAAAAATCTCATTACCTGTATGCTCAAATAAGGAGAATAGCAGAAACTCCTAATGCTGGCCATACAAGTAATGATTGCGGAGACCCTCAAATGCCAGGGCAGTACAAACACCCCACAACTGACCCCATTTTGGAAAGAAGACACCCCAAGGTATTTGCTGAGGGGCATATTGAGTCCATGAAAGTTTTAAATTTTTGACCCAAGTTAGCGGAAATTGAGACTTTGTGAGAAAAAACTAAAAAAAATATCAATTTCCGCTAACTTATGCCAAAAATGTTTTTTCTATGAACTCGCCATGCCCCTCATTGAATACCTTGGGGTGTCTTCTTTCCAAAATGGGGTTACATGTGGGGTATTTATACTGCCCTGGCTTTTTAGGGGCCCTAAAGCGTGAGAAGAAGTCTGGGATCCAAATGTCTAAAAATGCCCTCCTAAAAGGAATTTGGGCACCTTTGCGCATCTAGGCTGCAAAAAAGTGTCACACATGTGGTATCGCCGTACTCAGGAGAAGTTGGGGAATGTGTTTTGGGGTGTCATTTTACATATACCCATGCTGGGTGAGATAAATATCTTGGTCAAATGCCAACTTTGTATAAAAAAAATGGGAAATGTTGTCTTTTGCCAAGATATTTCTCTCACCCAGCATGGGTATATGTAAAATGACACCCCAAAACACATTCCCCAACTTCTCCTGAGTACGGCAATACCAGATGTGTGACACTTTTTTGCAGCCTAGGTGGGCAAAGGGGCACACATTCCAAAGAGCACCTTTAGGATTTCACCAGCCATTTTTTACAGATTTTGATTTCAAACTACTTCTCACGCATATGGTCCCCTAAATTGCCAGGGCAGTATAACTACCCCACAAGTGACCCCATTTTGGAAAGAAGACACCCCAAGGTATTCCGTGAGGGGCATGGCGAGTTCCTAGAATTTTTTATTTTTTGTCACAAGTTAGTGGAAAATGATGATTTTTTTATTTTTATTTTTTTCCTTACAAAGTCTCATATTCCACTAACTTGTGAAAAAAATAAAAAATTCTAGGAACTCGCCATGCCCCTCATGGAATACCTTGGGGTGTCTTCTTTCCAAAATGGGGTCACTTGTGGGGTAGTTATACTGCCCTGGCAATTTAGGGGACCATATGCGTGAGAAGTAGTGTGAAATCAAAATCTGTAAAAAATGGCTGGTGAAATCCTAAAGGTGCTCTTTGGAATGTGTGCCTTTTTGCCCACCTAGGCTGCCAAAAAGTGTCACACATCTGGTATCGCCGTACTCAGGAGAAGTTGGGGAATGTGTTTTGGGGTGTCATTTTACATATACCCATGCTGGGTGAGAGAAATATCTTGGCAAAAGACAACATTTCCCATTTTTTGATACAAAGTTGGCATTTGACCAAGATATTTATCTCACCCAGCATGGGTATATGTAAAATGACACACCAAAACACATTCCCCAACTTCTCCCGAGTACGGCGATACCATAATGTGTGACACTTTTTTGCAGCCTAGGTGGGCAAAGGGGCACACATTCCAAAGAGCACCTTTCAGATTTCGCAGGCCATTTTTTACAGATTTTGATTTCAAACTACTTCTCACGCATATGGGCCCCTAAATTGCCAGGGCAGTATAACTACGCCACAAGTGACCCCATTTTGGAAAGAAGACACCCCAAGGTATTTCGTGAGGGGCATGGCGAGTTCCTAGAATTTTTTATTTTTTGTCACAAGTTAGTGGAATATGAGACTTTGTAAGAAAAAAAATAAATAAAAAATAAATCATCATTTTCCGCTAACTTGTGACAAAAAATAAAAACTTCTATGAGCTCACTATGCCCATCAGCGAATACCTTAGGGTGTCTACTTTCCGAAATGGGGTCATTTGTGGGGGTTTTCTACTGTTTGGGCATTGTAGAACCTCAGGAAACATGACAGGTGCTCAGAAAGTCAGAGCTTTTTTCAAAAAGCGGAAATTCACATTTTTGTACCATAGTTTGTAAACGCTATAACTTTTACCCAAACCATTTTTTTTTTACCCAAACATTTTTTTTTATTAAAGACATGTAGAACAATAAATTTTGCGAAAAATTTATATATGGATGTCGTTTTTTTTGCAAAATTTTACAACTGAAAGTGAAAAATGTCATTTTTTTGCAAAAAAATCGTTAAATTTCAATTAATAACAAAAAATGTAAAAATGTCAGCAGCAGTGAAATACCACCAAATGAAATCTCTATTAGTGAGAAGAAAAGGAGGTAAAATTCATTTGGGTGGTAAGTTGCATGACTGAGCAATAAACTGCTAAAGTTGTGGAGTGCCGATTTGTAAAAAAGGGCCTGGTCACTAGGGGGGTATAAACCTGTGGTCCTTAAATAGTTAAACAGACTGTGATTGTCTATTGTTGGGACTTAGTTGAAGATCAGATCACATTTTATGACCAATTTGTGCAGAAAGCCATATCATTCCAATGGGTTCACATACTTTTTCTTGCAACTGTAATTGCTTTATTTAACAAAATACTAGGTTTCTGCTAACAGAATTTTCACAGTTTTCTCTAATAACCAATATAACAGTACAGCACATGGAATAAAATGCTAATCTACTACATGCTTCCAGTCTATGGAAAGACAATTTAATTCAAATGGGGAAAGACAAGCCAAAACCACTTACTGTTAAATGGATGGGCTGCTGTGGTGGGGCACTGTGGGGGAGGGGGGATTAGTGTTAAGGGATAGGGAAATGTGGAGTAGTTAAAGGGGCGGAGTGCTGTAGAGTAGTGATGGAGGGTGCAGGCCCATTCATTTTCAATAGGGCCGAATGTGCTGTCCGCATCCGTGTTTGCGGATCCGCATTTGCAGATCAGCACTTCCGCATCCGTGCTTCTGTTTCCGCCAAAAAATAGAACATGTCCTATTCTTGTCCGCAATTGCAGACAAGATTAGGCATTTTCTATTATAGTGCCGGTGATGTGCGTCCGCAAATTGCAGAATGCACATTGCCGGTGTCCGTGTTTTGCGGATTACGAACATTTCCTGTTATCTCACATATATTCTTATTATTATAGCCAAATTTACCACCCTAACTCCTCCCATGGTTTTTGCACGACATAGACAGCAATAAACCGAAACGTGTGGATTGTTCCCAATTGGTGTGCTATTACTTTGTGGAACGTTTCGCTGAATGGTTCACAAAATATCAGCGTTTTTGTGACGACATTGGTTCCATAAGAATGAATGTTCAAAGCTAGAGTGGGAGCTGAAAAATCAGGACATGATTTCTAAACTGCCACCACTCCCTCATTTTCAAGCCCACCTACACAAATCTTATATCAAAACGTTCAGCTATTCCTGCTGCCACTAAAAATCTGAGATATACTATGCATCAATGTAGGTCTGGGTCTTGTGATTCTCACAATATAAAGCTCTTTGGTGTAGGATTTATAATTTTTTTTTTAACTACAACCGTTTGAAGATGGTAACTGCCAGTGAAGTGAGCAAGTTGGAGCAGTTTGTTTTTAACCGCTCTTCTCTGCCCTTGCTGTAGAGTGAGTTGCCATAGGAACCCAGGTGTCTGAGCAGCCAGCAGAGTGACAAAAGCTAGAGTGTGAGCTGAAAAATCAGGACATAATTTTTAAACTGCCACCACTCCCTCATTTTCAAGCCCACCTACACAAATCGGCTGCTAATGTTTTCTATAAATGTATGTTTTAATGTAACTGTGAAGCACTTTGGGCAACAACATTGCAATTAAATGTGCTATATAAATTGTAAGGGATCGTCTCTTTTCACACTCACAGATATCTCACCAGACAACGGATTTTCATGTCCAAACTGTGCATTTATTTTGACATTCTTCTCACAAAGGATAGTCCAGTTATACATCACTGGGTGGGGTGAGGTTCCCGCACCACCAACACTTAAAACACAAATAAACTCCTGCCCGTCTAGGCGCTACCTAAACAAAATATGTCCCTATCTCACTCAGTTCACACATGGACAACATATGCGGCTTTCCTCGGCCATCATCAATACTGCAGCCTCAAGGCTGTGGCAACTCCAGTACCTTTTGGGGAAGTGTGACCCAGTAGTCCTCCTGACGCTGGGCGTGCAACCCTCGTTCTCTAGGTGTCACTAGGTCCTCCAAACCTCAGGCTATTCAAAGCCTTGTGGCCCCTCAGTCCTCCTGACTGAGACCACACACAGAACCTCTGCTTCTCAAAACAGTCTTGCTCTCCCTCCTCAGACTGACCTAGTCTGAGGCGCTTTATGCAAGCCTGATTACAGCAGGCCTCACCTGCGATCACCTCAGGTAGAAAGGAAAACCCATACTGGAAGGGTGTGGACTGGGAACTCCCTTTACCCAGTCCAAGTAAAATCCAGCCCAGAAAATGTATACAAAAATGTCTCAGCAAACTATGCTTTGCTAAGACAACTGCCACTCTCTGGATTTTATCTGTCTCACATATCTGAGGTACCTGAAGTGGGATAACAAACCTTCCAGCACTGTTCACATTACCACAAAATAAATAAAAGTTGAAATGCATTTCTCAATCTATCAAGCTTGCCATGTGCACTTTAAAAATTTGATCAATCAATTAGTTAGTGTAATGTTTACTATCTTTACTCACACCAAACACTCCACACAGTTACTCTGCCCACTCCATAAAGTTACTCTGCCCAGTCCAACCTTTCCACAGTTACTCCAGCCACTCCAATCATGCAACAGTTACTCAAGCCACTCCACCCAGTAACTTTGACCACTCCAGTTGTAGACTACTGTGGGGGCAAGAACACTTCACACAATTTCCCCAGTTTTCTAGTTCATACTATCTTGTTAAAAATTGTATTATTATTGAAGTTATTTCAAAGCAGACAATGTTGCAAGACTAGGTTTTATGGATATGAACAAGCAGTTATAATTGTTATGTAGTTTTGATTATGTGACTTTGTTTCAGAAGAGATTTATATATGGTTGAGGCTATAAATTTAACACTAAAGTAAGAAAAAGCACGGAATATACGACGGAGGTGTTTGCTATATTTCAATGTGAAATATGAAAGTTTCGGATTAATATGTCTTGCTTTCAGAGCACTGTTACTGATTTGTATTAGGCCAAACACACATGAATTTATGTCTTATCCATTCTGATGGATTTTTACATTTCAAAGAAAACAGTACATTAGTTTCTTTATTGAAAAACAGGAGTCAGATGAAAGACTCTAGACTTTGGCTGAAATTGGAAAACATTTTTTGAATACTAACATATAATACAAAACCACTTCAATGTTTCTTCTCATTCAGACAACATAATTTGCAATTAATTTTAATACGAAATACTTTTTTTTATTATGCATGATTGGAAGAAAAAATAGTGAGTAAGTAAATACTACATTAATACTGACTATCCTTTTTACTTAATAAACGTTTATAAGGCATAATTAGTATTTACCAAAAAATGAAGGAAAGGTTTGATCAAAACTTAAATATGTTGAAACATTCAATGCAAATGAGAATATAAATTTTACAGGAAACATCCTTTTTAAAGCTTTGTGTGCAGCATTGTGTAAAGGTCATTGGCATATAAAGCTTTCAAATTATTCAAATTATTACATATACCACTAAAAAAGTCTGAGTACTGTTAGAATATAATGCAAAAGACTAAAAAGATTATACTTTGAGTTATATAGTATACTAGCAGAAGGACCCGGCTTCGCACGGGTATATTTCATCTATTTCATTTAATGTTTGTGTGTGTCGTTTAAAGATATCGACAGTATACCCCATAACAGTAACCTCTACAGTAGAGATAGCCTTGCGCTTCGCCCGGCGGTGGTTTTGCAGCAAACTTTGTGTGTTTGCGAACATATGGAGATATTCGGACCCGCCATATTTTTTTACATTGTGAAGAACTTTGACCCATGACACATCCATCAGGTGGTACAGGAAAGCCAATTGAGACATTTCAGCACATGGACATACCCCCTACCTTATAAATAAACCTGACCTGGCCGCCATTTTACATTTAGTGTTTTGCCAGTGTAGGGAGAGGTTGCTGTGTGGAGCAGGGACAGGCTGTTAGGGACACCAAGCGCTAGCTAATAGGGCCACAAAAGTCCTTTTAAGAACTGGTATAGGTATGCTATCAATAGGTGTGATACACAGAGGGGTGCGAAATACTTATAATATACTTTTATAATGAGTCAAAAACACATAGATCTATATAGTGATCACCTGAAAGTCAGCGGCCTAGGGGATTACTAGGGCCATTATTATATAGGGTAAGGTACCGGACGGGGTCGCTCTTATCATGGCGAGTGGTCTGTGGTTAGGTTATTAGGGCCAGAATAGCAACCCCCTGTAGGGCAGTTCTTTGCCCACCCTGTCCTTTAATACCACATCATCATCTAGCCCAGAGATAGATGTTTTTTGCTTTCCCTCTGGGATTCATGGATGTGCACTGGAACCCACCAGATTGTGGAAGGACATATGGTTTCTGATTTAGTGCCGCAGAGCACTTGTTATTGCCTACCAGATCTATGATTTTTATATAGAGGGACAAGCGTTATTGGAACAAATAATTTTTACTGGTGTGATATACCAGTCGCTCCCCCCAAAAACTGAAGCGGGTGTTATATGCCAATGTACTTTCTTTATAGTGTATTTGGGTACTGTATAGTGCATTTCAGCATGCGTGTACACAAAAATTATATTGACGATATTTTGCATTGAAAAAAATTATGAATGGAGATCACAAATTCGAATAATACATCTGGTATATCACTATCCATGTTGTGGGATTATTTGTGCACTTCTAGTAATTATTTCTTTGCTGGAAAAATGAACTGAAGGTTATTCAGGTTCATCTGTGATTAAAATGAATGGGACCCACCGTGAACTTGCGGTTCGCGAACATTTGATCGCGTTCGCAAACCGTCCCGGCAGATGTTCGTCCATCACTACTCTACAGCACTCCGCCCCTTTAACTACTCCACAGTTCCCCACCCCTTAACACTGACCCTCTCACAGCGCCCCACCACAGCAGCACATCTATTTAACAGTGAGTTTCACAGCACCCTACTTCCTTGACAGGGACCTCCTCAAGGGCCCACCCCCTAAATACTGACCTCCACAGTACCCCACTGCCTTAACAGTGACCTCACAGTACTCTGCTGCCTTAACAATGACCTCCAGAGCAGTTGCCCCTTTAATAGTGGCCCCTGCTCCTTAACAGTGACCTCCACGGTGTCGACCCTTTTAACAGTGACCTCCACAGCACCATGACCTTTTAACAGTAACATTCACAGTGCCCGCCTCTTAACAGTGACCTCCACAGCACTCACCCCTTTAACAGTGGCCTCCACAGCGCACTGCCCCTTTAACGGTCATGTGATCGTGTGTATGGCAGTTGGGATATGAAGAGAAAGACTTGCAGTCTTGTATTGGCTAATGCAGGTAATTTTTTGGGAATATCTCAGAAACTGTACATCCTAGAGAGCTGAGACCTAGTCTAAAACCTGTTGTCCCTGTGTGCCAAATTTGGTGAAGATTGGTTCAGTCGTTTGGTCACGCAGTTGTCCAAACAGACAGAAACTCATTTTTATACATATAAGAGATAAGCCACATTCATTGGTAGAAAATAAAACAGCGCCTTTCAGATTTTGGGTCCTCTAGCTTATAGAGAATCAAAAATTAGGATCTTCTTCCGAGACACCCCTATAGCCTGCTGTTATAGCCTTGGGGCTATACATGGGTTTTCCTTACAAGCAACATATGTCCATTATTCACAGCACGGATGGCAAATTTAAAGGCTAGGAACACATTTAAGGGCATTTTTTTATGATTTAATTTTGGTTATTTTGGACCCAAAATCATTGTCTCACTTTTTTTATTATAAATGTACAACCATTTTTGTTCTATAGGGTGCAGTGCAGAGTTTCTTGCTTTCAGCTTCACATCAAACCCATCAGGTTGCTGCTCTCCTGTGCTCAATAAATAGCCCTTTTCTTTGAACTCCTGACAGCTCATAAACACTAATTTAATCCATATTCTTATTAGGAGGCATTTGTAAGAAAGACGGCAGAGCTGTCTGAGAGTTATAGAAAACTAAGCAAGCCTTTGCTTGCAGCATTTTTTTGTATTTTTATACTCACATTTCAAAAGTACTAACTTTATTTTTCTATTGACATAGCCATATGAGGGTTGTATTTTTTTGTGGTACAATTTTGAGGTACATATAATGTATATGTGACTTTTATACATTTTGGGATGGTGGAGTGAAAAATGCACAGTAATTCCACAATTGTTTTTTGTGTTTTAATTATATGTAGTGATGAACGGGAGGTGCCATCTTCGATTTTGCAATATTTTGCGAATATTCGATTGAATATTCAACTTATATTCGTCGAAATTGAATACTCATCATTATTCTATTTATCGCGATTAATATGCAATAGAATTTTTGGCGTATTGCGATTTTAACTGTATAAGGCAACTTTCCTATTGGTTGGCTAATGGCTATATGTGTATTTTACGAATATTCGCTATATTGCTATATATTCTTGTTTTAGAATATGACAAATATTCTAAAAAACAAAGTTATAGCAATATAGCGAATATTTGTAAAATACACATGTAGACTGCAATTTATCTAACATAGTGCTATAATCTTTTTTATAGTCTAATTTTTATTGTCTCTTCTGAACTTCAGATTTGGAAAAAAATTTCACAATAAAAAAAATACTATAGCACTATATTAGCTAAATTGCAGTCTATACAGACTTGGACAAAATTGTTGGTACCCTTTGGTCAATGAAAGAAAAAGTCACAATGGTCACAGAAATAACTTTAATCTGACAAAAGTAATAATAAATTAAAATTCTATAAATGTTAACCAATGAAAGTCAGACATTGTTTTTCAACCATGCTTCAACAGAATTATGTAAAAAAATAAACTCATGAAACAGGCATGGACAAAAATGATGGTACCCCTAACTTAATATTTTGTTGCGCAACCTTTTGAGGCAATCACTGCAATCAAACGCTTCCTGTAACTGTCAATGAGACATCTGCACCTCTCAGCAGGTATTTTGGCCCACTCCTCATGAGCAAACTGCTCCAGTTGTGTCCGGTTTGAAGGGTGCCTTTTCCAGACTGCATGTTTCAGCTCCTTCCAAAGATGCTCAATAGGATTGAGGTCAGGGCTCATAGAAGGCCACTTTAGAATAGTCCAATTTTTTCCTCTTAGCCATTCTTGGGTGTTTTTAGCGGTGTGTTTTGGGTCATTGTCCTGTTGCAAGACCCATGACCTGCGACTGAGACCAAGCTTTCTGACACTGGCTAGTACATTTCTCTCTAGAATTCCTTGATAGTCTTGAGATTTCATTGTACCCTGCACAGATTCAAGACACCCTGTGCCAGACGCAGCAAAGCAGCCCCAGAACATAACAGAGCCTCCTCCATGTTTCACAGTAGGGACAGTGTTCTTTTCTTGATATGCTTCATTTTTTCGTCTGTGAACATACAGCTGATGTGCCTTGGCAAAAACTTCGATTTTTGTCTCATCTGTCCACAGGACATTCTCCCAGAAGCTTTGTGGCTTGTCAACATGTAGTTTGGCATATTCCAGTCTTGCTTTTTTATGATTCGTTTTCAACAATGGTGTCCTCCTTGGTCGTCTCCCATGTAGTCCACTTTGGCTCAAACAACGACGGATGGTGCGATCTGACACTGATGTTCCTTGAGCATGAAGTTCACCTTGAATCTCTTTAGAAGTCTTTCTAGGCTCTTTTGTTACCATTCGGATTATCCGTCTCTTAGATTTGTCATCAATTTTCCTCCTGCGGCCACGTCCAGGGAGGTTGGCTACAGTCCCATGGATCTTAAACTTATGAATAATATGTGCAACTGTACTCACAGGAACATCTAGTTGCTTGGAGATGGTCTTATAGCCTTTACCTTTAACATGCTTGTCTATAATTTTCTTTCTGATCTCTTGAGACAGCTCTTTCCTTTGCTTCCTCTGGTCCATGTCGAGTGTGGTACACACCATATCACCAAACAACACAGTGATTACCTGGAGCCATATATATAGGCCCAATGGCTGATTACAAGGTTGTAGACACCTGTGATGCTAATTAGTGGACACACCTTGAATTAACATGTCCCTTTGGTCACATTATGTTCTGTGTTTTCTAGGGGTACCATCATTTTTGTCCATGCCTGTTTCATGAGTTTATTTTTTTACATAATTCTGTTGAAGCATGGTTGAAAAACAATGTCTGACTTTCATTGGTTAACATTTATAGAATTTTAATTTATTATTACTTTTGTCAGATTAAAGTTATTTCTGTGACCATTGTGACTTTTTCTTTCATTGACCAAAGGGTACCAACAATTTTGTCCACGTCTGTATGTGTATTTTACAAATATTCGCTATATTGCTATAACTTTGTTTTTTAGAATATGACGAATATTCTAAAAAAACAAAGTTATAGCAATATAGTGAATATATTCGTTATTTAGAATATTCATCATTTTTTGTTTTTATCTGTACAGTTATTCCATATACCATATGATCTCAGGGAAAACTCAGATCCAATGGTGTTTTCTAACCCACAGGCATTCCCATGGTGACGGGGACGCTTGTCGGGGAGGAGTATGCCGCAGTTGATTAACAGTACACATTGAAAAAATATATAAATATTCTAAATAACAAATATATTCGCTATATTGCTATATATTTGTTTTTTCAAAAATTTGTGGATATTCCAATGAAAAGAATATATGGCAATATTCAGCCAATCTCTAATAGTTTGATAAATGAAAATTTGGCTAGACAGTCTTAGACGATTACCTCGGTCAGGCAGGCCAAGCAGGAAGAAGCACCAGTACGGCAATGGCCGGGTGCAATAATCAAAATTGTGATTTCTTTTTTTATTATTTTTCAAATAATATTCGATTTATTATATTCGCTATCACTCTCCCTAATTTAAATAAAGCGGGTAACGTAAACATGCGTGAAAAAGCGATTTATTTACTTTTGTTTGAAATTCAATTCAACACATTTTAACTGGTAACAATATATATTGCGAATTGGTGAAATTAGCATTCTTGTTTCGTCGGCGCACAATGTTAGTAGCATGTATGTATGGTCCATGGAAAAACTGTATCACATGCACATAGCACATAAATTTTCCTGCCATTAAATATATACCACTCACTATATAACACACACACATATATAGAGAGAGAGAGAGATTATATTTTATGACCAAGAGCTTTCTTAGTCTAAATGTAAGGTTTTGCCGGTTCATTTTGAGTTACACAGGGTGCACCCCGGCGAGGCGAACCAGCTATACAACACATACGGTACAATGCCTTAACAAGACAGGTACATCTCAGCTTACTTGGGCAATATCTCATTTGTCAGAGCCCACACACATAGAATCTCAATAGAATCAGGATTTTTAACAGTAACATGAAAATTTAAATGTAACTTTCAAAATGTATTTATTTTTTAATTTTTAATTTTTAGGATATATGTTTAATATGTGGTATAATAAAAATGTTTTGAACATATGCTTTCATCTTTATCCATCAGCAAATTCTTCTTCGGGGATATGACCGGACCATGGAAAGAAAGGACAAAATGGATATAGTACTGTCTCTTCAATCGGAATTATATGCAAAATATGGAGTGCGGCATGAAATATCAGCCGTCCCCAAAAAATGGTGTGACATCAAGCGACTAAACTATGATCGAGTAGTAGAGTACAGTTCAAGATTAGGCCCAGGTACAATGCTTGTATGAATTTGGTCCCTCTCTCTACAACACTCTGTAATGTATATATACAGTAATGCTGCTAATCCGTACAGATGTAGTAGGGTCAACACACAATCTCTTAAATCAGATTTATTAACTCATCACGTTTTCTTGAAACAAAATCCATAAAAAAATAAAAAAAATATTGATGCAGAACATTTCATTTAGTTTACATAACATGTCTCATGAAGCATGTGTGTTAACTTTACCACATCTGTATTTTATTCTTGTTTCAGATATCTTACACTCCAGCTGAGTAAATCGGTACAACGTCTCCCAAAAATCAAGTAAATCCGAAGGTGTTGTGAATATATAGCTCCCAATCCCCCACAAACAGGATCCAGGACTTCCGGAAAGGGGTAAAAACAATCAACTTTATTGATGGCCACAGCTCAGCCTTTTATCACGTCCTCCGGCAAGGGTTACTCCAACGGGGCCCTTGTGGGGAACAGGCACACAAAATACATTAACCAATCAATATACAGTAAGATATAACACACTCCCACATGAACAGTAAAATCTCTCCTCTCTATCCTGGAGATAATTGGATAAAGGGGCCGGACATAGTTCGGTCGATGACTAAGACCATTTTGTTTGCTAATTGTATCATAGGCAATATCCATTGTATTTGTGGATTGTGTAACAGGCAATATCCATTGTGTTTGCTAATGTTCATTGTGTTTGCTAACTGTGTCACAGGCAGATAAGGTGGTTTTTGTACATTTAAAGGACGAAATGGGGTTAGCTACATGAACATTCATAAAACAGGGCATTTATAAAACAGGGGTTTTGTCACTATTTTTTTTACAAATGCTTACTTAATACCGGTTTTGACATGTACAAAATCATCCGGTTACATCATACATCTCTCCCTCGCTGTGACCCATGTATGATGTCACCGGATGATTTCATACATTTCTCACACACATAAATATATATATATATATACGCCTCATTGTTTATATATACATCAACAGCAAACATCTTTCAGTATTCTGGTGAAAGGACCCGTCCATTACATACATCCCCCTCATGATTTGCATGGGATTACAGAGTATATATATATATATATATATATACACACACCAGTAAATTCACCTCATAAACCAATAATTTAATTATATATGAGAGGTTAATATTGTAATAGGGGGAAGGTATAGGAGATCAGACATTAGTGATGTAAACCGTTGATTTTACATGGAAGACTGACATTAACCCCTGAATAGACCTGAGATAAACTGTGGATAAATAGAATTTAACAATCAAGTCCGCTTGCCAGTCACCACCTATCGGCAAGCGAGTTTAACCCCCCTTCTAAAAAATGACTGTGACAACTAAGTCAACAGGGAGGGAGGGCGAGCATGCTGCAGATCATGAATATGTGGCTTGGCAGACAGTATAACACTGGCATCCACCAAAAGTAACTTACCCAACATAACACCATCCAATCACCCTGTATCGAATTGCAGAACTGTTTAGTTCCCCAAACCGTCAATAACCCAGCCACAATACCCTATCCTCCTAACAAATTCCTGTGTTAGCTCATCGTACCTTGTAACTTCAACTAGTTGTACCCATCTATAACACTGGTTTTGCCATATTATAAAACCACAAATTGAGGAAAATACACCATGTGGATAATCATAATCCCAAGCAGATCAATACATCTCTGAATTTCTATTACTTTGTTATGAATTATGAGTTTTTGGTCTAAATTCTTAACATGTGTGATCATTTACAGGGCTTCCTGTTCCATCGACAAAACGACGATAACCAAAAAGGCCTGTTGTGAACGTGATGACTTATGTGTGGGCCTTATACTCCATTGTTACCGATATTGCTGTTGTAGGTCCTGACACTGCTGAGTTATGTGTGGGCCGTATACTACAGTTTTATCTAATGCTGTCTGTTCTGCTCTCTGTCCTGATCCAGATGAGTTTGACATTGGTTGGTATTTATAACAAAAATAATAAAACATGCCTCCAGGGCAAATTTTTGAGCTCCAATAATATGTTGTCCATTTTTTTATAATTGGAGAAGGTGCTTTTCCTCCATTTCCTGCACCTTCTTTTTGACGCGATGCTGCAATTTTTTGAGTTCCACCATGTCATTCATGAATTCTTTTTTACTTTCTTCTAAGTGCTTTATGCACTTGTTCTTTACTGAAAAAAAAAAAAAAAAAGTATTTCAATTAGGGTTACTTACAAGACTTATTGCATTGTGTGTAGTATGTCTTTAAACACTGCTTATTTACATCTAAATACAATAACTATAGATATTTACATTAATTATATTTTAGTTTTCTTAGTGATAGTTCTGATAGAGTATAGTGTTATTTATTTGGTTAGTTAATAGTTTTTCCGTAGTTTACAGAGTACTTTATGTCACATTTTTATTTTATTTATTATTACACTAGTTTCTGTTGTCGCCTCATTGTTGCCACTTTTAAGCACTTCATGGCCGGCCATTAAGAGTAGGCCTCAGCAGGACGTGACTTGATGCAGAGGGACAGTCTATTACAGACCAACAGACACCCTGCCCCCAGGCATAAACGTTTGTGAACCAGGGTGCAAGTGCTGCTCGGCTAAACAGGCAGTCATGTTAACTAAGGGCTGCTATTTTTCAGATTCATTACACATGTGCATTGCAGCTCCGGAAATGCAGGGTGGTGGGGGGATCGTGGGATGCTTGTGACCTTTCACCTGGAAAAACATTGTGAACTAAGTATCATGACATATACAGCGGCACCCAGGGATCTCACTTCACTTACTATTATCCCTGGGTGCCGCTCCGTTCTCCCGTTATGTCCTCCGGTATCTACGCTCACTTAGTTATAGTAGGCGGAGACTATGGGGACTTGGTTATAGTAGGCAGAGTCAGCCCTTGTTCTGCTGGGCGTCTCCTCCTCCTCTTAGGCTGTAGCACTGGCCAATCGCAGTGCAGAGCTCACAGCCTGGGAGTTTTTTTTCTCCCGGGCTGTGAGCTCTGCGCTGCGATTGGCCAGCGCTACAGCCTAGGAGGAGGAGACGTCCAGCAGAACAAGGGCAGACTCAGCCTACTATAACCAAGTCCCCGAACATAATGGAGGACATAACGGGAGAACGGAGCGGCGCCCAGGGATAATAGTAAGTGCAGTGAGATCCCTGGGTGCCGCTGTCTATGTCATGATACTTAGTTAACAATGTTTTTCCAGGTGAAAGGTCCTCTTAAACTTGGGAATTTATTTTTCCTTCAATGATAGTCCAGGCCCTGATGCAGCAAAGCAGCCCCCAAACCATTAGCCCCCACCACCATACTTCACAGTTGGGATGAGGCTTTAATGTTGCTGTGCTGTGCCTCTTTTTCTCCAAACATAGTGTTGTGTGTTTCTTCCAAACAACTCAATATTCTGAGAGCTCTTTTGTGCGAGGCATCATTCACATCAGGCAATGCTTCTTGTGAAAAGCAATCCCAGAACAGGTGTAAGTTTTTTATAGGGCAGGGCAGCTGTAATCAACACCTCCAATCTCATCTCATTGATTGGACTCCAGTTGGCTGACACCTCACTCCAATTAGCTCTTAGAGATGTCATTAGTCTAGGGGTTCACATACTTTTTCCACCTGTACTGTGGATGTTTACATGGTGTTTTCAATAAAAACATGGTAACATTTAATTCTTTGTGTGTTATTAGATTAAGCAGACTGTGATTGTCTATTGTTGTGACTTAGATGAAGATCAGATCACATTTTATGACCAATTTGTGCAGAAATCTATAACATTCCAATGGGTTCACATACTTTTTCTTGCAACTGTATATACATTTTTTAATCCCATGCAAATTGTGTGGGGGATGTATGTAATGGTCGGGGACTTTGAACGGAATACTGAATGATGTTTGCAGTTTATGTAGATATAAACAAAAATACCTATATATATTTATGTATTTATGAAATGTATGAAATCATCCAGTGACATCATACATCAGTACCGCGCTGTGTGTATAACTATATGCAGTCAGGTCAATAAATTTTGGGACATCAACACAATTCAATTTTTTGGGCTCTATACACCACCATAATGGATTTGAAATGAAACAAACAAGATGTGCTTTACCTACAGACTGTCAGCTTTAATTTGAGGGTATTTACATCAGAAACAGGTGAACCGTGTAGGAATTATAAGAGTTTGTATATGCGCCTCCAACTTGTTAAGGGACCAAAAGTAATGGGACAATTGGTTTCTCAGCTGTTCCATGGCCATGTGTGTGTTATTACCTCATTATCCCAATTACAATGACCAGATAAAAGGTCCAGAGTTCATTTCAAGTGTGCTGTTTGCATTTGGAATCTGTTGCTGTCAACTCTCAAGATGAGATCCAAAGAGAAGTGAAGCAAGCCATCATTAGGCTGAAAAAACACAACAAACCCATCAGAGAGATGTCAAAAACATTAGGCGTGGCCAAAACAACAGTTTGGAACATTTTTAAAAACAAGGAACGCACCGGTGAGCTCAGCAACACTAAAAGACCCGGAAGACCAAGGAAAACAACTGTGGTGGATGACCAAAGAATTCTTTCCCTGGTGAAGAAAACACCCTTCACAACAGTTGGCCATATCAAAAACACTCTCCAGGAAGTAGGTGTATGTGTGTTAAAGTCAAAAATCAAGAGAAGACTTCACCAGAGTGAATACAGAGGGTTCACCACAAGATGTAAACCATTGGTGAGCCTTAAAAACAGGAAGGCCAGATTAGAGTTTGCCAAACAACATCTGAAAAAGCCTCCACAGTTCTGGAACAGCATCCTATGGACAGATGAGACCAAGAGCAACTTGTACCAGAGTGATGGGAAGAGAAGAGTATGTAGAAGGAAAGGAACTGCCCATGATCCTAAGCATACCACCTCATCAGTGAATCCGATTGAGCATGCATTTCACTAGCTGAAGACAAAACTGAAGCGAAAATGCCCCAAGAACAAGCAGGAACTGAAGACAGTTGCAGTAGAGGCCTGGCAGAGCATCACCAGGGATGAAACCCAGTGTCTGGTGATGTCTATGCGTCACAGACTTCAGGCTATAATTGACTGCAAAGGATTTGCAACCAAGTATTAAAAAGTGAAATTTTAATTTATGATTATTCTGTCCCTTTACTTTTAGTCCTTTAGCAAGTGAGAGGCACATATGCAAACTGTTGTAATTCCTACCCCGTTCACCTGATTTGGATGTAAATAACCTCAAAATAAGCAGACAGTCTGCAGTTAAAGCACAACTTGTTTGTTTCATTTCAAATCAATTTTGGTGGTGTATAAAGCCAAAAATGTTAGAATTGTGTCCATGTCCCAATATTTATGGACATGACTGTATATATACAATCTCAGTGAGGTAGAGATGTATGATGTAATCTGAAGATTTTGTCCATGTCACACCAGGTATTAAGTAATCATTTGAAAAGGGATGAAATATGGATGTAGTAGAGTTAACACAAATGATTTATGAGGCATGCTATGTAAACTTAATGCAATTAAATGTGTTAAGCTATTTTATAAAATGGCTTTTGTTTCAAGATTACGTGATGAGTTAAGAAATTTGAGTTAAGAGGTTGTGTGTTAACCATACTACATCTGTATGGATTAGCAGCATAACTGAATATACACTACGTGCAGAATTATTAGGCAAATGAGTATTTTGACCACATCATCCTCTTTATGCATGTTGTCTTACTCCAAGCTGTATAGGCTCGAAAGCCTACTACCAATTAAGTATATTAGGTGATGTGCATCTCTGTAATGAGAAGGGGTGTGGTCTAATGACATCAACACCCTATATCAGGTGTGCATAATTATTAGGCAACTTCCTTTCCTTTGGCAAAATGGGTCAAAAGAAGGACTTGACAGGCTCAGAAAAGTAAAAAATAGTGAGATATCTTGCAGAGGGATGCAGTACTCTTAAAATTGCAAAGCTTCTGAAGCGTGATCATCGAACAATCAAGCGTTTCATTCAAAATAGTCAACAGGGTCGCAAGAAGCGTGTGGAAAAACCAAGGTGCAAAATAACTGCCCATGAACTGAGAAAAGTCAAGTGTGCAGCTGCCAAGATGCCACTTGCCACTAGTTTGGCCATATTTCAGAGCTGCAACATCACTGGAGTGAGAACATTCAAAACAAGGTCATGTTACCAGTGGGATTCCACAGGGATCTGTACTGGGACCAATTTTGTTTAATATCTTCATAAGTGACATTGCAAAAGGCCTCGATGGTAAGGTTTGTCTTTTTGCTGATGACACAAAGATATGTAACAGGGTTGATGTTCCTGGAGGGAAACGCCAAATGGAAAAGGACTTAGGAAAACTAGAAGAATGGTCAGAACTCTGGCAACTGAAATTTAATGTGGATAAGTGCAAGATAATGCACCTGGGGCGTAAAAACCCAAGGGCAGAATATAGAATATTCGACACAGTCCTGACCTCAGTATCTGAGGAAAGGGATTTAGGAGTAATTATTTCAGAAGACTTAAAGGTGGGAAGACAATGTAATAAAGCAGCACGAAATGCAAGCAGAATGCTTGGATGTATAGGGAGAGGTATAAGCAGTAGAAAGAGTGAAGTGCTTATGCCGCTGTACAGATCACTAGTGAGACCTCACTTGGAGTATTGTGCGCAGTACTGGAGGCCATATCTCCAGAAGGATATAGATACTCTAGAGAGAGTTCAGAGAAGAGCTACTAAACTAGTACATGGATTGCAGGATAAAACTTACCAGGAAAGGTTAAAAGACCTTAATATGTATAGCTTGGAAGAAAGAAGAGACCGAGGGGATATGATAGAAACTTTTAAATACATAAAGGGAATCAACTCGGTAAAGGAGGAGAGCATATTTAAAAGAAGAAAAACTACCACAAGAGGACACAGTTTTAAATTAGAGGGGCAAAGGTTTAAAAGTAATATAAGGAAGTATTACTTTACTGAGAGGGTAGTGGATGCATGGAATAGCCTTCCTGCAGAAGTGGTAGCTGCAAATACAGTGAAGGAGTTTAAGCATGCATGGGATAGGCATAAGGCCATCCTTCATATAAGATAGGGCCGGGGCTATTCATAGGATTCAGATATATTGGGCAGACTAGATGGGCCAAATGGTTCTTATCTGCCGACACATTCTATGAGTGCCCAAAAGCACAAGGTGTGCAATACTCAGAGACATGGCCAAGGTAAGAAAGGCTGAAAGACGACCACCACTGAACAAGACACACAAGCTGAAACGTCAAGACTGGGCCAAGAAATATCTCAAGACTGATTTTTCTAAGGTTTTATGGACTGATGAAATGAGAGTGAGTCTTGATGGGCCAGATGGCTGGATTGGTAAAGGGCAGAGAGCTCCAGTCCGACTCAGACGCCAGCAAGGTTGAGGTGGAGTACTGGTTTGGGCTGGTATCATCAAAGATGAGCTTGTGGGGCCTTTTTGGGTTGAGGATGGAGTCAAGCTCAACTCCCAGTCCTACTGCCAGTTTCTGGAAGACACCTTCTTCAAGCAGTGGTACAGGAAGAAGTCTGCAAGGTAAGAAAAACATGATTTTCATGCAGGACAAAGCTCCATCACACGCGTCCAAGTACTCCACAGCGTGGCTGGCAAGAAAGGGTATAAAAGAAGAAAATCTAATGACATGGCCTCCTTGTTCACCTCATCTGAACCCCATTGAGAACCTGTGGTCCATCATCAAATATGAGATTTACAAGGAGGGAAAACAGTACACCTCTCTGAACAGTGTCTGGGAGGCTGTGGTTGCTGCTGCACGCAATGTTGATGGTGAACAGATCAAAACACTGACAGAATCCATGGATGGCAGGCTTTTGAGTGTCCTTGCAAAGAAAGGTGGCTATATTGGTCACTGATTTGTTTTTGTTTTGTTTTTGAATGTCAGAAATGTATATTTGTGAATGTTGAGATGTTATATTGGTTTCACTGGTAAAAATAAATAATTGAAATGGGTATATATTTGTTTTTTGTTAAGTTGCCTAATAATTATGTACAGTAATAGTCACCTGCACACACAGATATCCCCCTAAAATAGCTAAAACTAAAAACAAACTAAAAACTACTTCCAAAATTATTCAGCTTTGATATTAATGAGTTTTTTGGGTTCATTGAGAACATGGTTGTTGTTCAATAATAAAATTAATCCTCAAAAATACAACTTGCCTAATAATTCTGCAGTCCCTGTATACATTACTGATTGTTGTAGAGAGAGATACAAAATTCATGTAAGCATTGTACCTGGGCATAATCTTTTACTATACTCTTCGACCAGATCTGGGTGTAGGCGCTTCAGGTCGCACCACTTTTTTTAAATTGCCTTGTGGTCGTGGCCTCTTTCTAAATCCTTTTCCGGGTCCATGGATAGCCCTGCTCCAGAAATTGCTGAAGGATAAAGATGCAAGCATACAATCACATTTTTTTATTATACAAATATTCTAAAAAAAATATCCACTACAAAAAAGCAAAAAGTAGTTTAAAGGGGAAATATTAGATTTAATGTTACCGTTATAAGAACTGATTGTATTGCGATTATATGTGTGTGAGGTCTAAGCAATCAGATGTTGGCCCAGCTAAGCTGCGATGTACCTGTCTAGTGAAGAGACAATACGGTATTGGGTGTACTGCTGGTTCGCCTCCCCATGGTGCGCCCTGGTTAATGCTAAATGAACCAGCAAATACTTTTGATCCAACAAAAAAAGCTCATGGACATAATATTAAATCTATATATATTGTGTGTATAGTATATAGTGTGTGGTATATATTGCATGGCAGGAAAATGGACCTGTTATGTGCATGTGATAAATATTTATCTGTTGTACATACATACATACATACTGCTGACATAGTGCTGTGAAGTAAGAATAATAATCAGTGCACCAATCAGTAGTATCTACTATTCGGGGGGCGGGCGCGGGCGGTGGAGGGAAAAAATAAAAAATATAATTTGTATCAATGTAGTTCGTATACGAATATTTAGCAACACTCAATATACATATAAATCATTTATACTTAGATCGAGTGTTGCTAAATATTGTTCTGCCATGCATGCAATATGAAATAAAATACAGTGCTGTATTTCAATATTACTTACAGTTAGAATTACTTCTTCTTTTTTAAATCGAATTTGCACCATTTTTGATCGCAGACTGCCAAACTCCACTGGTAGCAAAAGCAAAACCAAAACTAGGGCACATGACACGTGACACGATTACGGCATAAGATTGCGTCCTTACGGGATCATTCATAGTGTTGCTGATTTTCGGCTAAAAATCGGGAATTCGAATAACAAGATTGATTCCACCCTGCTTCTTGTAGCGAATACTCAAAAAAACTAATGTAGAATCGATCAATTTAGCTAATATAGTGATATAATCTTCTTTGTATAATAGTTGTAACTTTTTTCTCTTCTGAACTTCTGATAAAAAAAATAAAAATTAAGACTCTTAAAAAAAAGATTATAGCACTATATTAGCTAAATTGCTCTATGTTTGTATTTAGCGAATATTCGCTATTACTTTACTATATATTCTTGTTTTAGAATATGACAAATATTCTAAAAAATGAACATATAGCAATATAGCGATTATATTCGTTATTTAGAATATTCATCAAATTTTTTTTTTTATATGAAAAAAAATATTCCTTCCTGCTTTATTTGCTTGTGGGCCAATGACTCATTGGCCTACAAGCAAGAAGCAGTGAGGAATCATGTTTTCAGATGTATAAAAATCATGAATATTCTATATAGTGAATATATAGCACTAAATTAAAAATATTCGCAAATTCTCAAAGTTGCGATATTCGCTAAAAATATTTGTTATTCGAATATTCGCACTCAACCCTATTTATAGGGCATTCTCTGTGGGTAAATACTGCAAAGGCGATCAATCAAAAATATGATAATATCTAAAACATAACCTTTAATTAGTATAGCCGATAAAAAATAAAAAAATAAAAATTAGTTACAAAAAATAAATAAAGAAGAAGGAAATTGTGGCAGGAACTCAGGTGCACAGCGACACACATCAGCATAAAGATTGTAGCAGCAGCTGCTGTGCATCGCTGTTCTCTTGCTTGCCCCCGCGGTCCTGGGCGCCATGTTCAGAGGTGATCTGCTGCCTGTGTTTCCTCATTCACCGCTGCTGTCCTTGGATCTGTCCTTGCAGGTACTGGTTCTGGGATCCACTTATTCATCTAGGCCTTTACCACTGATATGTACTATGACTTTTTTATTTTCAGATGTATGATGCCATGAAAAATATGTATTTATTGATTTGCTATAGTAATGCCATTCCCTAATAGGCGAGGCCCTCTACCTTGGACTCCGCCGGATACATTTGCCGGGATCGCGTCCTGGTTCCTCGGCAACAATGTATCTAGGATTGCGCTCTAATCTCGCACGACCAGATGAAATGACGTCACCTCCAAGTCATTTGCCCACGGGTTTCATCAGACCCCTGTGCATGGAGGTATACGGAATGGACCCGCCGTTACCCTCCATTATTTTGAACTATCTTCTTGTCTTGATATAGTTCTTAGTCTAGTCGAATCAATAGGTGACTTCTAGTTACCACTATTTGTTAAGAGCGGGCAGGTTTGTTTATCTGTATCCTGCCTTCGAGCTAGACAGTTTATATCATCTAAACAACCACCATCTTGCAGTCTGCTTCCCCTGATGAGCATTGTTGGATTGTGAAACATGCATGTAGGGGAAGAGTAGGACAGGGCTGTCTAGGACTTGTTTATCTAGGGAAAGGTTCCGGAAGGGGCGGGTGCTCTGTGGCTAGGCTATCAGGGCTACTGGTAAAAACCCCCCTTTAGGGCATTATAAGGAATATATTTTCCCACCCTGTCTCTTGATCTTCCGTGGACATTTGAAGATCTCTGGAATATGCCTGGGAAGTGTAGGGACACTTGGATTGTTATATATTTAGGCTGGTGTGTGCCACTGTCCTGCCACCATTTCCTTCTTATTTATTTATTTTCTGTAATTAATTTATCTTAAGGGTAGTGTTGGTCGAGCACCAAAGTGCTCTTGTGCTCGAGTAGAACACTTCCTGATGCTCAGGTGCTCTACAGAGCACCCGAGCACAATGAAAGTCAATGGAAGAACCTGAGCATTAAACCAGGCACCCCCTGCTCTGAAGATGGGAGGGTGTTGGGACTCTAGTTCGGCTTATTAGTCCCTGCTCTGACTCCATATATAGCTATGCCCATATCTGGTGTCAGTGCTTGGGGACACCCAGTGTATTTAAATCTAATTTAGCCTCTATTTCTGAAAAGTTTCTGGCAGGATTCAAACTGACAGGCTTCTACAATACAGCCAAGAATGTTAACCTATACACACTACACTATACAGCTGCATGGCCAGTTACTAGTTTTTTTTTTTGTAACTGGCCATGCAGCTCTATAGTGTAGTGGTTAACATTCTGGGCTGTAATGTAAAATGTTGTGAATTTGAATCCTTTCAGAAATAGAAGCTAAATTTTATTTAAACATATATATAAGTTTTTAACCATAATATATTTACATATATTATTATATATTTAGAATATATAATATACTATAATATATGTAAATATAGTATGGTTAACATTCTTGGCTGTAATGTAGAAGGTTGTGAGTTCAAATCCCTCCAGAAACTTTTCAGAAATAGAGGCTAAATTAGATTTAAATACACCGACTCGAGCACACGCGATATTCAGCGGAACAACGCAATGTGCCGAGCCTAGCGATGCCAGAGCCGAACTGATGTTCGGTTGAGCATGCTTGCCCAACACTACTTAAGGGGCTTTTTTTCCCTGTTTTTATAAGATATACTAATTAAAGGTTATGTTTTAGATACTATCATATTTTTGATTGATTGCCCTTGCAGTATTGATTTGATTTTTGGGTGATCTACTACCTGCATCCAGTTAATTGGCATTCACTCTGCCATAAAGTAACATGATACAATTATTCTGCTGGTCTGTATAATTATGCCAATACCATTTTTAATCAATTTTTAAACCTTTTCTACTTTTCCACAATAAAACTCTTTTTTTTAAGGCTCATTTGTTTTTGTGTTTCTGCATACAAAAACTTTTTTTTTTTCATCGATGGAGCTGTGTGAGGGTTTACTTTTTGAAGGATGAGTTGTAGTTTTCATTAGTGCTATTTTCAGGCACATACAACTTTTTAATCACATTAGATTTTTTATTTAATTTTTTGCAAGGAATACACAAAAACAGCAATTTTAACATTTTTAAATGTCTTTTTTTATGATGTTAACTGTATGGGATAAATAATGTGATCATTTTATTGAATGGATCATTACAGACTAGGCAATGCCAGTTATGTGTGGGGTTTTATTATTTTTTTGGGCTTAAAGATGTTTTTAAGTAAAAAAAAAAGTTTTTTGTTTCTTAACTTTTTTTTCCATACCTTTTTTTAAGTCTAAAATCCTCTAATCAGCCATATAGTAATTATGTCAGTCACAGTAAAATTAACAGAATGCCTATTGGGTCCTGCAGGTCCTAATAGGCATTCATGTATGGCAGGCCTGTGGTTATTGTTAGACCTCAGGCTTCCATGACAATATTTTAGCACCCTACTAGTGTTGCTCGTGCACCAAAGTGCTTAGGTGCTTGGGCCAAACACCTTGGGATGCTTGGGTACGCTACCGAGCACCCGAGCACAATCAAAATCAATGGGAGAACCCGAGCATTAAACCAGGCACCACCTGCTCTGAACAGGGGAGGGTGCCTGGTTCATAGAAAAAGGTCAGAAATTGATGGAAACACCACTGAAATGGTTCGGGAACAGCATGGGGAGGATGTCTGGATGCATCTTGGACTCCCAGGTTGCTGTTGGGAATGATGTTGTCCGAGTAGTACGCAACTTTTACAGACTGACAATAATACGCACCAAACCGAAGATAAAATCGATTTTAGAGGAAAATTTTCTAGGAAACATTCCTTCCTGTATATTTATTTGTATATAAAGTGAAAGGGCTGCCAAAAATTGCAAGGAACCGGCACTCCAATACACCCTTTATTGCACATAAAGAAGGACATCATACACCCTTGAAAAATTATGATTGATGGCCTGTGGTGATCTGACCCTGTAAAACATTATATGAGAGGGCCTGCTGGTGAGCTGACCCTGTAAGTGAGGGCCTGCAGGTGATCTAACCCTATAAAAGATTGTAGGTGAGGGCCTATATGTGAGCTGACCCTGTAAAAGATTGTAGGTGAGGGCCTGTAGGTGAGCTCACTCTGTAATACATTATATGCGAGGGCTTGCAGGTGAGCTGACCCTGTAAAACATTATATGCGAGAGCCTATAGGTGATCTGACCCTGTAAAACATTATATGTGAGGGCCTGAAGGTGAGATGACCCTGTAAAAGATTGTAGGTGAGGGCCTATAGGTGAGCTGACCCTGTAAAACAATATATGCGAGGGCCTGTAGGTAAGCTGACCCTGTAAAACATTATATGTGAGGGCCTGCAGGTGAGCTGACCCTGTAAAACATTATATGCAAGGGCCAGAAGGTGATCTGACCCTGTAAAAGATTGTAGGTGAGCGCCTGCAGGGGAGCTGACCCTGTAAAACATTATATGCGAGGGCCTGCAGGTGAGCTGACCCTTTAAAACATTATATGCGAGGGCCTGCAGGTGAGCTGACCCTGTAAAACATTATATGCGAGGGCCAGAAGTTGATTTGACCCTGTAAAAGATTGTAGGTGAGTGCTTGCAGGTGAGCTGACCCTGTAAAACATTATAAGAGAGGGCCTGCAGGTGAGCTGACCCTGTAAAAGATTGTAGGTGAGAGCCTACAGTTGAGCTGACCCTATAAAACATTATATGCGAGGGCCTGCAGGCGAGCTGACCCTGTAAAACATTATATGCGAGGGCCTGCAGGTGAGCTGACCCTATAAAAGATTGTAGGTGAGGGCCTGAAGGTGAGCTAACCCTGTAAAAAATTATATGCAAGGGCCTGCAGGCGAGCTGACCCTGTAAAAGATGGTAGGTGAGGGCCTGCTGGTAAGCTCACCCTGTAAAACATTATATGCGAGGGCCTGTAGGTGAGATGACCCTGTAAAACATTATATGCGAGGGCTTGCAGGTAAACTGACCCTGTAAAACATTATATGCGAGAGCCTATAGGTGATCTGACCCTGTAAAACATTATATGTGATGGCCTGCAGGTGAGCTGACCCTGTAAATGATTGTAGGTGAGGGCCTACAGGTGATCTGACCCTGTAAAACATTATATGTGAGGACCTGTAGGTGAGCTGACCCTGTAAAACATTATATGCGAGGGCCTGTAGGTGAGATGACCCTGTAAAAGATTGTAGGTGAGAGCCTGTAGGTGAGCTGAACCTGTAAAACATTATATGCGAGGGCCAGCAGTAGAGTTGAGCGGATACCTGAATGTTTGGGTTCGACGGGTTCAGAGGAGGTAGCCAACACAGTTTTTTTTATTTAAATTTAAATTTATTTTTAATTTAAATTAGGGTACACCACAAAACATTTGGAAATATAACATTTTATAACCCCCTCCAGCCGTGCTAAACAAACGTTCAGACAATACACTGGCTGCAGGGCAGGCCAGCACCTCCAAGGCGTAAAGGGCAAGCTCAGGCCATATGCCCAATTTGTAGACCTAGAAGTTGAAGTCAGTACGTTTAGGTGTGTGCACACATAGTTCTTCACAATGTTGCACGTTGCCGTGATGTCCACGATCCAATTGGATATCTGGTCTATCCACTTTCAATGTTCTTTCACAAAAAAGTTCCAGTTCAGGATCCGAACTTGACCCAAACTTGACCCCGAACCCAAACCCAAACCCCATTGAAGTCAATGAGGAAGCGGTAGAGGATGAGGAGCAGGAAGAAACAGGAGGCAAACTGAAGCACCCTTCAATCTTAGGTAGTGGAAGGACAAGCGCCAAACTGCTATCCGCCTCAGGCCCAGCTGCCACTACATTTACCCAGTGTGCTGTTATGGAGATATAGCATCCCTGACCGTGCTTACTGGTCCACGTATACGTAGTGAGCTGCACCTTGCCACAGATGGCGTTGCGCAGTGCACACCTGATTTTGTCCCCCACTTGGTTGTGCAGGGAAGGGATGGCACGCTTGGAAAAGTAGTGGCGGCTGGGCACGACGTACTGTGGGAAAGCCACTGCCATAAGACTTTTAAAGCTCTTTGTCTCCACCAGACGGAATAACAGCATTTCTAAGGCCAATAATGTTGAAATGATGGCATTCAGAGCTAGGGATCGTGGGTGGGTAGAGGGGTACTTCCTCTCCTGTGTTTGGGAGATGGAGAGCTAAACGCTTCCGTGGGATATTGTGGAGATGCTTGGTGACCCAGATGGTGGTGTTGCTGGCAGATCCTCTGTTTGCAGTGTGGCAGGTGGCACTGTCACTCCAGAGGTGGATGAAGAGGCTGAGACTGCAGCAGAAGAGGAAGCAGGAGGAGCCAGAGATCTTTCTTGGTTTTTGAGGTGTCTACTCCACTGCAGCTTGTGCTTTTCACTTAAATGCCTTGTCATGCAGGTTGTGCTCAGGTTGAGAACGTTTATGCCTCGCTTCAGGCTCTGATTGCACAGCGTGCAAACCACTCATGTCTTGTCGTCAGCACATTGTCTGAAGAAATGCCACGCCAGGGAACTCCTTGGAGCTGGCTTTGGTGTGCTTGGTTCCTTGCTGCGGTGGGCAGTAGCAGGTGTACTGTCTAGGGGACGGCCGCTCCGCTTTTTTACCCTGCTTTCTCTTCTGCTGTGCTGGTGGCTCTGTGCGACCACCGCCTCTTCCTCTGAACTACACAGGTCACTTGCATGACCTTAATTCCATGTAGGGTCGAGGACCTCCTAATCCCCCACATCATCTTCCACCCAGTCTTCACCCCTGCCCTCCTTGTCGGTCTGCACACTTTTGAAAACCATAGCAGTTGGCACCTGTGTTTCTTAATCATCCGAGACGTGCAGCGGTGGTCCTCCCATGTACTCATCTTGAAACATAAGTGGTTGGGCGTCGGTGCACTCAATCTCTTCCACTTCTGGGGCAGGGATAGGTGAATGGCCCTGGGAAACCCTGCTAACAGAGTCATCAAAAAGCAGAAGAGACTGCTGCATGACTTGGGGCTCAGACGGCTTGGCTGATTTGCAAGCGGGTGAGGTGAAAGACTGATGGACATCATCTACAAGTGCCAAATCTGATCTTAGAGCAGCACACTGGGTGGGAGACAATATGAAGGAACTGGAGGCACTGTCAGCAACCCAATTTTTTATCGCTTGTACTTGTTCTGGCCTCACCATTCGTAGAGCCGCATTAGGCCCGACTAAATACTGCTGAAGGTTCTGTCGCCTACTCGCACCTAAGGGAGGTGTTTCACTTGTGAGTGTGGCTGGCACAGATCGACCACTTCCTTTCCCTGCAGCAGCACCACGAATGGGGCCACGTCCCTTATTTGACTCTCTCCTCATATTTCTCAAATTTAGGATCTTGCCCAAAATGGATGTTTTTTTACTAGCAGAATAGAACACCAGTATCTAAAGGGTGTTAACACGTACAGATGCAGACAAGGCCACAAATTAAATATTTTGCCCAAAATGGGTGTTTTTTTAATAATTTGACAGCAATATATAACGCTTGAATTTCACACATACAGATGCAATAAGGGCTGTCAAATTTAGTATTTTGCCCAAAAAGAATTTATAGCTGTATTTCTAGCTTAAATTGCACACTGACTAATGTGGCAGAGACCCCAGATGGAGGGTATTGCAAAAAATTGGTGTTTTTTTAATACCCAGAAAATTATTGAAGTATTTCAAGCTTGTTTTTAACAATCACAGATGCAGCAAAGGCTGCAATATTAAGTACTTTGCCCTAAAATTGGTACTTTTTTTTAAATAACCGAATATGACAGCCGTATATAACGCTTAAATTTGACACACACAGAAGCAGCAAGGGCTGTAAAATTTAGTATTTTGCCCAAAATGGGTGTTTTTTTAAAACCCTGAAAATTATAGCTGTATTTTTTATGTTTTGGGTTTTTTTTTGTCTTTTTTTTTAACCACTTAAGAACAATAGGTTTATACCCCCCCTATTGACCAGGCCCTTTTTTACATATCGGCACTTCACAACTTTAACGGTTTATTGCTCGGTCATGCAACTTGGCACCCAAATGAATTTTACCTCCTTTTCTTCTCACAAATACAGCTTTCTTTTGGTGGTATTTAATTGCTGCTGAGATTTTTTGTTTTTCTGATATTAATCAAAATATACTGCAATTTTTTTTAAAAAAAGTGTATTTTTAACTTTTTCTGGTAAAATTGTTCAAATATAATTACATTTCTATACAAGTTTGTGTCAAATTAAAAAACCCTTAGGCCCCATTCACACATCCGCAATTCTGTTCCGCATTTTGCGGAACGGAATTGCGGACCCATTCATTTCTATTGGGACAGACTTTGTTCCGCTCGGATCCGGAATTGCGGATCTGCACTTCCGGGTCTGCACTTCCGTTCCGTAAAAATATAGAACATGTCCTATTCTTGTCCACAATTTCAGACAAGAAAATGCATTTTCTATATAGTTCTGGAAATGTGCGGATCCGCAAAATGCGGAAAGCACATTGCCGGTGTCCGTGTTTTGCGGATCCGCGGATCCGTGGATCCACAAAACACATACGGACGTCTGAATGAAGCCGTACAGGGGGGTGATTAATGACAGGGGGGTGACAGGGGGGTGATCAGGGAGTGTATATGGGGTGATCAGGGGTTAATAAGGGGTTAATAAGTGACAGGGGGTGTGTGTGTAGTGTGGTGCTTGGTGCTACTTACAGAGCTGCCTGTGTCCTCTGGTGGTCGATCCAAGCAAAAGGGACGACCAGAGGACCAGGTAGCAGGTATATTAGATGCTGTTAACAAAACAGCGTCTAATATACTTTTCTGATGCAATTTTTTTAACATCTACAGCCTGCCAGCGAATGATCATCGCTGGCAGGCTGTAGTTTAACTTCTCAGCTGCGCGCCACTGTGAACGCACGTGCATGCTTGCGCACGTTCACGCAAAATCTCGGGTCTCACGAGATGACGCCAATAGGCGTCGCTGAGACCTGAGAGTGTCGCCGCACTGACGCCTTTCGGAGCTAGTGTGACGGCAAGAGGTTAAATTCAATTTTTATTGTACTTTTTTTTTTTACTTCATATAATGAGATTATAACATCTTTAAAATACAGTCATACATCAGTATTATAACAATCTTTAAAATACATAATATTATATTACCCTCCCCTCCCCTGCCCACTCCCCTCGGCACAACTTATACCATCCATCGTCTCCCAGGGGTAAGCTATATTACCCATTTCTGCCATGTTCTAGCAAATCAATATTTTTTCTTGGTATTTATCAGGTTGAATCCCTCTCTTGCAAGTGAGGATCTAGTAATCTTCTCCCATTTCCTACCTGTAGGAACCACACTGCCTCCCCAATGTCCAATGATGCATTTCCTAGCTTGAAAAAGGAGTTTGGAGGTGATTCCCCGATGTTGTGGGGTTTCCATCACCCCCAGTATACATGTCTCAAACTGGCTAGGGACTTTAAACCAATGGTATTGCTCTATTTTGTCATTGACCTTACCCCAGAACTCTTGAATCTTTTTACATGTCCAGAGTATGTGAACATCATCCACCCCTTCCTGCCCACATTTTAAACAACTAAACACTTTAGTTTTATAGCACTTCATTAATATCTTAGGGGAGTAATAAAGGCGGTATAATATATTGAATTGGGTAATCCTATGGAAAAAGTTCTTTGAAACTCAATTTTTTTTTCCTTTATAGCCAATCCCCAGAGCTCTTCTTGCTGAAGGTTTATAACATCTTTCCATTTATGCATTAAACTATTTACTGCTTTATTCTTGCTCTTTTGGTAAAGCAAACATTCATACATTTTAGAAATTAATTCCCCCCCTGGTGTTATCTTAAAGATATTCATTAACGGCTGCGGGAGGGTATCAATTTCTGTGCCTTTTCCCAACAGAGTTCGCAGTGCTTGTTTTAATTGTAGGTAAAAAAAAACTCAGCTCTATGTTACCCAGACCATACTCCTTTTTAAGATCTTCATATGGTATTATGTCCCCCTGTCTCTATACCTGACCCAGTTTATGGACTCCATGTTTCCGCCAAATTTTCTGCTCACTTGATTTTAGTTGTGTTAGGCTAGGTTCACACGGGCGTGTCCGGATTAGGTCCGGATGCGTCCCGGTGTATTGCGGCAAACCCGCGAGATTAGGTACGCAATTGCAGTCAGTTTTGACAGCGATTGCGTTCCGATGTTCAGTTTTTATCGCGCGGCTTTTGCAACGTGTTTTGCACGCGCGTGATAAAAAACCGACTATGGTACCCAGACTCGAACTTCTTCACAGAAGTTCAGGTTTGGGTTTGGTGTTGTGTAGATGTTATTATTTTCCCTTATAACATGGTTATAAGGGAAAATAATAGCATTCTGAATGCAGAATGCTTAGTAGGTGGTCAATTGAGGGTTAAAAAAAATTAAAAATTAACTCACTTTCTCCTCTTGGTCGCGTAGTTCCCGGTCTCTTCTTTACTTCTTTAATGATGAACTACCGGCTAAAGGACCTGTGGTGACGTCAGATCACATGCTCCAATCACATGGTCCATCACAGGTGTTTATTCACGTCTAATTGTGTAATGTCAACCCAAGAATGTAACAGAAAAATTATTGAAATTTATTAAGCTGTGAACTAGGTACAGGAGGGGTATATTACACCCAAAAATTGGTGAATTTCACCCAAAAATGTAACTGACAATTTTTTTCCCGGTCTACTAGGTATAGGAGTGGGACATCACACCCAAAAATTGGTGAATTTCACCTGAAAAAGTAAATTACATTTTTTTTTTTTGTTTAACCTGTCCACTAGGTATAGCAGTGGTACTATACACACCAAAATTGGTGAATTTCACCCTAAAATGTAAATGACAATTTATTTATTTTTTTACTGGTCCACTAGGTATAGCAGTGGTACTATACACCCAAACATTTGTTAATTTCACCCGAAAAAGTAAATGACAAAGTAGTGAAATGATATAAAATAAAACACGTGCAAAAAAAAAAAAAAATGGATTTATGAGATGGAGTTCCATATGGAGTAGGAGTTTGAGGAGGCGGTGGACGTAGTGGAGTAGGTGGAAGCGGCAGTGGTGGAGGACGAGATAGCCAACACAGGTTTTTGGTTTTAATTTAATTTTGTAAAATTAAGGTATACTCCAAGAGTGTGAAATATCCAAAATACAAACATGAGCAATTGCGCTGCAGTATAACAATGGCTGCTTAGTGCTGGTATACATGTCTATTCTACACAAGGTAAGGACAAGACCTGAGGGATCCATGCCTGGTTCATTTTAATGAACGTGAGCTTGTCCACATTGGCTGTGGACAGGCAGCTGCGCTTGTCTGTGATGACGCCCCCTACCGTGCTAAACACACCTTCAGATAATACACTGGCTGCAGGGCAGGCCAGCACCTCCAAGGCGTAAAGGCCAAGCTCAGGCCATGTAACCCAATTTGAAGACCAAGAAGTTGAAGGGGGCAGACCTGTCATTCAGTACGTGTAGGCGTGTGCATACATACTACTCCACCATGTTGGTGAAATGCTGCATCCTGCTAAGACGCCATGCTAACCTTGGCTTTTGAGATGCTGGTGGTGCCCCAGCTGCATTGGTGACCTCTTCCTCATCCTCTGCCTTCGCCTTGTGCTTTCACTGTGCCCCCGCTGTCAGGTGGGAATGCCACCAGCAGCGCGTCTACCAGCATGCGCTTGTACTTGCGCATCTTATGATCACGCTCCAGTGGTGGAATTAAGGATGGTACGTTGTCCTTGTAAAGGGGATCCAGCAACGTAGCCACCCAGTAATCAGCACAAGTTAGAATGTGGGCAACTCGGCGGTCGTTGCGGAGACTCTGCAGCATGTAATCGCTCATGTGTGCCAGGCTGCCCAGAGGTAACGAGAAGCTGTCCTCTGTGGGAGGTGTATCATCTGTGTCCTCTGTATCCCCCCAACCACGCACCAGTGATGGCCATGAGCTGGTCTGGGTGCCACCCTGCTGTGAACATGGTTCCTCCTCTTCCATCTCCTCATCCTCCACCTCCTCATCCTCAGAACTGTGCCCTGGCTGGACAATTGTGTACCTAGGTTTTTTTGGGTGCAGGAACCCAAAAACTGTTGTTTACCCCTGGCTGTGCTGAAGTTGGTGGTGAAGGTTTTACGCTGACCGGATGAGGAGCTGGTAGAGGATGAGGAAGAAGAGTAGGAGGAGGAAGCAACAGGAGGCAAACTGAAGCGCCCTGCAATCCTCAGTGGTGGAAGGACATGCGCCAAACTGCTATCCACCTCAGGCCCAGCCGCTACTGCATTTACCCAGTGTGATGGTATGGAGATATAACATCCCTGACCGTGCTTACTGGTCCACGTATACGTAGTCAGGTGCACCTGGCCACAGATGCCGTTGCGCAGTGCACACCTGATTTTGTCCCCTACTTGGTTGTGAAGGAAAGGGATGGCTCGCCTTGAAAAGTAGTGGTTGCTGGGCACGACGTACTGTGGGACAGCCACTGCCATAAGGCCTTTAAAACTATCCGTCTCCACCAGACAGAATGACAGCATTTCAAAGGCCAGTAATTTAGAAATGCTGGCATTCAGGGCTAGGGATCGCGGGTGGGTAGGGGGGTACTTCCTCTTCTTCTCCAGCGTTTGGGATAAGGAGAGCTGAACGCTTCCGTGGGACATTGTGGAGATGCTTGGTGACCCAGATTGTGGTGTTGCTGGCAGATCCTCTGTTTACAGTGTGGCAGGTGGCACTGTCACTCCAGAGGTGGATGAAGAGGCCGAGACTGCAGCAGAAGAGGACGCAGGAGGAGCCAGAGATCTTTCTTGGTTTTTGAGGTGTCTACTCCACTGCAGCTCGTGCTTTTCACTTAAATGCCTTGTCATGCAGGTTGTGCTCAGGTTGAGAACGTTTATGCTTGCTTCAGGCTCTGATTGCACAGTGTGCAAACCACTTGTGTCTTGTCGTCAGCACATTGTCTGCAAAACTGCCATGCCAGGAAACTTCGTTGAGCTGGCTTTGGTGTGCTCGGTCCCTTGCTGCGGTGGGTAGTAGGAGGCATACTGTTTAGAAGAGACTGCTGCATGACTTGGGGCCCAGACTGCTTGGCTGAATTGCAAGGGGGTGAGGTGAAGGACTGATGATCATAATACTATTACAATGTTGCATATACTGACATATGCACAAAATTAATGATACATAATTATAAATGCAATAATAATTCATATAAGTGAAAATGTATGATGATCAAAATTTAATAATTATAAGACCATATAAAGTGCATAGTGCAAAGAGGCCCTGAGCAGAATAACCGCAGAGCCAAAGGAAGATAAACACCCAGAAGAGCCATAGAGCCACCCACTAATATGGCTGCACGGGTCAACCCATTAAAAGAGCAGAATACAAGAAACTATTTCCCGTGCTATGGGATAAAAGTCATGATGTTAGAAAACAAACGATGTCCATTGCTCCATGGAAAATGTTCTGCTCTGGGTCAAAACGCAAAAAGCCTCCATAGGGACCACACCATCGCAGCAATTAAGTATACTATAAAAATACAAATACAAATAACATTAATGAATACATAATAAAAGCAACGAACACATAATAGAATAAAAAGCACGATTTATAGAAAAGACTTGAAGCTAACAGTCTCATTGAGACCTTTAGGGAGCTCACTCTTAAGCAGAACAATTCACTTGGTCTCCAATTGCAGGAGGCGCTTCTTGATATCTCCTCCAGGGCAGCCCATGGAGACCCTGTCAATACCCTTGCAATGTAACCCGCGAAGGTCTCCCCTGTGATGGTCCCTAAAGTGTAGGGCTATGGGTTGAAACTGGGTAAGCTCATCCTCTGCAGTAGTGGCTGCCTGGCGAATTTTACTTGCGTGTTCTAGAGTCCTAACCCGAAGCTCCCTGGTGGTCATCCCCACATACAGGAGCTTGCAAGTGCAGATGCAGTCCTGCATGTAATATGTTGCACAATGTGATACTCACGTCTGCCCTCGGAGTCCCTAAATGTGGAGGACCGAACCATGTATCTGCACGCCTGGCAGTTGTTGCACGGGTAGGAGCCCCATTTTGGCCCCTTACTACCAAAAATATGCAATGGCGAAGGGGATACATAGTGACTGCTGGTGAGCAAATCACCAAGATTTTTTGAACGTCGCCATGTCACCTGGGGATAATCCCGCAGCGTCGCCCGCAAATCATTGTCTAAAAGCAGTATAGGTCAATATTTAGTGAGAATTTCACGTATTTTTCGCCACTGCATATTAAAAGGGGTGATAAATCGACAGCTGACATTGTCAATCTTTGGTCTGTTGCTGATCAAAAGAGAGTCCCTATTTGCAGACTTGGCACGTGCATAGCCCCTCTTAATGTCAACCTGATTGTAGGCCCTGTTGCGGAACCTCTTAGACAACTCCCCAGATTGCATTTCAATATTCTGGTTGATGGAGCAAAATTTGCCCCACCGGAATAGCCTTCACTGTCTGTGGATAGTGTGCAGATTGGGCATGCAGCAAGGTGTTAGTGGAAGTGGGCTTTCTATATAGATCCGTAGAGACCCAGCCGTCCCTATCCCTACAAATAAGTATATCCAGGAATTCCATCCTATCCTGGCTGTAGTGCCATGTGAGTCTGATGTTAAGGGTGTTGTTATTGAGTCGCTGGAGGAAGGACAGAAGCCGGCTCTCCGTGCCCTGCCAAATGAAAAGTACATCGTCGATATACCGCGACCACGAGACCACAGAGCCATATTCCGGGAGATTCTGGACTATCTCTCTTTCCCACAGTCCGAGGAAAAAATTGGCATAAGAGGGCGCACAAGTCGCCCCCATCGCTGTACCCTGGAGCTGTAGGAAGAGACGATACTTAAATGGAAAATAATTATGTCTCAAAATAAAGTCCAGAAGCTCAATCACCAACGCAATAATATCAGAATCTAGATTCGCCATACGTAAAAAATATTGGCAGGCCCTTATCCTGTGGTCGTGACATATCGATGTGTAGAGGGCCTCCACATCACACGTGACCAGCCACATGCCCCCCTCCAGTGACACCCCATTGAGTTTCCTCAATACATCCGAGGTGTCCCTGACATAGGACTGCAGGGTCTCCACGCATCCCCTCAAATAGAAATCGACAAATCTGCTGACACATTCACAGAGACTACCCACCCCAGACACAATAGGGCGCCCGGGGGGGGGGGGGGTTGTAACTGTTTGTGGATTTTGGGCAAATACAGGGTGGGAGTCACAGGATTATCCACCACCAAGCCCTCCTTAAGTCGTACTGGCAGAATATTATTTTCTACCCCGGAGTCTAGAATACAATCTAACTCAGCCTTGAACCTGGCGGTGGGGTTGCTATCAAGGCATTTATAGCAATCCTTATCTCCCAGCTGTCTAAATGCTTTTCTTTCATACATCTGTGCAGGCCAGATCACAACATTTCCCCTCTTATCCGCAGTTTTAATCACAATATCTTTCAAATCACTGAGTTCTTTTATGGCCCGATGTTGATCATAAGTCAAATTCTTATGGCCATGATAGTCCGCCAGCTGTTCAAAATCATGTTTGACCAGCTTGACAAAAATATCAACATTTGGGCACAAATATTTTTGGGGGAAATGTTGTGATCGGCGGCACAGATGCAGAGGTACCTTACTGGCAGATGGTGGTGCCTCTTGTTCATCTAGTAAGGCCTGTAAATCACTGTTTCTCGGCATCAGTGGTAAATTGGGTAGTACTATCACCTCTGCCAAAATACTTTTTAAAGAGAAGCTTCCTACCAAAGAGCTCAAGGTCCTTCACAGCCGTAAAATAATCAAACTTGCCCGACGGGGCAAAGGTAAGTCCCTTTTGAAGAACCTGGACCTGTGTATCAGTGAGCCTGTATGTGGAGAGATTGATTACCTTTAGTTCTTCCTGTATCGTTTGCCCGTCGCCTCTGAATTTCTGGTTCTTCTTTTTGGTCTGGGGGTGCTTGGTGTGTGTTTGAATCTGGCACGGTCTGTGCCGTCCTCGAACACCCCCCGTGTTCCTAAAACAGGCTCTCCACATGTCTAGTCAGAGGTAAGTGAGATTCCTGATAGGGATGCTTGGATATTTCTTTCCCAGGTATCTAGGTCTGATCCCAGTGAAGTGTCGAAGTTATCAAAGTCCTCTTTGTTGAGAATCTCCTGTAACTGTCTTAACTGTGTAAATTTACTTTTCTGTCTGCTCAAGCGGCCCACGGTCAAGCCCAATCAGGAGCTCAATCAGTGTCCTAGAGCATTTATTAAGGGAATCTACCCACCTCTCTGTGAATACCACGTCAGTGGTTTCAAGGGTGTGAAAGACCTGGATCCGTAGACCCCTAGGAATGATGTTACGACTCAAGTAGTTTTCCAGGGCAGCCTTGTTCCACCAAAGCTTAATGCGCCTTTTGAGAAGATCCCTAAGTACGGAACCCAGTTTGGATATCCGTGCTACATCACGGTTTTTGTAGTCCATGAATCCTCAGAGTTTCTCTGTAATTAAACAAACAGTTAGACCAACCTATACACGAAAAAACTCACATACAATGTATGGATGACACTGAGCCAACAAAAGAACCAAACTATTAACCCCAAAGAAAGATAAGAGAAGCACACATAAAATATATGTAATTTATTAAGACATAATCAAATAACACAAAATGTATAACATAAGGCACAAATGTAGAGGAGGGGGAGACCTCATGTGGAGGGGTCATATACAACCTCCCTCACAAAACCCAGCTGACAGGGAAAATAGGTCACAGCCCTGGGTATAGAGCAGCATAGATAGTGAGAGCTGTAGGTTCACTCAAAGTAACATATAATGCTGTATATGCTGTATGCATATAGAGGGTAAATATTATCGCACATAGCAGACTAGCCCACCCAGGGTAGCTGGGATGGCCACCTGAAAAAAACTGGTAGCCAATAGACTCTGAATACAGACAGGGCAAGTGTGCCAAGTGCAAGCGGTAACATGGAAATAACAAGCTAAATGAGCATGACAACAAAATAGAAATTACCCATGATATGCTGGACCCAGAGCAAGCGACCGGAGCTGCACCTCGACGCATGTTTCGCCTGGAAAGGCTTCGTCAGGAGGTAAAGTAACAAACAAGGTTCGTCCTTAAATGGTGTAGTCCCCAGCCGGCAGGTAATTAGCGCATACGCCCAGTATTGCAGGGCGTGACATCATAGAGGCGTGCCGCCCAGTATGCAGAGGCGGGCGAGGCACGCCCCCCGCGTCACATGACTAGACCAAGAGGAGGGAGCCGCGTTGAACGTCGCGCAGCCACACCTCCCCCGGGTCCGATCACATGACATGCGGGCGCACGTCAGCCGGCCCACAGCAAGCCAAGAATAGTGATGAGCGTCAGCGCTCATATTCAAATTTGTGATATTTCGCAAATATCTCATAGAATATTCATTGAATATTCGCAAATTCGAATATTCGTTATATTCTACATTTTTATTCGAAAAATCAGCAAGGTAATGATCGCGTAATATGCGAATATTCGAGAATTTGCAAACATTTAGAATATAGTGATATATTAATCAGTACACATAATCCCTCCCTGCTTCTAGATTGTGGGCCAATGAGAAGGCAGCAATATCTTTGACAAGAAGGCTGCAGTATCTTTGAAGTTCAGATTGGAATAAAATTCCAACTATAAAAAAAAGATTATAGCACAATATTAGCTAAATTGTTCTACATTATTTTTATTTTTTTCAAATTATTACTATATTGCTATATATTCTTGTTTTAGAATATTGCAAATATTCTAGAAAACAAATATATTAGTTTTTTAGAATATTCGTCTTTAAAAAAAAAAAAATCTGTACAATTGTTCCACTTTGGCATACTCCTCACCGACAAGCGTCCCCGTCACCATGGAACGCCTGGGGGTTAGAATATACCATTGGACCTGAAATTCCACGATCTCATTGATTCTAATTACGAAAATTTGCATTGCAAAAATTCTCATTACGAAAGTTCGCACTACGAAAATTTGCACTTAACACTACTCCAAAAGTCAAAGATATTGCAGCCTTCTCATTGGCCCACAAGCTAGAAGCAGGGAGGGATCATGTGTACTGATTTAAAAAAAAAGTGCTACAATGCTTCCCGCTACCGAATGATGGCTGACTGGTGCTGCATGTGGATTATTCGGAGGTGGAAGTGGAGAAGGAGGCAGAGGAGGAGAAGGGGGGGGGGGGTTAGCCACTAACGTAGGTGGTGGCGGAAACCCTGTTGGAAGTAGGGCCCGCAATCCTTGGGGTCGGTAGCACCTGTGCCATCCCAGGGTATGATTCGGTCGTGGCCTTTACAATGTTAACCCAGTGTGCTGTCAGAGAAATGTAGCGTCGCTGGCCGAATCCACTTGTCCATGTGTTCATGGTTAAGTGGACCTTCCTAATAACTGTGTCAGAACACATGTTATGTTACGGGACACATGTCAGTGTAAGGCGGGCATGTCACACCTTGAAAAATAGTGGTGACTAGGGACTGCGTAATGCGGGAAAGCCTCAGTGTCCACAAGCCTAAATGGCAACATTTCCAGGGCCAGTAATTTGGAAAGCTGCACATTTAGTGATATGGCCTGTGGGTGGGTGGCTTGGTAATTGCACTTGCGTTCAAAGGCCTGGTTTAAGAACATTTGGACCCTGCGCTGGAACACGGAAGTGGATGTGGTCGCTGATGGTGCTTGCGAAGGTCCAGGGTGAGAGGCATCCGGGTAGGTGCCTTCGACAAAGGATTGGCCAGCACGAAACACAGGGGAAGAGGAGGCAGTGGTGTGATGATAGCTATGACTGGGCAGTTAATGTACAGGGTTACAGTCTGTTTAGAAAGGATCGTCAAAACCAGAGAGGGGGAGGGGTCTGCCTTTATGTAAAGTCCGGTCTAAAGACCACACTCCGTGAGGTGGTTATTATGGGGGACTTCAACTACCCAGATATAGACTGGGAAACTGAAACTTGTATATCTCATAAAGGAAACAGGTTCTTGGCAATAACCAAAGACAATTACCTCTCCCAACTGGTTCAGGACCCGACTAGAGGGACGGCCATACTGGACTTAGTATTAACCAATAGGCCTGACAGAACAACAATCGTGCAGGTTGGGGGACACCTGGGAAATAGTGACCACAAAGTAATAACCTTCCAATTATCATTTAAAAGAGCGTTTCTACAGGGAGGAACAAAAATACCAAACTTCAAAAAAGCTGAATTCAGACAACTAAGAGAGGCCATAGGCCTAACTAAATGGGATAAAGTCCTCACAAATAAAAATACAGCCACAAAATGGGATATCTTTAAAAGCATCCTAAAATCTCATTGTGAGAGGTACATACCGTATGGGAATAAAAGGTTAAGGAACAAAAAGAAACCAATGTGGATAAACAGAACTGTAAAGAAAGCAATAAATGACAAAAAGAAAGCATATAAAACACTAAAACAGGAAGGTAGCACGGAAGCACTGAAAAACTATAAGGAAAAAAATAGAACATGTAAAAAACAAATAAAAGCGGCCAAACTAGAGACTGAGAGATTAATTGCCAAAGAGAGTAAAACTAACCCTAAAATGTTCTTCAATTATATAAATGTTAAAAAGTATAAATCTGAAGGTGTCGGCCCGTTAAAGAGTAATGAGGGGGGAGTCGCAGAGAGCGACGAGGAGAAAGCAAAGCTGTTAAATATTTTTTTCTCCAATGTATTCACTGAGGAAAATAAACTGTCAGATGACATGCCGAATGTTGAAATAAATTCCCCATTAAAAGTGTCCTGTCTGACCCAGGAAGAAGTGCAACAGCGACTTAAAAAGATTAAAATAGACAAATCGCCAGGACCGGATGGCATACACCCCCGTATCCTAAGGGAATTAAGTAATGTCATAGCCAGACCCTTATTTCTGATATTTGCAGATTCTATATTGACAGGGAATGTCCCACAGGATTGGCTCATGGCAAATGTGGTGCCAATATTCAAAAAGGGTCCAAAAACAGAGCCTGGAAACTATAGGCCGGTAAGTTTAACATCTGTTGTGGGTAAACTGTTTGAAGGTTTTCTGAGAGATGCTATGTTAGAGCATCTTAACGGAAATGAGCAAATAACGCCATATCAGCATGGCTTTGTGAGGGATCGATCATGTCAAACAAATTTAATCAGTTTCTATGAGGAGGTAAGTTCTAGACTTGACAGCGGCGAATCAATGGATGTCGTGTATCTGGACTTCTCCAAAGCATTTGACACTGTACCACATAAAAGGTTAGTATATAAAATGAGAATGCTCGGACTGGGAGAAAACGTCTGTAAGTGGGTAAGTAACTGGCTCAATCATAGAAAACAGAGGGTGGCTGTTAATGGTAAATACTCAGATTGGGTCACTGTCACTAGTGGAGTACCTCAGGGGTCAGTATTGGGCCCTATTCTCTTTAATGTATTTATTAATGATCTTGTAGAAGGCTTGCATAGTAAAATATCAATTTTCGCAGATGACACCAAACTGTGTAAAGTAATTAACACTGAAGAGGACAGTATAGTGCTACAGAGGGATCTGGATAGATTGGAGGCTTGGGCAGATAAGTGGCAGATGAGGTTTAACACTGACAATTGTAAAGTTATGCACATGGGAAGGAATAATGCAAGTCACCCGTACTTATTAAATGGTAAAACACTCGGTAACACTGACATGGAAAAAGATCTAGGAATTTTAATAAACAGCAAACTAAGCTGCAAAAAACAGTGTCAGGCAGCTGCTGCCAAGGCCAATAAGATAATGGGTTGCATCAAAAGGGGCATAGATGCCCGTGATGAGAACAGAGTCCTACCACTTTACAAATCATTAGTCAGACCACACATGGAGTACTGTGTACAGTTCTGGGCTCCAGTGAACAAAGCAGACATAGCAGAGCTGGAGAGGGTCCAGAGGAGGGCAACTAAAGTAATAACTGGAATGGGGCAACTACAGTACCCTGAAAGATCATCAAAATTAGGGTTATTCACTTTAGAAAAAAGACGACTGAGAGGAGCTCTAATTAATATGTATAAATATATCAGGGGTCAGTACAGAGATCTATCCCATCATCTATTTATCCCCAGGACTGTGACATCCTCTGCGTCCGGAGGAAAGAAGGTTTGTACACAAACATAGAAGAGGATTCTTTACGGTAAGAGCAGTGAGACTATGGAACTCTCTGCCTGAGGAGGTGGTGATGGTGAGTACAATAAAGGAATTCAAGAGGGGCCTGGATGTATTTCTGGAATGTAACAATATTACAGGCTATAGCTACTAGAGATGGGTCATTGATCAAGGGATTTATTCTGATTGCCTGATTGGAGTCGGGAAGGAATTTTTATTCCCCTAAAGTGAGGAAAATTGGCTTCTACCTCACCGGGTTTTTTGCCTTCCTCTGGATCAACTTGCAGGATGACAGGCCGGACTGGATGGACAAATGTCTTTTTTCGGCCTTATGTACTATGTTACTATGTTAACAGTTTTTTTTTTTCCCTATGTTTTACCTTTTTTTTTTTTACTTTATTTGGGGGAAATTGCATTTTTATTTATTTTTTTACTTAAAACTTTATTTTTTTGGGAGGAAAATTTTATTTTTTCAGCTTTTTTTTACTTAATTTTTTGTCCCACTTTGGGATTTAAACTTTTAAAATGAATTCCAATACTTCTATATTGTAATTCATTGGCTGTATGAGTGTGTACAGTGTGTATTACTGATACAGTTTCCTGCCTGTGAGATCCAGGGGGCTGGATCTCACAGGCTCTTCACCGGAAGGCATTGCACTGCCTTCCATGCCATTGGGTCCCCATTACAGCTGCACGGGGACCCGTTGGCACCTCCGATCACCACTGCAACCACCCGTAAATGCTGCAAACCACGGGACCCCTCCACGCATTGTCCCAGGGTGCCTGCTTAATGATTTGAGCAGGCAACTTGTTCCGATCACCGCCCGCCGTGCGGCGGTGATCGGAGCTACACATGACGTACCGGTACGTCATGTGTCCTTAAGTACCAGGACATCATGACATACCAGTACGTCATATGTCCCCAAGAGGTTAAAGATGACGGCATATATTTCTGTCAATTGCTGATTGAATAGCAGATTGAACTGCTTTAGTGATAGCTTCTCTTTAAGGGTACTTTCACACTGGCAGCAAGGAGCTCCGGCAGGCTGTTCCGGCAGGTGAACAGCCTGTCGGATCTGTGCTGCTGCTAGTGCACGCGTGCCCCCGGACTACCGCTCCAGACCCATGTCGTAGTTTTATTCCGGCCGCCTCTCGGCATGTTTGCTGTGCTGACGCTGGAACTCCAGCCCGCCCCCATTATAGTCCGAGGGCACGCATGCACTAGCGGCAGCACGGATCCGACAGGCTGTTCACCTGCCGGAATAGCCTGCCGGAGTGCCTTGCTGCTAGTGTGAAACTAGCCTAAGAAAAGCTTAAAATTCCAGCTGGGCTTTATTTACTTGTCTGCAGTGGTTGTATCACATCAACACCTGACCGCTACATTCAATCACTGGTCTTGTCAGGTGCACTGCTGAGGCCTTTGATTTGCTGTAGCGGTCACAGGTTGTCAAAGTGACATCATAGCTACAGCGTCAGAGCAAGATCTGACAGTTAAGGTCTTACCTCCTACAACCCCTTTAATCTCCAGTAAGAAAGTCTTCATATTCCTTATTTCATACGCTTCAGGGTCTAACGGGTCAATTATTCTATATGGAAATAAAAGTGAGTTTATTAGCATAACATAAATTATAACTATACTGGAATTTCTGCAATATATACAAGGTTGGTTATGATGCTTTGATCCTCAGGGAAAATTGTACTCTAGTTACTACTGCAGTTTTAGGCCTCATGCACACAACCGTTCAGTTTTTTGCGGTCCGCAAATCGCAGATCCACAAAAAACAGAATCCGCCCGTGTGCCTTCTGCAATTTGCGAAACGGAACCGGCGGCCTATTGTAGACATGCCTATTCTTGTCCACAAATGGACAAGAATAGGGCATGCTATATTTTTTTTGTGGGGCCTCGGAACAGAGCGCTGTCCGCATCTTTTGCGGCCCCATTGAAGTGAATGGGTCCGCACTCGAGCCACAAAAACTACGGCTTGGATGCTGACCCGAAAAACGGTCTTGTGCATGAGGCCTTACTGTGTAGCCATAGCCTAAGGGCTCATGCACACGAACATACTTTCTTTCCGCTACCGTTCTGTTTTTTTTTTTGTGGATTGTATGTGGAACCATTTACTTCAATGGGTCCGCAAAAACAACGGAAGGTACTCTGTGTGCATTCCATTCCCGTTCCGCAAAAAAGTAGTGCCTTTCCTATTATTGTTTGGAAATCACGCTCCTAGGCCCCATTCAAGTACGCACACGGAACACATCTGTATACTAGATGGGATAAATTTTGTACTCAGCCACAATTATTTTATTTTGAGTCTAGTTTTTATTTGCAGATTACTGGCACCGCCATGGGTACCAGGTTCGCCCCAAGTTACACCAATTTGTTTATGGGAGCAGGATACCATCACCCCGAAACTTGGTCCTATGGCGGCGCTACATTGACGATATTTTTTGTTGATTTGGGGAGGATCACATCAATCTCTATTACAATTTATAGATGAGCTTAATACTAATGGGTTTAATCTGAAATTTACACCAAATATTAATTCACAAACAGTGGAATTTCTAGATTTTTAGAGAGAAAAGAGACAAGAAACCTTTGTATGTAGTACATATCATAAGGATGTAGCTAAAAATAGCTTCATCCTCAACACAAGTTTTCACCTTCAGAGGTGGCTCCTAAATGTTCCCTTTAGCCAGTTTAGGAATCTAAGAAGAAATTGCACCCAACAAGAGCTTCCTAGCTGTCTTACATTTAGACATTTTTCTATGCTTAAATCAAGCTTAGAAAATGGTAAATAAGACAGGCCTGCATGGCCCATCCCCTTCCCAGCCCACATCACACCCACAATTTTAGACCTGTCGTGAGTGGGGAAAAGTCGCATATGGTGGTGCAACTAACCATTGTGCTGTCATCTGCGCCTGAAATATACCTACTATAGGCATATTTTAGTATAATAATTGACCCCCATAGGGATTTCTCCCAAAACTGCTATTAATTAACATTCCTCATATGTCTACTTTATATTGGCATCATTTTCTAAATGCCATTACATTTTTTTAGGATTTTAGAAGGCTTAGAATTTTGGGAGCAATTCTTCAAATTTTCAAAACCGTTTTTTTTTTAAGGACCAATTCAGTTCTGAAGTAACTTTAAGGGGCTTACATAATAGAAACCAGCAGTAAAATTTAGAAACTACACCACTCAAATGATTCAAAACTGATTTTATAAACTTTGTTAACCCTTTAGGTGTTCCACATATTAAAAAATAATAATCTATGTTTCCTATAACACTGCAACCCAGTTTACAGAAATGCCCCATATGTGGTCATAAATCTCTTCATGTGCACATGGCGGTGCTCAAAAGGAAAGAACCACAATATTGTTTTTGGAGGGCAGATTTTTCTGGAATGGTTTTCAGGTGCCATGCCATGTTTGAACATCTAAAGTATCCCTAGAAAGAAAACCCCCAAAAAGTGACCCCATTATGAAAACTATATCCCTCAAGGAATTGATCGAGGGGTAAAGTGAATGCTTTGACCCAACAAGTGTTTCATAGAATTTAGAAACAATTTGCTATGAAAATGAAAAATTACATTTTGCTTCCAATAAAATGTTGCTTTAGCCCCAAAATTTGTAATTTTCACAAGGGCCAACAGGAGAAAATGCACCGCACAATTTGTTATGCATTTTTCCCCCCAAAATACAACACCCCATATGTAATCGCAAACTGCTGTTTGGGGGCACAGAGTTTTCAGAAGGGAAGGAGTGGAATTTTCTAACAAGAAATGTGCTGAAATAGTTTATAGGGACTGGTTTGTTTGCAAGGCGAGCTGTAGTTTTTTGTATCATTTTGAGGTACAAATTAGGGTGGTTTCACATCTGTGTTCTGGATTCCATAAAATGGTTATAACGGAAAATAACGGAATTCATAAGATGGAAGTCAAAATGGAAGCCTTTAGAGGCATTCCGTTTTGATCCTTCTTAATAGAAGTCTATAGAAGTCTATGGGGAATCATAACGGATCCGTCTGGGTCCCGTTATGCAAGACGGAAAAGAAAATCCAGACGGATCCATTATGATTCCCCATAGACTTCTATTAAGATGGAAAGCAAAACTGAATGCCTTTTAAAGGCTTCCCTTTTACATTCCGCCATAATACAAGTCTATGGGCAGCATAAAGGATCCGTCCTTCCATCTTATGGATTCCGTTATTTTCCGTTATAACCATTTTAACCATTTTTTTTATATTTTATTGGTTTCCTCATGCGGAGTATATATGATATTTTATTCTGTGGTTGGATATGGTTATGGAGATACCAAATTTATATAGTTTTTTAAGTTTCTGCTTTTTCAGCATAAAATCACTTCTGTATTGAAAAAAAATTATTTGTCACAACATCCATAACATTTTTATTTTGTCAACAATGTAAGGGTGTGAGGGCTTGTTTTTTGTGGGATGAGCTGTAGATTTTATTGGTATCATGTTGGGGTACATATGTCTTTTTGATCACTTTTTATCCAATTTTTTGGAATGTGAGCTGGGCAAAAATTGTAATTCTGTCTGTGTTTTTTATTTTTTATGGGGTTTTCTATGTAATGTAGTATAGGATGACTTTGTTCTGTGGGTCGATATGGTTATGGCAATACCAAATTTATACAGTTTTTTTTTCATGTTTTACTAGTTTTACAGCATAAAATCACCTTTTTTTTTGTTAAAAATAAGTTATATTTTGCATCTCCATATACCAACATCCATACCATTTTATGTTTACACCAATGTAAGGCTACTTTCACACTTGCGTTCAGAGCGGATCCATCTGAGACGGATCCGCTCATACAATGCAGACGGTGGCTCCGTTCAGTACGGATCCGTCTGCATTATATTGTTAAAAAATTTCTAAGTGTGAAAGTAGCCTCAGACGGATCCGTCCAGACTTTCAATGTAAAGTCAATAGGGGACGGATCCGTTTGAAGATTGAGCCATAGTGTGTCATCTTCAAACGTATCCGTCCCCATTGACTTACATTGTAAGTCTGGACGGATCCGCACGCCTCCGCACGGCCAGGCAGACACCCGAACGCTGCTAGCAGCGTTCAGGTGTCCGCCTGCTGAGCGGAGCGGAGGCTGAACGCTGCCAGACTGATGCATTCTGAGCGGATCCGCATCCACTCAGAATGCATTAGGGCAGTACGGAAGCGTTCGGGTCCGCTTGTGAGCCCCTTCAAACGGAGCTCACAAGCAGACACCCGAACGCTAGTGTGAAAGTAGCCTAATTGTGTGAGGGCTTGTTTTTTGCAGGATGGGAGCTATTTTATATTAGTATCATTTTGAGATACATATGTTTTTTTTAATCTTATTTGGGAGGTGAGGTGACAAAAAGCTATTCCACCCGTTTAATCCTTTTATAGATTAGGTCATTTCACATGTGCAGATATGAGCAGATATGGGAAAAAGCTATTATTATTATTACTATTATTATTATTTATTTTTCGTTGGAATTTGTATTATTATGTTTATCCTTTTTATTTATTTTTTACACTTTTTCTTTTATCAAGTCTCACTTGGTTCTTCAAGATCCATTGGGGCTGGTCACTACTGTACACTGCAATAATCACCTATTGCAGTGTACAGTATTGTCAGTTTTACACTGACATTAAGCCTGGTAAGACCCTGTCTCTAGCAGGACCTGTCAGGCTTTTTCACATGGCAAGCCTGGAGACCTTTTTAAGCCATGGCAACCATCAGGATGCTGCCATCATATCACAGTGGACCGATGGGGGAGAGAGGGAGCTCCCTCCCTGTGGTTAATCGCTTACATCAACAGTCGCTACCAACCATAGCATGTAAGGGGTTAAACAGCAGGGATTGGTGCCAGCACCATTCTTGGCCATTGCAGCAGAGTGTCAGTTGTATGTTACAGCTGACACCCGCTGCTGATGGTGGCTGTCACGGACAGGGGGTAAGGGAAAGTGCAAACTGGATCCACCCACACCTCTGTCCCTGCCTACTTGCACTTACCCGTCCTAGATAACAGAGCGCAACTGGGCGGCAGTCCCTGACCTGAGTAAGTGCAGAGGCAACAAAGGAGACAGACAACACACAACAAGGTCAGACAAGCTAGGACAAATGCCAGGAGGTAACAACGGTACAAGGGAGCAAACAAAACCAATAACAGGGACAAGCCAAGGGTCAAAACAAGGAGGAAGAAACCAGACCAAAAGGAGGTAATACAAATGCCAAGTGAGAGTCGATACCAGGAGATACGCGGAGATCCAAAAAGAAAGCAAAACCAGAGTTCAATACACGAGCCGAGATTCTACACCTAGACTAGGAGACCACAGGAATGGTAACCTATCTGAGGACCTAAATCACAGGCAACCTGTGGCCAGCAGGTTGACTGTTTAAATAGAGGAGGGAAGTGGTCATGTGACCTGGCCAGCATCACATGAACTATCCTCCTGCCTACTGCTGAGCGCCAAGTGATCAGCTCGGCGCTCAGACCTACAATGGTTATCCTGGGATTGGGAGACACCGGTCATGCTTTCCTCCCTGCTCCCCGCAGCCCTGGAGACGAGGACGCAGTGCGAGTCCTCTTTCTGAACTATTCACAGGGCGCCGGCGGCACAGCAGAAGCGAGCCGCACAGTCTGCGCCCCGTGACAGCGGCAGCTGCATTCCTGAGCCACTGTCATCAGCCTACCATACAGGCACGCAGAGGGGAACCACATGGAGGGCTGCAGGAGGCATCCAGGGCACAATTGAGAAATCAGAACAACAGGAGGCATCAGGGGAACAAGGGGTGCCTAGGGGTACCAGGGTATCATACCTGATTTAAGCCTTTTATCTCCAGTGTGGAGTTCACAGCCTTAAACTAGAAGAATTGAACCAACTACGCTCTGATTGGTTAGTCTGTACAAACTAATCAATCAGAGTGATCACAGGCATAGAACCACTCTGATTCGTCGCTTGATGGCTTCTCCTGTGTCTCTGTTGTCCGTGACAATGGATACTCCAGGGCTGTGACACATTATGGTTTCACTGCCCCGGTTAACAATTCAGGCATAACTACATCCGATCGCGGTAAATTACATGCAATATGTACGTTCAGTTATGTCCTTATGCGGGAAGGGGTTAGTTAGAAAAAAAGTTTTCATATAGTTAACTTTCATCATTTTGTAATGCATTATTGCATTACAATCCTTTCTTCTTATAATTATTTTTTTTTATTTCATGTTCTCACTATCGATGTGAAAAAAAACTTTTCCAATGATTTTTGCCTTCCTGGGCTGCACTGCACTCGATGATCAAATTCCTGAATCACGGGCCGCATATTGCACACGTGGTCCTAGCACGGGTACAACTGACAATGAACATGGCATGGCAGCCATCACTAATGACACATCCATAGCCTGCCCACTGTCACTAGTAGGGATGAGCGAACTCGAACTGTATAGTTCGGGTTCGTACCGAATTTTGGGGTGTCCGTGACACGGACCCGAACCCGGACATTTTCGTAAAAGTCCGGGTTCGGGTTCGGTGTTCGTCGCTTTCTTCGCGCTTTTGTGACGCTTTCTTGGCGCTTTTTGAAAGGCTGCAAAGCAGCCAATCAACAAGCGTCATACTACTTGCCCCAAGAGGCCATCACAGCCATGCCTACTATTGGCATGGCTGTGATTGGCCAGAGCACCATGTGACCCAGCCTCTATTTAAGCTGGAGTCACATAGCGCCGCCCGTCACTCTGCTCTGATTAGCGTAGGGAGAGGTTGCGGCTGCGACAGTAGGGCGAGATTAGGCAGATTAACTCCTCCAAAGGACTTGATTAACTGATTGATCTGCAGCTGTGGATCATTGAGCTGCTGATCCTCAATTGCTCACTGTTTTTAGGCTGCCCAGACCGTTTGTCAGTCACATTTTTCTGGGGTGATCGGCGGCCATTTTGTGTCTTGTGGTGCGCCAGCACAAGCTGCGACCAAGTGCATTTAACCCTCAATGGTGTGGTTGTTTTTTGGCTAAAGCCTACATCAGGGTGAAGCTGTCACACCAAGTGCATTTAACCAGCAATAGTCTGTTTATTTTTTGGCCATATACTACATCAGGGGCAAGCTGCGCCTGTCACCAAGTGCATTTAACCCTCAATGGTGCGTTTGTTTTTTGGCTAAAGCCTACATCAGGGTGAAGCTGTCACACCAAGTGCATTTAACCAGCAATAGTCTGTTTATTTTTTGGCCATATACTACATCAGGGGCAAGCTGCGCCCGTCACCAAGTGCATTTAACCCTCAGTAGTGTGGTTGGTCAAGCTATCACACCAAGTGCATTTAACCAGCAATAGTCTGTTCATTTTTTGGCCATATACTAAATCAGGGGCAAGCTGCGCCCGTCACCAAGTGCATTTAACCAGCAATAGTCTGTTCATTTTTTGGCCATATACTACATCAGGGGCAAGCTGCGCCCGTCACCAAGTGCATTTAACCCTCAGTAGTGTGGTTGGTCAAGCTGTGACACCAAGTGCATTTAACCAGCAATAGTCTGTTCATTTTTTGGCCATATACTACATCAGGGGCAAGCTGCGCCCATCACCAAGTGCATTTAACCAGCAATAGTGTGGTTATTTTTTGGCCATATCCCAGTCTAATTCTGTCACTAAATCCATACCGGTCACCCAGCGCCTAAATACTAGGCCTCAAATTTATATCCCGCTAAATCTCTCGTTACCGCTGTCCTGTTGTGGCTGGGAAAGTTATTTAGTGTCCGTCAAAGCACATTTTTTGTTCTGGGTTGAAATACAATTCCCAATTTAGCAATTTAAAAATTTAGTGGTTTCTGCTGTATCAGAGCTATTTGAAATCTATCCCTAAAAGGGTATATAATATTCAAGGTGCACATAGGGTCATTCAGAATAACTTCACACACCCGCTACTGTGCATTTCCAAGTCTAATTCTGTCACTAAACCCATACCTGTCACCCAGCGCCTAAATACTAGGCCTCAAATTCATATCCAGCTAAATCTGTCGTTAGTGCTGTAGCTGGGCGAGTTATTTAGTGTCCGTTCAAGCACATTTCTTGTTCTGGGTTGAAATACAATTCCCAATTTAGCAATTTCATAATTTAGTGGTTTCTGCTATATCAGAGCTATTTGAAATCTATCCCTAAAAGGGTATATAATATTCAAGGTGCACATTGGGTCATTCAGAATAACTTCACACACACCCGCTACTGTGTATTTCCAAGTCTAATTCTGTCACTAAACCCATACCTGTCACCCAGCGCCTAAATACTAGGCCTCAAATTCATATCCAGCTAAATCTGTCGTTAGTGCTGTAGCTGGGCGAGTTATTTAGTGTCCGTTCAAGCACATTTCTTGTTCTGGGTTGAAATACAATTCCCAATTTAGCAATTTCATAATTTAGTGGTTTCTGCTATATCAGAGCTATTTGAAATCTATCCCTAAAAGGGTATATAATATTCAAGGTGCACATTGGGTCATTCAGAATAACTTCACACACACCCGCTACTGTGTATTTCCAAGTCTAATTCTGTCACTAAACCCATACCTGTCACCCAGCGCCTAAATACTAGGCCTCAAATTTATATCCTGCTAAATCTCTCGTTAACGCTGTCCTGTTGTGGCTGGGAAAGTTATTTAGTGTCCGTCAAAGCACATTTTTTGTTCTGGGTTGAAATACAATTCCCAATTTAGCAATTTCATAATTTAGTGGTTTCTGCTATATCAGAGCTATTTGAAATCTATCCCTAAAAGGGTATATAATATTCAAGGTGCACATTGGGTCATTCAGAATAACTTCACACACACCCGCTACTGTGTATTTCTAAGTCTAATTCTGTCACTAAACCCATACCTGTCACCCAGCGCCTAAATACTAGGCCTCAAATTTATATCCTGCTAAATCTCTCGTTAACGCTGTCCTGTTGTGGCTGGGAAAGTTATTTAGTGTCCGTCAAAGCACATTTTTTGTTCTGGGTTGAAATACAATTCCCAATTTAGCAATTTCATAATTTAGTGGTTTCTGCTATATCAGAGCTATTTGAAATCTATCCCTAAAAGGGTATATAATATTCAAGGTGCACATTGGGTCATTCAGAATAACTTCACACACACCCGCTACTGTGTATTTCTAAGTCTAATTCTGTCACTAAACCCATACCTGTCACCCAGCGCCTAAATACTAGGCCTCAAATTTATATCCTGCTAAATCTCTCGTTAACGCTGTCCTGTTGTGGCTGGGAAAGTTATTTAGTGTCCGTCAAAGCACATTTTTTGTTCTGGGTTGAAATACAATTCCCAATTTAGCAATTTCATAATTTAGTGGTTTCTGCTATATCAGAGCTATTTGAAATCTATCCCTAAAAGGGTATATAATATTCAAGGTGCACATTGGGTCATTCAGAATAACTTCACACACACCCGCTACTGTGTATTTCTAAGTCTAATTCTGTCACTAAACCCATACCTGTCACCCAGCGCCTAAATACTAGGCCTCAAATTTATATCCTGCTAAATCTCTCGTTAACGCTGTCCTGTTGTGGCTGGGAAAGTTATTTAGTGTCCGTCAAAGCACATTTTTTGTTCTGGGTTGAAATACAATTCCCAATTTAGCAATTTCATAATTTAGTGGTTTCTGCTATATCAGAGCTATTTGAAATCTATCCCTAAAAGGGTATATAATATTCAAGGTGCACATTGGGTCATTCAGAATACACTCACACACACCCGCTACTGTGTATTTCTAAGTCTAATTCTGTCACTAAACCCATACCTGTCACCCAGCGCCTAAATACTAGGCCTCAAATTTATATCCTGCTAAATCTCTCGTTAACGCTGTCCTGTTGTGGCTGGGAAAGTTATTTAGTGTCCGTCAAAGCACATTTTTTGTTCTGGGTTGAAATACAATTCCCAATTTAGCAATTTCATAATTTAGTGGTTTCTGCTATATCAGAGCTATTTGAAATCTATCCCTAAAAGGGTATATAATATTCAAGGTGCACATTGGGTCATTCAGAATAACTTCACACACACCCGCTACTGTGTATTTCTAAGTCTAATTCTGTCACTAAACCCATACCTGTCACCCAGCGCCTAAATACTAGGCCTCAAATTTATATCCTGCTAAATCTCTCGTTAACGCTGTCCTGTTGTGGCTGGGAAAGTTATTTAGTGTCCGTCAAAGCACATTTTTTGTTCTGGGTTGAAATACAATTCCCAATTTAGCAATTTCATAATTTAGTGGTTTCTGCTATATCAGAGCTATTTGAAATCTATCCCTAAAAGGGTATATAATATTCAAGGTGCACATTGGGTCATTCAGAATAACTTCACACACACCCGCTACTGTGTATTTCCAAGTCTAATTCTGTCACTAAACCCATACCTGTCACCCAGCGCCTAAATACTAGGCCTCAAATTTATATCCTGCTAAATCTCTCGTTAACGCTGTCCTGTTGTGGCTGGGAAAGTTATTTAGTGTCCGTCAAAGCACATTTTTTGTTCTGGGTTGAAATACAATTCCCAATTTAGCAATTTCATAATTTAGTGGTTTCTGCTATATCAGAGCTATTTGAAATCTATCCCTAAAAGGGTATATAATATTCAAGGTGCATATTGGGTCATTCAGAATAACTTCACACACACCCGCTACTGTGTATTTCTAAGTCTAATTCTGTCACTAAACCCATACCGGTCACCCAGCGCCTAAATACTAGGCCTCAAATTTATATCCTGCTAAATCTCTCGTTAACGCTGTCCTGTTGTGGCTGGGAAAGTTATTTAGTGTCCGTCAAAGCACATTTTTTGTTCTGGGTTGAAATACAATTCCCAATTTAGCAATTTCATAATTTAGTGGTTTCTGCTATATCAGAGCTATTTGAAATCTATCCCTAAAAGGGTATATAATATTCAAGGTGCACATTGGGTCATTCAGAATAACTTCACACACACACGCTTCTGTGCATTTCCAAGTCTAATTCTGTCACTAAATCCATACCGGTCACCCAGCGCCTAAATACTAGGCCTCAAATTTATATCCTGCTAAATCTCTCGTTAACGCTGTCCTGTTGTGGCTGGGAAAGTTATTTAGTGTCCGTCAAAGCACATTTTTTGTTCTGGGTTGAAATACAATTCCCAATTTAGCAATTTCATAATTTAGTGGTTTCTGCTAAATCAGAGCTATTTGAAATCTATCCCTAAAAGGGTATATAATATTCAAGGTGCACATTGGGTCATTCAGAATAACTTCACACACACACGCTTCTGTGCATTTCCAAGTCTAATTCTGTCACTAAATCCATACCGGTCACCCAGCGCCTAAATACTAGGCCTCAAATTTATATCCCGCTGAATTTGAATACAATACATTGGGCCAAATAATATATTTGTTGTTGTGGTGAACCATAACAATGAGAAAAACATCTAGTAAGGGACGCGGACGTGGACATGGTCGTGGTGGTGTTAGTGGACCCTCTGGTGCTGGGAGAGGACGTGGCCGTTCTGCCACATCCACACGTCCTAGTGTACCAACTACCTCAGGTCCCAGTAGCCGCCAGAATTTACAGCGATATATGGTGGGGCCCAATGCCGTTCTAAGGATGGTAAGGCCTGAGCAGGTACAGGCATTAGTCAATTGGGTGGCCGACAGTGGATCCAGCACGTTCACATTATCTCCCACCCAGTCTTCTGCAGAAAGCGCACAGATGGCGCCTGAAAACCAACCCCATCAGTCTGTCACATCACCCCCATGCATACCAGGGAAACTGTCTCAGCCTCAAGTTATGCAGCAGTCTCTTATGCTGTTTGAAGACTCCGCTGGCAGGGTTTCCCAAGGGCATCCACCTAGCCCTTCCCCAGCGGTGAAAGACATAGAATGCACTGACGCACAACCACTTATGTTTCCTGATGATGAGGACATGGGAATACCACCTCAGCATGTCTCTGATGATGACGAAACACAGGTGCCAACTGCTGCGTCTTTCTGCAGTGTGCAGACTGAACAGGAGGTCAGGGATCAAGACTGGGTGGAAGACGATGCAGGGGACGATGAGGTCCTAGACCCCACATGGAATGAAGGTCGTGCCACTGACTTTCACAGTTCGGAGGAAGAGGCAGTGGTGAGACCGAGCCAACAGCGTAGCAAAAGAGGGAGCAGTGGGCAAAAGCAGAACACCCGCCGCCAAGAGACTCCGCCTGCTACTGACCGCCGCCATCTGGGACCGAGCACCCCAAAGGCAGCTTCAAGGAGTTCCCTGGCATGGCACTTCTTCAAACAATGTGCTGACGACAAGACCCGAGTGGTTTGCACGCTGTGCCATCAGAGCCTGAAGCGAGGCATTAACGTTCTGAACCTGAGCACAACCTGCATGACCAGGCACCTGCATGCAAAGCATGAACTGCAGTGGAGTAAACACCTTAAAACCAAGGAAGTCACTCAGGCTCCCCCTGCTACCTCTTCTGCTGCTGCCGCCTCGGCCTATTCTGCTGCTGCCGCCTCGGCCTCTTCCTCCGCCTCTGGAGGAACGTTGGCACCTGCCGCCCAGCAAACAGGGGATGTACCACCAACACCACCACCACCACCTCCGTCACCAAGCGTCTCAACCATGTCACACGCCAGCGTTCAGCTCTCCATCTCACAAACATTTGATAGAAAGCGTAAATTCCCACCTAGCCACCCTCGATCTCTGGCCCTGAATGCCAGCATTTCTAAACTACTGGCCTATGAAATGCTGTCATTTAGGCTGGTGGACACAGACAGCTTCAAACAGCTCATGTCGCTTGCTGTCCCACAGTATGTTGTTCCCAGCCGGCACTACTTCTCCAAGAGAGCCGTGCCTTCCCTGCACAACCAAGTATCCGATAAAATCAAGTGTGCACTGCGCAACGCCATCTGTAGCAAGGTCCACCTAACCACAGATACGTGGACCAGTAAGCACGGCCAGGGACGCTATATCTCCCTAACTGCACACTGGGTAAATGTAGTGGCAGCTGGGCCCCAGGCGGAGAGCTGTTTGGCGCACGTCCTTCCGCCGCCAAGGATCGCAGGGCAACATTCTTTGCCTCCTGTTGCCACCTCCTCCTTCTCGGCTTCCTCCTCCTGTTCTTCCACCTGCTCATCCAGTCAGCCACACACCTTCACCACCAACTTCAGCACAGCCCGGGGTAAACGTCAGCAGGCCATTCTGAAACTCATATGTTTGGGGGACAGGCCCCACACCGCACAGGAGTTGTGGCGGGGTATTGAACAACAGACCGACGAGTGGTTGCTGCCGGTGAGCCTCAAGCCCGGCCTGGTGGTGTGTGATAATGGGCGAAATCTCGTTGCAGCTCTGGGACTAGCCAATTTGACGCACATCCCTTGCTTGGCGCATGTGCTGAATTTGGTGGTGCAGAAGTTCATTCACAACTACCCCGACATGTCAGAGCTGCTGCATAAAGTGCGGGCCGTCTGTTCGCGCTTCCGGCGTTCACATCCTGCTGCTGCTCGCCTGTCTGCGCTACAGCGTAACTTCGGCCTTCCCGCTCACCGCCTCATATGCGACGTGCCCACCAGGTGGAACTCCACCTTGCACATGCTGGACAGACTGTGCGAGCAGCAGCAGGCCATAGTGGAGTTTCAGCTGCAGCACGCACGGGTCAGTCGCACTACAGAACAGCACCACTTCACCACCAATGACTGGGCCTCCATGCGAGACCTGTGTGCCCTGTTGCGCTGTTTCGAGTACTCCACCAACATGGCCAGTGGCGATGACACCGTTATCAGCGTTACAATACCACTTCTATGTCTCCTTGAGAAAACACTTAGGGCGATGATGGAAGAGGAGGTGGCCCAGGAGGAGGAGGAGGAGGAGGAAGAGGGGTCATTTTTAGCACTTTCAGGCCAGTCTCTTCGAAGTGACTCAGAGGGAGGTTTTTGGCAACAGCAGAGGCCAGGTACAAATGTGGCCAGCCAGGGCCCACTACTGGAGGACGAGGAGGACGAGGATGAGGAGGAGGTGGAGGAGGATGAGGATGAAGCATGGTCACAGCGGGGTGGCACCCAACGCAGCTCGGGTCCATCACTGGTGCGTGGCTGGGGGGAAAGGCAGGACGATGACGATACGCCTCCCACAGAGGACAGCTTGTCCTTACCCCTGGGCAGCCTGGCACACATGAGCGACTACATGCTGCAGTGCCTGCGCAACGACAGCAGAGTTGCCCACATTTTAACCTGTGCGGACTACTGGGTTGCCACCCTGCTGGATCCACGCTACAAAGACAATGTGCCCACCTTACTTCCTGCACTGGAGCGTGATAGGAAGATGCGCGAGTACAAGCGCACGTTGGTAGACGCGCTACTGAGAGCATTCCCAAATGTCACAGGGGAACAAGTGGAAGCCCAAGGCCAAGGCAGAGGAGGAGCAAGAGGTCGCCAAGGCAGCTGTGTCACGGCCAGCTCCTCTGAGGGCAGGGTTAGCATGGCAGAGATGTGGAAAACTTTTGTCAACACGCCACAGCTAACTGCACCACCACCTGATACGCAACGTGTTAGCAGGAGGCAACATTTCACTAACATGGTGGAACAGTACGTGTGCACACCAATCCACGTACTGACTGATGGTTCGGCCCCATTCAACTTCTGGGTCTCTAAATTGTCCACGTGGCCAGAGCTAGCCTTTTATGCCTTGGAGGTGCTGGCCTGCCCGGCAGCCAGCGTTTTGTCTGAACGTGTATTCAGCACGGCAGGGGGCGTCATTACAGACAAACGCAGCCGCCTGTCTACAGCCAATGTGGACAAGCTGACGTTCATAAAAATGAACCAGGCATGGATCCCACAGGACCTGTCCGTCCCTTGTCCAGATTAGACATTAACTACCTCCCCATAACCATATATTATTGGACTCCAGGGCACTTCCTCATTCAATCCTATTTTTATTTTCATTTTACCATTATATTGCGAGGCTACCCAAAGTTGAATGAACCTCTCCTCTGCCTGTGTGCTAGGCCTAAATATATGCCAATGGACTGTTGCAGTGGTGGCTGACATGAAGCCTGATTCTCTGCTATGACATGCAGACTAATTCTCTGCTGACATGAAGCCAGATTGTCTGTTACGGGACCTCTCTCCTCTGCCTGGGTGCTGGGCCTAAATTTATGACAATGGACTGTTGCAGTGGTGGCTGACGTGAAGCCTGATTCTCTGCTATGACATGCAGACTGATTCTCTGCTGACATGAAGCCAGATTGTCTGTTACGGGACCTCTCTGCTCTGCCTGTGTGCTAGGCCTAAATATATGCCAATGGACTGTTGCAGTGGTGGGTGACGTGAAGCCTCAATCTCTGCTATGACATGCAGACTGATTCTCTGCTGACATGAAGCCAGATCGTCTGTTACGGGACCTCTCTGCTCTGCCTGTGTGCTAGGCCTAAATATATGCCAATGGACTGTTGCAGTGGTGGGTGACGTGAAGCCTCATTCTCTGCTATGACATGCAGACTGATTCTCTGCTGTCATGAAGCCAGATTGTCTGTTACGGGACCTCTCTGCTCTGCCTGTGTGCTAGGCCTAAATATATGCCAATGGACTGTTGCAGTGGTGGGTGACGTGAAGCCTTATTCTCTGCTATGACATGCAGACTGATTCTCTGCTGACATGAAGCCAGATTGTCTGTTACGGGACCTCTCTCCTCTGCCTGTGTGCTAGGCCTAAATATATGCCAATGGACTGTTGCAGTGGTGGCTGACGTGAAGCCTCATTCTCTGCTATGACATGCAGACTGATTCTCTGCTGACATGAAGCCAGATCGTCTGTTACGGGACCTCTCTGCTCTGCCTGTGTGCTAGGCCTAAATATATGCCAATGGACTGTTGCAGTGGTGGGTGACGTGAAGCCTCATTCTCTGCTATGACATGCAGACTGATTCTCTGCTGTCATGAAGCCAGATTGTCTGTTACGGGACCTCTCTGCTCTGCCTGTGTGCTAGGCCTAAATATATGCCAATGGACTGTTGCAGTGGTGGCTGACGTGAAGCCTCATTCTCTGCTATGACATGCAGACTAATTCTCTGCTGACATGAAGACAGATTCTCTGTTACGGGACCTCCCTCCTCTGCCTGGGTGATGGGCCTAAATATATGCCAATGGACTGTTGCAGTGGTGGCTGACGTGAAGCCTCATTCTCTGCTATGACATGCAGACTGATTCTCTGCTGACATGAAGACAGATTCTCTGTTACGGGACCTCTCTCCTCTGCCTGTGTGTGTGCTGGGCCTAAATATATGCCAATGGACTGTTGCAGTGGTGGCTGACGTGAAGCCTCATTCTCTGCTATGACATGCAGACTGATTCTCTGCTGACATGAAGCCAGATTCTCTGTTACGGAACCTCTCTCCTCTGCCTGTGTGTGCTGGGCCTAAATATATGCCAATGGACTGTTGCAGTGGTGGCTGACGTGAAGCCTCATTCTCTGCTATGACATGCAGACTGATTCTCTGCTGACATGAAGCCAGATTCTCTGTTACGGGACCTCTCTCCTCTGCCTGTGTGTGTGCTGGGCCTAAATATATGCCAATGGACTGTTGCAGTGGTGGCTGACGTGAAGCCTCATTCTCTGCTATGACATGCAGACTGATTCTCTGCTGACATGAAGCCAGATTCTCTGTTACGGGACCTCTCTCCTCTGCCTGTGTGTGTGCTGGGCCTAAATATATGCCAATGGACTGTTGCAGTGGTGGCTGACGTGAAGCCTCATTCTCTGCTATGACATGCAGACTAATTCTCTGCTGACATGAAGACAGATTCTCTGTTACGGGACCTCCCTCCTCTGCCTGGGTGCTGGGCCTAAATATATGCCAATGGACTGTTGCAGTGGTGGCTGACGTGAAGCCTCATTCTCTGCTATGACATGCAGACTAATTCTCTGCTGACATGAAGACAGATTCTCTGTTACGGGACCTCTCTCCTCTGCCTGGGTGCCGGGGCCTAAATATCTGAGAATGGACTGTTCCAGTGGTGGGTGACGGGAAGCCAGATTCTCTGCTATGGAACCTCTCTCCAATTGATTTTGGTTAATTTTTATTTATTTAATTTTTATTTTAATTCATTTCCCTATCCACATTTGTTTGCAGGGGATTTACCTACATGTTGCTGCCTTTTGCAGCCCTCTAGCTCTTTCCTGGGCTGTTTTACAGCCTTTTTAGTGCCGAAAAGTTCGGGTCCCCATTGACTTCAATGGGGTTCGGGTTCGGGACGAAGTTCGGATCGGGTTCGGATCCCGAACCCGAACATTTCCGGGATGTTCGGCCGAACTTCTCGAACCCGAACATCCAGGTGTTCGCTCAACTCTAGTCACTAGTTGCAGCTGGCCTGGTTAGGATACTTTTCTATGACCTCTCAGGGTTAGGCTACATGCACACGACAGTTGTTTTTCTCTGCGTCTGTTAATTATTTTTTGGGCTGATCGGAGGGTTACTCATGCATTTCTATGGAGCCGTTAAAATTGCGGTGTAGTCAAACATTTCTTTTCCACATCCGCTGTCCTTGTTTCCCGTTCGCAAAAAAAGTATTGCATGTCCTATTCTTGTCCGCAATAAACGTTTTGCGGACCCATTGAAGTCAATGGGTCTGCAAAAAAATGCGGATGACCAATGGAAGCTATCAACCTGTATATATCAAATTTCAAGAATACAGACTTCAGTTTTTCCTGGCAAACCGCCAAAAAAAAAAAAAAAAAAAAGAAGACACACGGAAACACAGCCTACAAAATTTGCTGACAAACAGAACGGATGTGGATGTAAAAAAAACAGGAACACGGATCCGCTATTTGCGGACTGCAAAAAACAACTGTTGTGTGCATGTAGCCTTAGCGAGAGATTCATTCTCACCCATGTGCTATGGTGATTGGAGAGCAGTGATGACACGTTCATTGTATGTTATAACTGGGCGAGGATCACATGCTCAATGTACGGCACATGATCCAGGAAGTGCCTGTGATATAATTTGACTAAGGAACACAGTGCTGGTAGGAAAATTTTAATAACTATAAATGGAAAAAGGGGGAACACGGAATTACATAACTAAATTCTTAGAATACCCATTTAATTTGTCCTTTTTTCCGCATGTCTTCAACCAGTTTTTCCACAAATCTGATAACATTTACTTTTTATAAATGGTAGCTAGGAACAGTATTTTAAGTAGGCAGATACAGAATGACCTTTTAAAAATGCTCCACTGTTTGGTAAAAAGTTGTTTAAAATTGAAAGGTTACGACACCGTTATCTAGAAAAAAAAAGCTGTGAGTGGGTGTGAAGAAAACTCTTATATTGTTGATCACTGAGCTGTTTATGCTTTGAATAAAGTTATGAATTCTAAACAAGGTGGGATGTATAAGTCATTTTGATATATCTGAAAAACGAAAACAATATGTCCCTGACAAACTGCCATGAATAAAAAACAGCGTGTTGTGTGATCTGCTTGCAAAGTCTCCTGGTACTTCTAGCTTAAATATGGATTGTTCAAAATGAATATATCCAAGTAGATTTATAAATTTTGGGTCTAGGTAAACATAAAGGCAACGGACATATGAACAAACAAACAGATATAGCAGCACTGTTTTTGCTGTTCAAAAGGATGAAATCACGGAAAATAGTGCAGATGTGCATGGCTACATTTATGAAATCATGGAAAATAATACATTATGCAAACACAACATATGGACTAACTCTGATATAATAAAATCTGAGACTCTCGGTCAATATATTTTGATCAAAACACATCTGTGTCTGCCTACCCGTGCCATTGTGGTCTCAGTCAGGCAGGTCCTACTCTAAACCTACCTATGCCGTATGGCATTTACATTCAGGAGAGCAGATATTTTATTATATCACAGTGAGGGCTTAGTCCATGTGTTGTGTTTGCATAGTACATTATTTTCCATGATTTTATAAATGTAGCCATGCACATCCGCAAATTCATTATCACAGGATGTTCTGTATTTTTTCAGTGATTTTCTGAAAAGTCTTAATGGAGTGGCACCTTCAGGTGTGAATGCACTTCTATTTTGGGAGTAGCACTCTTATGAACTTTAGCCCCGCCTATCCTATAGGCGACCTTGATTAGGTGGTACAAATAGCTGTGCGTGCTCCTCCTCTCATTTGCTGCTTGTTGCAGACAGAGGTAACTAGGAGCAGTACATTATATGTGCAGGGTCTGCTCTCTAAATAAGTAAATCTGTGTATCCTTGATTCTGTAATTTGGGTAAAATTTGGGCCTGATACTACAGATTTTGGGGTGTTCACGTACTTTTATACATAAGCAAATACATTTATCCTTGATTCTATAATTGGGGTAAAATTGTGTTCTAATCCTACTGCTATTTTACAATTACAATTACTGATAGAATAGAGTATGTCCGACAGACAGGGGCCAGGGCCTTCCAAGGGAATGAGTGTGGCAAACAGACAGTGGCAAAAATGTTACCGGAGCTGGCAGAAGTAGAAGCAGAAGAAGGGGGTTGGTGGTGGCAGCAGTTGTAGCAACAGCCCAGAGCTGCCAGTGTCATGCAGCGGTTGTGTTTTGTGGACCGATGAGAAAAAAAGAGACACTGAAAGGCACTCCTCGGCGTGCGTAGGGAGGTGCTCTGTGGTATACAAAGTGACTTGTAATTGAAGAAAAGACCACGGTACTCTCTTTTTTTTTGCTGTTACATCAAAGTGCTTATTTTTATTGCCTTATTGTATCCATCCAATTTTTATTTATTTTATGTAACAGCAAAACAAGAGAGTGCCATGGTCTTTCCTTCAACTACAAGTGTTTTGTGGGCCAGCAGGCCTGCTGTCCTTGAATGGTTGACTTCAACATCATCTCAACTGACATCAGACACTCCCAGCCAGGAGTCAGTGGGTTCTTCTGACATCACACTTAGTTGGCATGGTCCAGGAACAAGCTCTGTGCACCCACTTGTCCTGAACCTATCTCTTTAATTTTCTGTTTCTTCTGCTCAGGAAGTATTGTATGCTGCCTTCTATGCTCTGCTTTTCAGCAAGGACAAGCTGATTGAGGACAGTCAGCAGCTACTGCCCAGTCAAGATTTTAAGGAGAGATCCGCTGAAAGTATCGGCGATGGGAGTCATGTGGGAGCTAGTGTTGCGAGCAGTCAGGTATGTGGCCCTGAGACTAGTGAGGGTGACATCAATGACATGCAGACAGTAGTAGATGATGATGTAGCCAATCCCACGTGGGAGCCAGGTGAAGAGGGGGCATCATTATCATCATCAGGGGATGTGGGTGGCAGCTTGTGTGTGAGGCAGTGGTTGAGCCAGCAGTGTGCAACCGTGGCCTAGAGTCAGCAGGGTGGCAGCAGTGTTATATCTGGATCTAAACGTGCCTGTGGTAGACAGTCTGCTACTCAGGAGCCTACCTGTCTGGAGACAACTGGCGGTGCATGGGTTCATAGAGGCAGCATCAGGCAGTCAGCATGCAGTGTTGGGGGAAAAATGCAATTTCCGCCTGTGTGGGAATTTTTTATCAAGTCATCAAAGGACATCGGCATGGCTGTCAGTAGAATCTGTGGGCAGAAGGTAAAATGTTTCCAGGGTGCCAATGTTGACACCACGGCCCTATGTCAACACATGGAGAGTCACCATAAAGTGAACTGGGAAAACTATGGTTCTAATGTTGTAGTACGGCTTGAGACATCTCCTAGCGGGCCGCAAACCTTTTCCAGCAGTCAAGGCTCCACCACCTCAGCAGACAGGTGTTGTGTTTCCTTCCCATCATCTACTGATCCTGATGTTCCTCCTCCTCCTTTTCCTGGTCACTCATTTCATTAGCAATCGATCACAGAGGCAATCCACTTATCCAACAGTGCTGAAGCTGAACGTTCTCATGGCCAAGTTGCTGGTATGACAGTACCTTCCTTTTCATGTGGTTGACTCTGCACCTTTCAGAGTACTGATGGCTTATGATGATCCAAGGTGGAAAGTCTTAAGTCATTATTACACACGGAGAGTTTTTGATATAACAATATATATTTATTGTAACACATAAAACTATCTATTCCGACATATTATAATGCATAACTAAAATCCATAAAATACAGTATATATATATATAAAAGATATAAAAATTATGATATACAAAATTATAATAAAAATTCCCTATATTTGACCAATGGGTCAGAGTCTTTTGAAAAAAGTTGATGATTGATAAAGTGCTTCACATGCTCGGCGTAATATATCGTTACTGCAGAGTCAGTGTGATGATAAATTCACTGTCAGTGATAGAAAATATAGATCGCAGTTATTTTACTCACTGTTTAGGCACTGCTGATTTGATTATAACACTGGTGGCGTCCCACGAGTGGTACTAATCTCTGTAAGTTGCGGTGTAATAGGAATTTCCACCGAGTCTATGTGGATATCAGGTCTGGGATCTTCAGTAATGTGTAAGGCGGTGCTGTCAGGTGCGCTTCTCATAGATTGCCGACAGGTATCCAGCTTTCCTTTAAGAAGGTATATTCTGATTTAAGCGCTTAAAGAAAAGGAACCAAGAAAAGGGATCGGTGAGAATATACCTTCTTAAAGGAAAGCTGGATACCTGTCGGCAATCTATGAGAAGCGCACCTGGTAACTATATAGCTTGCGTGATACAAAGTCATAGCGCAGCAAAAAGATACCATTGAGCGGCCTCTAGGACAGCACAGCCTTACACATCACTGAAGATCCCAGACCTGATATCCACATAGACTCGGTGGAAATTCCTATTACACCGCAACTTACAGAGATTAGTACCACTCGTGGGACGCCACCAGTGTTATAATCAAATCAGCAGTGCCTAAACAGTGAGTAAAATAACTGCGATCTATATTTTCTATCACTGACAGTGAATTTATCATCACACTGACTCTGCAGTAACGATATATTACGCCGAGCATGTGAAGCACTTTATCAATCATCAACTTTTTTCAAAAGACTCTGACCCATTGGTCAAATATAGGGAATTTTTATTATAATTTTGTATATCCTAATTTTTATATCTTTTATATATATATACTGTATTTTATGGATTTTAGTTATGCATTATAATATGTTGGAATAGATAGTTTTATGTGTTACAATAAATATATATTGTTATATCAAAAACTCTCCGTGTGTAATCCAAGTGCTGGTGTGCCCTACTGCTTTATATTTCTTGTTACAAATTTTTAGAGGAGTGGGTAAATCCTCTTGTAGGAGCACCCATACCATTTTTGACCAGTAGGTGAGCCCTCTCCAATCTATACCTTTTAAGTCATTATTACTTCTCCAAATAGGCTGTACCAGCCCTGCACACGTATACTGAGCAGAAGGTGGGCCAGTCCTTGAGCCAGTCGGTGTCTGTTAAAGTTCACAGCAGCGCCGATGTGTGGAGCTGTAACTATGGTCAAGGACAATATATGTCCTTTATGGCCCACTGGCTAAATGTGGTTCCTGTCCAGGTACACCAGCAACTTGGCCTTGTGATGACTCTGCTCCCTCGGTGTTGTCATACTGTGATTGCAGCGTTAATGTCCTCCTCTGCCTACTCATTCTGCACCTTGTCCTCAGCCTCCACTGTAGACAGTTCTGAATGGTCCTGCAGCATACCACCTATGCAGAGCATGGAGCTGTCACACTGTTCTACACCTGGCCAACCTGGGAAAACCGAGTCACGGCGGGGAAGAACTGCTCCGCATCATGAACTAAGAAATTGAACGCTGGCTTTCGCCTCGTCACCGGAACCCTGTTCAGTGATAATGCAAAGAACATTGTGTCGGCGCTGTGTCAAGGCTGAGGACAAGGCACTTTATTTGTCAGTCACTAGGACTACGGGATGAAGGATGTAATTTCTTCACATCCTGGAGCAGATGCTGATAAATCTGTCTGGCTAGGGGACAGGAGACAGGGTGCCTACATCTCATGGCCACCTGACCCTGTGGGGTCTGGACTGGTAGAGGAGGAGGACATTAACGCACAAGCAATGTATACAGAAATGGGTGGTTTTTCTACACAAGTAAAAGGAGAGGAGCAGAAGGAGTAGGAGGAGCTGGAGGGCAATAAGGATGACCAGGCAGATGACCCCAACACACCATAGCAGTATGCAGTTGAGATGGAGGCAGGTATTCCCTCAGAGTCTCTTGCACAAATGGCCAGATGCATGCTGAGTTAATTGCGTAGTGACAGCTGTATTATCACCATTCAGCAGAGAGATGATTACTGGCTCTCCACCATGTTATACCCTCTCTATCGATCCAAAATGGGGGCCTTTTTTCCACCTGCTGAGAGGGAGGATAAACTCAACTACAACAGAGAAATTCTATATATTCAGTTGGCCACAGCCTATGTACGCCATTGCCCATTCTCACCAGCTCCATCAGCAGTAACTTAAGTCTGGAATCTCTAATGAGCACTTTTCTTTATCCGCTTACTGAAGAAACCACCCACCAGCAGCAACAGCAGGACTTGGAGCAGAACCTGAACCAGCAGGTAGTGGCATACTTTGACTGTACCTGACCACCCCAGATCCAAGATCCCCTAAAGTACTGGGCAGCCAAACTTGATTTGTTGCTGCAACTGGTCGAATTTGCCCTGGACAAGCTTCCCTGTCTGGACAGTAGTGTGGTATCAGAGCTGGTGTTTAGTGAAGAATGGGGTATAGTCACCTCAAAGTGAATTCACCTATCACACAAAATGTTGAGAGACTAATCTTTGCAAAGATGAATTAGGCAAGGATGTCACAATTTCCACATGCCAGAGCCTCATGCATCAGATAAGATCATTCTGGGTGCCAAACCAAAACATTGTGAAAAATGACAGGTTTATTTTTACCACCTGCTATAGCCACTTTTCTGATGCTGCTACTCGCCTGAGACTACACATCTTTTGCCTCTGCTGCCATCTTGTCCTGCTGCCACTATCTTGTGCTGTTACTGCAACAGTTTTTTCCCCCCACCTCCCCACTCTCTGACTGGACAATTGTGTTGACTCCTCATGCTTTTGCCACCTAGCCACTCTGTGACTGGGCTACTGTGTTGGCTGTAAAGGAGGAATCGGCACTCACGCTTTATTTTTTATGAAGAATTTAATTTTAGTCACATATTAATTCATAGTGACGCGTTTCAGTGCTGAAACGCGTCACTATGAATTAATATGTGACTAAAATTAAATTCTGCATCAAAAATCAAGTGCGAGTGCCGGTCCCTCCTTTACAGCTGTATCATTGGTATGCCTGCCTGCTGACACGTGCACCGCTGAACTACAAGGAGCAGTGCCGGCCATCTCATTCTACACAGTTAATGGGCTACTGTGTTGACTTCTCATGCTTTTGCCACCCTCACCACTCTGGGCCACCATGTTGACTTATCATGCTGTTGACACCTCACCACTCTGTGACTGAGCCACAGTTGATGTCTCATGCTGTTGCCACCCTCACCACTCTGTGACTGGGCCACTGTATTGACTATTCATACTGTTGACACCCTCATCACTCTATGACTAAGCCACTGTTCTGACTCCTCGTGCTGTTGCCACCTCCCCATGGGCCACAGTCTTAAATCCTCACGCTGTTGCCACCTCACCATTCTATGACTGGGCCACTGTGTTAACTCCTCATGCTGTTGCCACCCTCGCTACTCCGAGACTGGGCCACGGTGTTGACTCCTCATGCTGTTTCCTCCCTCACCACTCTGTGACTCGGTCACTATGTTGACTTATAATGCTGTTGCCAGTCTCCCCACGATGTTACTGGGCCTTTGTGTTGACTCTTAATGCTGTTGCCACCTCAACACTCTATGACTGGGCTACTGCCCTGACTCCTTATGCTGTTGCCACCTCAGCACTCTACGACGGGGCCACTGTGTTGACTTATAATGCTGTTGCGGCCCTCCCCACGATGTTACTGGGCCTTTGTGTTGACTCTTCATGCTGTTGCCACCTTACCACTCTGTAACTGGGCCAATATGTTAACTCCTCATGCTGTTGTCATCCTCACGACTCTGTGACTGGGCCACTGTGTTGGCTCATCATGCTATTGCCCGATCATCACTCAGTGACTGGTCCACTGTGTTGACTACTCAATAGTGATGGACGAACATCGGCCGGGATGGTTTGCAAAAGCAATTGCGATTAAATGTTTGCAAACCGCAAGTTCGCAGCGGGCCCCATTCATTTTAATGGCAGGCAAACCTGAAAAACCTTCAGCTCATATTTGCAGCCACCAAATACTTACAAGAAATGCACAAATCGTCCTACAACATGGACAGTGACATACTAGAGGGGGATAAAAAATCCCACAAAAAATATGTATTTTAATCAGGAGCCATTTTTATGCGTCTTAAAGGGAAATTCTCAAAAATGTGCCCTGCTGGAGCCTAGAAAATTTTTATTTTAGGCCACGGGAGTGCGGGCCCTAAAAATTAGGCATACACCGGACAGAAAACATCAAGAGATTATGTGGCTGGAGGTATATTAGACGGTCATTAGATATCAATTTTACTGCTGGCCAGTGGAGTACAGGCCCCAGAAATTATTAATTCAATGTACAGAAAAGAACACGCTTTTTCTTCTTCTCATTGTCTGTTGCTAGTAGAGGCCTAAGCATGGCAGGCAGGTTCCCCCAGAAGTATCTTGCTGGATGAGCAGCGAATACCGCACTTGCGTCAATCTTGACAGGATTCGGCTCCAGGTGTAGAGGAATAGTTTTTTTGGAATGCTTTCTCCATCGCAATACCCTCCACGTCATTGAATAAACTGAAGACTAGCCGATTCTATCCTAAGAAAAAAATGTTATGTTATTATTACATTTATTAAACATCTTATTATGAAATTTATTCCAAATATTATTAAATTCGGTGTCTCCATGATCAATCTTCAGCGTGGGGTCCCAGATGGGTTCTACACACTTCCAAAATAAAGTGGGGCGAATAGATAAAGGATGATTAGGACGCTCCATGATCTTCCCATGATCTGCTTTTGGGAGCAGCGGTTGATTTCTGAGACGTCTGTGTGGGAATCCGAAGACCATCTCCATCTCCGTGCACCACAGGATGTCCTCCTCCTCCTGTGTTAAATTATTTTTATTATAAAATGTATTAAATGTATTACATTTTATTATTACATTTATTAAATATAATAAGGATGCCCTCCTTTCCATTCCATGATGACTGGGAACCCCTGACAAAGAAACTAGGCCCTGGTTGGTTTGAATGGTGATTAAAGTCCCAACTCTTCCGTGCTCCAAGCAATCTTAAAGCTTTGTCTTCTTCTCATTGTCTGTCGCTAGTAGAGGCCTAAGCATGCCAGGCAGGTTCCCCCAGAAGTATCTTGCTGGATGAGCAGCCAATACCGCACTTGCATCAATCTTGACAGGATTTGGCTCCAGGTGGAGATTAAAAAATGTTTGGGAATGCTTTCTCCATCTCAACACCACGTTGTTGAAATAAACAGAAGACTGGCCGATTCTCTCCTGTCTTACATTTAATTTTTATTATTACATTTATTAAATATTTTAACATTGATTTTTATTAAACCAAAACTTGATTATATGAAAATTAGAAGGAAGTATACTTAAATTTGCCAAAACTGGCCTAATAACTGAAGTATGAACTCTGCCTTATAGGTCAATGTTAGTGTCAAGAAGAAGTGCCCTTCTTTTACACCCTTGTCAGTTGATTCCACATAGATGTCTACAGAACCTGTTCTACTACATGCTTATACAAGTAGAGCCCCCTGACAGAGTGGAGAGGATGTCAGCAGTAAGTTTGTGCTGACGTCACTGATTAATTTGCCCTTCCTCTGATCCGTCAGAACAATAACCCACAAAAAAAAACAGATCCTGTCTTTGGAGTATACGTCTTCACCCAGTCAGCATTTGCTCAGTATTGCTAATGTCAATAAAAACGAGAGGATCTAAAACAGAGATGACACGAGAATGGAACATTTGCATGTATTCTGTGTTTTGTACCCACTCCTGCTTCTGTCTACCAAATCATAGGCCAATTCTGATGGGACCATACAGGCCTTACAGCTGCTACACAGACAGGATTTGTCCCTCATTTTTCCTTCCTCCTGACAGATCAGAAGAAAGGTCAAATAAATGTCAACCAGGCCGAAAGCCAAAATAGTGGTTAATTCATGAAGTGGGGAGGGTGTGAACAGCATGAGAAGTCCACAGAGTGTCCCTATGACAGAGTGGTGAGGTGGAAGCAGGATGAGGAGACCACAGAGTGGCCCAATGACAAAGTCTGGAGCTAACGGCAGCATCAGGAGGCCACAGAGTGGCACAATGACAGTGTGGAGGTGGCAGCAGTATGAGGAGGCCACCAAGTGGCACAATCACAGAGTATGTAGTTGGTAGCAGTATGTGGAGGCCAGCGAGTGGCCAGGCTACATAGTGTGGAGATGGTAGCATCAGTAGGCTAGAGTGGCAAGGTGACATAGTGTGGACATGACAGCAGCAGCAACATGATACAACAGAGTGGCACTGCGACATAGTGTGGACATGGCAGCACCAGGAGGCCACAGAGAGGCAAGGTGACATAGTGTGGACATGGCAAAGAACAAAACATACAATGCAACAGCACTCTGCAAACCAAATAAAGTACAAACATGAATTATATTGCTTATGCTATGCTTATAAATTAGAGATGCTTGGCAAATCATTTTGTACAAAATTATTTGAGCCCATCTGCCGCACGTCAAGGCAATCTCTGTAAGACGGGAACCTAACGCTAAGTTCAACCTGTTAAGTGCCATGACAGCGACCATGAAGTTCAGGAGGTGTAGGATTCACCTGCATGCTGGACTAAAAGTATCAACATGCTAATTAAAATCAGCCAATGGGCCAAACAGGCTGACCAGGAGTGCATGACCAAATAAGAGAGTCAGCCACACCTCCAGCACAAACGCAAAGAAAAAAAGGGGGGCAGTAAGCACATCCCAGTGCGCAGGCGCACGTCGCCATGGCTGAAAACACAACATAGAACAAATCATACAATGCAACAGCTCTCTGCAAAACAAATAAAGTGCAAAAATGAATTATATTGCTTATGCTATGCTTATAAATTAGAGAGGCTTGGCAAATCATTTTGTACAAAATGATTTGAGCCCGTCTGCCGCACATCAAGGCGATCTCTGTAAGATGGGAACCTAACACTAAGTTCAACCTGTTAAGTGCCATGACAGCGACCATGAAGTATCTTTTTCCACAGATAAAAGCCAATAAAGGCTTTTGAACATAGCACTTGCACCCTAATAACTAATTGCTGGAATAATAGAAAGGTACAAACCGGATTCCCAAAAAGTTGGGACACTAAACAAATTGTGAATAAAAACGGAATGCAATGATGTGGAGATGGCAGATGTCAATATTTTATTTGTAATAGAACGTAGATGACAGATCAAACGTTTAATCCGAGTAAATGTATCATTTTAAAGGAAAAATACGTTGATTCAAATTTTCACGGTGTCAACAAATCCCAAAAAAGTTGGGACAAGTAGCAATAAGAGGCTGGAAAAAGTAAATTTGAGCATAACGAAGAGCTGGAAGACCAATTACACTAATTAGGTCAATTGGCAACATGATTGGGTATAAAAAGAGCTTCTCAGAGTGGCAGTCTCTCAGAAGCCAAGATGGGTAGAGGATCACCAATTCCCACAAGGTTGCGCAGAAAAATAGTGGAGCAATATCAGAAAGGTGTGACCCAGCGAAAAATTGTAAAGACTTTGCATCTATCATCATCAACTGTGCATAACATCATCCGAAGATTCAGAGAATCTGGAACAATCTCTGTGCGTAAGGGTCAAGGCCGTAAAACCATACTGGATGCCCGTGATCTGCGGGCCCTTAAACGACACTGCACCACAAACAGGAATGCTACTGTAAAGGAAATCACAGAATGGGCTCAGGAATACTTCCAGAAACCATTGTCAGTGAACACAATCCACCGTGCCATCGGCCGTTGCCAGCTGAAACTCTACAGTGCAAAGAAGAAGCCATTTCTAAGCAAGATCCACAAGCTCAGGCGTTTTCACTGGGCCAGGGATCATTTAAAATGGAGTGTGGCAAAATGGAAGACTGTTCTGTGGTCAGACGAGTCACGATTCGAAGTTCTTTTTGGAAATCTGGGACGCCATGTCATCCGGACCAAAGAGGACAAGGACAACCCAAGTTGTTATCAACGCTCAGTTCAGAAGCCTGCATCTCTGATGGTATGGGGTTGGATGAGTGCGTGAGGCATGGGCTGCTTGCATGTCTGGAAAGGCACCATCAATGCAGAAAAATATATTCAGGTTCTAGAAAACCATATGCTCCCATCCAGACGTCATCTCTTTCAGGGAAGACCCTGCATTTTTCAACAAGATAATGCCAGACCACATTCTGCATCAATCACAACATCATGGCTGCGTAGGAGAAGGATCCGGGTACTGAAATGGCCAGTCTGCAGTCCAGATCTTTCACCTATAGAGAACATTTGGCGCATCATAAAGAGGAAGGTGCAACAAAGAAGGCCCAAGACGATTGAACAGTTAGAGGCCTGTATTAGACAAGAATGGGAGAGCATTCCTATTTCTAAACTTGAGAAACTGGTCTCCTCGGTCCCCAGACGTCTGTTGAGTGTTGTAAGAAGAAGGGGAGATGCCACACAGTGGTGAAAATGGCCTTGTCCCAACTTTTTTGGGGTTTGTTGACACCATGAAATTCAGATTCAACATATTTTTCCCTTAAAATGGTACATTTTCTCAGTTTAAACTTTTGTTCCGTGATTTATTTTCTATTCTGAATAAAATATTAGAATTGGCACCTCCACATCATTGCATTCAGTTTTTATTCACGATTTGTATAGTGTCCCAACTTTTTTGGAATCCGGTTTGTATTATGAGACTATCTGGATCCCCATGTAATGTTTCCCTGCACTTGTAAATAGATTGTTTTCACAATGAGGAAATTCCGATGACTGTCCCCATTAGCATCTGCACACGTCTCTCCCTGAATGTGAAATGATTAATCTCACTTATCCTTTCCATGCACTAGTAAAACATGTCTTTCCTTTTTTTTTTTTTTAAACAATTTTTCTTTCACTCTCCCTAGCGCCTGCATACGTGTCTGTACCTGAATAATGTACAATAGTGAATGGCAGCATCTAAGATGGCCGCCAAATTTATAGGGCTATGACATAATCAGGCTGGCTGGCTGCTGATTGGCTGCATGCATGGCATTATGGATCATCCCGCCTTCCCAGAGTTCCTTGCCCCATGTCCGAAGCGTGAGGAAATTCACATTCGTTCAGAATCAAATTTTTCTTGAAATTCAGAACGAATTTGACTTTGTCAGCTTTGATTCGCTCATCTCTAATCACAGCAGTTGCAATTAGTTGTTCCAATAGCGTTTGTCCCTCTGTATAGCTGCATTATCACAGCAGAACCGCACACAATTGCTGCACAATACAAATGCACTATATAGAAATTATATTATTGGTATATAACACCCCTGCCTCAATCCGTTTTTTAGGGAGCAACTGGTTTATCACACCAGTAGAAATTATTTGTTCCAATGGCGTTTGTCACTCTGTGTAGCTGAGGTTACGCCGCTAAACCGCAAACAAATGCAACATATATACATTATATTATAAGTATATCACACCCCTGCCTCAATCAGTTTTTTTGGGGGGGGCAACTGGTATATCACACTAGTAGAAATTATTTGCTTCAATATAGTTTGTCACTATGTGTAGCTGTGGTAATGCAGCAAAACCGCAAACAAAAGCTGCACTACCTAAATGCACTATATAAAAAAGTATATTATTGGTATATAACACCCCTGCTTCAATCAGATTTTGGGGGGGGCAACTGGTATATCACACCAGTACAAATTATTTGTTCCAATAGTGTTTGTCACTCTGTATAGCTGGGGCATCTCAGCAGAACCGTAAACAAATGCTGCACTACCTAAATGCACTACATAGAAAGTATATAATTGGTATATAACACCCCTGTCTCAATCATTTTTTTGGGGGGCGTGATGCCAGTAGAAATTATTTGTTCCAATAGTACTTGAGCTCTGGAAAGTCAATGCACTCTTGTTCTTGAATCAAAGCTTAGTGTTTAATTACACCAAAAAAACAGCAACGTTTCGACACACAGCTCTTTCTCAAGCTTCATATGGTTTACAAGTGAACTTCAATACCTATAAAGGTGTGACATCCAATTCAAATTGATCAAGTGGGTTGCCCACAAAAAGGTCAAACCCTCCCCTTACATATTCACCCAATCGTATTCTGTAATCATAACATTCAATAGACAAACAATAAAGCAATCTCAGCTGTGTATTCCCATTAAAACCTACCATGCACCTGAGCCGAGTATCCTACCAGCGATATACGTGTGGTAAGTGGCGTCCCCCATCTGCTTCTGCACATGCGCGAGTTCTGGAACGAGATTCCCGGAAATCACATGCTCGTCACAGCGGTCACATGATCGGAAGTCCCAAAGCCAAATCAACGCCCTCAGTCACATGAGAAGTCATGTGATGGGGTGTTTCAACCATATCCTAGCAACCCAAGGTCCTGAACCAAAGCTAAATCTGTTATACAGGATACTATAGGGCTGAGGATAAAAACCATCATGTAAGCGCGATGCGGTGATCCCGGTCATTCCACTCATCCCAATCATAATAGAGTCCAGAGTATAGACTTAAACTAAATACAAATAAAAGGGGTCACTGTATTTACTCCTTATGCTGTTCACACCTCACCACTCTGTGACTGGGACACTGTGTTAACTCCTCATGCTGTTGCCACCCTCACTACACTGTGACTGGGCCACTGTGTTGACTCCTTATGCTGCTGTTACCTCACCACTCAGTGACTGGGCCACTTTTTTGGCTTCTTATGCTGTTGCCACCTCACCACTCTGAGACTGAGTCAGTGTTAACTCCTCATGCTGTTTCCACCCTCACCACTTTGTGACTGGGCCACTGTGTTGAGTCTTCATACTGTTGCCACCCTCATCACTCTGTGACTGGGCCACTGTGTTGACTCCTCATACTGCTGCCACCCTCACTACTCTGGGACTGAGCCACTGTGTTGAGTCTTCATACTGTTGCCACCCTCATCACTCTGTGACTGGGCCACTGCGTTGACTCCTCATACTGCTGCCACCCTCACTACACTGTGACTGGGCCACTGTGTTGACTCTTTATGTTGCTGCTACCTCACCACTCATCGACTAGGCCACTTTTTTGGCTTCTTATGCTGTTGCCAACTCACCACTTTGAGTCAGTGTTAACTCCTCATGCTGTTCCACCCTCACCACTTTGCGGCTGGGTCACTGTGTTGAGTCTTCATACTGTTGCCACCTTCATCACTTTGTGACTGGGCCACTGTGTTGACACCTCATGCTGTTGCCACTTTCAACATTTTGTGATGGGGCTAGTATTGTCCTTGTTTGGCCTTGTTGACATTACCGTTTATTTTACCCTTCTTCTGATCTGTCAGATGAACAGAAAAAAGAACAACGCAACAGACCCTGTCATTAAAGCATACATAAAAGGTGTCTATCACATGGTTAGTATTTTGTATCACAATTTGCTCATGATTTAGAAGCTGAAAGCAGGAATCAGTCCAAAACAAAGAAGACATGCTAATATTTCAAATGTTATCTCTGTTTTTGACTCACACCTGTTTTTGCCTTACCAATAGTAATCGAATACTGATGCACAAAACTGACCAAATACTGACCGTGTGATAGAGGCTATTAAAGGTCTGTATGCACGGCTTCCTTTCCCATCTGAATAAAAGAGAGTTCAGAGGTAAATAGCCAGAACTGCGATAGGGGGCGGTCTCTCTCCCCAACCCTCCCCCCATCATTGGTGGCAGCGGCAGTTCCGATCGGAGTCCCAGCAGTGTAATGCTGGGGCTCCGATCGGTTACCATGGCAGCCAGGACGCTACTGAAGTCCTGTCTGCCATGGTCAGTTACTCTGCAGCATTATACTAACATGTGCTGTGGCCGCCCGGCGCTCCTACTTGTTGTAATTCGTCACAGGTCTGTGCGACGCATTGCTAAAAGTATAAGCAATGCACCGCATAGACCTGTGAGTTAAAAGAAGAAGGAGCGCCGGGCGGCCACAGCGCAGCGCATGTAAGTATGCTGCTGACTAACTGACCATGGCAGACAGGACTTAAGTAGCATCCTGGCTGCCATGGTAACCGATCAGAGCCCCAGCATTACATTGCTGGGACTCCAATCGGAACTTCGGCTGCCACCAATGATGGGGAGGAAGGGGGCCTACTGTACACCAATGATTTTAATAATGGGGGGGAGGGCTCACTGCCCACCAATGATTTTAATAATGGGGGGGAGGGCTCACTGCCCACCAATGATTTTAATACTGGGGGGAGGGCTCACTGCCCACTAATGATTTTAATACTGGGGGGGCTCACTGACCACCAATGATTTTAATACCGGGGAGGGGGGTGGGCACACTGCCCATCAATGATTTTAATACTTGGGAGGGGAAGGGGGAGGGTGCACTGCCCACTAATTATTTTAATACTGGGGAAGGTGCACTGCCCACCAATGATTTTAATACCGGGGAGGGGCTCACTGCCCACCAATGATTTTAATACCGGGGAGGGCTCACTGGGGGCTGATGGAGAGGCACTGGGGGCTAATGGAGAGGATACTGGGGGCTGGTGAGAGGCATTAGGGCTGATGGAAATGCACTGACTGGGGGCTAATGGAGAGGCACAGGGATATGATGGAGAGGCACTGGGGGCTGGTGAGAGGGCACTGGGGGCTGATGTAGAGGCAGTGGGGGTGCTGAGAGTCACTGGGGGCTGATTGAGAGGCACTGGGGGCTGATGGAGAGGCACTGGGGGCTGATGGAGAGGCACTGGGGGTGCTGAGAGGCACTGGGGGCTGATTGAGAGGCACTGGGGGCTGATGGAGAGGCACTGGGGGCTGGTGAGAGGCACTGGGGGCTGGTGAGAGGCACTGGGGGCTGATGGAGAGGCACTGGGGGATGATGGAGAGGCACTGGGGGCTGATGGAGAGGCACTGGTGACTGGTGAGAGGCACTGGGGTCTGATGGAGAGGCTACTGGGGGCTGCTATGAGGCTACTGGGGGCTGCTATGAGACATGGGGCTCTTATCTGAGGTCTGATTGGGGGTCATTCATATTTGGGTCTGAGCTGAGGTCTTATTGGGGTCTTATTAACATTGGTGATCTTATTGGGGCTGTTAGCTGAGGTCTGATTAACATTGGGGGTCTGATTGGGGGTCTGACCTGAGGTATAATGACATATTTTTTTTTTTCTGGAGCAGCTTGGAGAAAAAAGGCCTCACAGTCTCCCACACTCCTTCTGCTCGGCCAAGCGAGCCAGCACCCCTAAGGCCAAGCGAGCCAGCACCCCTAAGGCCAAGCCTGTCAGCATCCCTAAGGCCAAGCCTTCCAGCACCCCTAAGGCTAAGTCAGAACGCACCCCTGATGCCAAGCCAGCCAGAACCCTGAGGCCATGCCTGTCAGCACCCCTGAGGCCAAGCCAGCCAGGACCCCTGAGATTAAGCCTGACAGCACCCCTGAGTCTTTAGAACTGTAAGTAAATTATATATAAGGGGAGCTTATAATATGAAAGAGATGAATTATGTCTGAACAGACATATAGCGCAAATTCCAGTTTTTGTTTACGTTTTATGTTGCACTGAATTTTCTGCGAAATTTATACTGTATATTTTATTATTATTATTTTTTGGGGGGGTTGGGGTGGCAGTGGATCTTGGGCGGCTCTTCACCTACACGTGTATCAGCACTAGATATATACCCCTTACTCTCCCTAATACCCAAACTACACAAGATATATAGCCCTACCTTCTGTCTAATACACATAGACACCCCACGATATGTACTTTCACCTTCTTGTGTTAGAGACCCCTGAACAATTTAACAATCTTCTTTAATACACAGACATTTAGATTCTTACATTTCCTACACTGGCACAAATGCGTTGCCAGTGACCAACTGTCTGTGCTCAGTCCTATGCGTAACGTTCGCAAGTGCATGAGGAGCTGCGGATGTGGCGGCGAGGTCCGAGAGATATGTGGGGGTGGGCGATCCGGGAGGGGGGGCCCATAATTTTTTTTGCTATGGAGCCCAGTCATTTCTAGCTATGCCTCTGTTTGGAAGCCAAAAGCAGGAGTGGGGACAAAACACAAAAGACGTGCAAATATTCCAATCATGTGTTATCTCTGTTTTGGATCCACTGCTGTTTTTTTGGCCTTAGCAATACTGATGAATTACTGACCAAATGCTGAACATGTGAAGGCAGATGCTCAAAAGACAGAATCCTTTTTTAGGGTTGTTCTTTTGATGGATCAAAAGAAGGGAAAAATAAATTATGTCAACACAAACTTACTGCTGACACCCTCTCCACTGTTATTGGCCCTCTACTTGTATCAGCGTGTAATAGAACTGATTCTGTAGCAATCTATGTGGAATCAGATGGTGTAAAAGGTGTGTGCTCTTTTACTCTAGAGTAGAATCTTGAGTCACTGCACGGTTCTTTATAGCTGATGCTAACATTGACCTGTAAGGTTGAGTTGTTTAATCAGTTTCGTACTTATAACTGACCAAATAAGTGAAATGTGATCTGATTCTAAGAGTGACGACTGTCAACTGTCATATTGATCCACAGTAACTGTTTCACTAGCACAGCGAACTACCTATGCATGTTACTGCAATGCACAGTGATCTACACCGATATTCGCACTCCCTGCAGCTGATTTTTAACACACTTCCTCACTAATTAATTTGGATTAAATCAACATTTTTGTAAAATTCATAGAATCTGAATCGAATTTTTTAAAACATCATTCATCTCTATTTACGGTACAATAATTTCAGATTGCACAATCTATTACTGTCTTAGTCAAAGTGGATTAATGGAAAATGAATAGGAAATCACTGTGAAAGCAAATCGCAAAAAAAGTGAGACTGGAATTTGCCAAAAAGCATATTTACAAGTCATTAAGCTTCTGAGAGCATGCCTTTTGGACAGATGAGACAAAACTGGAGCTCTATGTTCACAGACGCAAAACTGAAGCATACAAAGAAAATAACATTGCATCTACTGTGAAATATAGCGGTGGCTCGCTTAGGTTTGGGGATGTTTTGCTGCATCTGGCAAGGGGTGTCTTGAATGTGTGCAGGGTACAATGAAATCTCAAGACTATCAAGGCATTCTGGAGCAAAATGTGCCTACTGTCAGAATGCTTGCTCTGATTAGTAGGTCATGGGTCCTCCAACAGGATAATGATCCAAAACAAACAGCTAAAAGCATCCTAGAATGGCTAAGAGCAAAGCATTGGACTATTCTTAAGTGGCCTTCTATGATCTAAAAAATAAAATAAAAAATTGTTTATGTAGTATGCTTGAGGGAGTGGCACATTCAAGTGTGTATATACTGCCTTGATTAGGTGGTACATATGGCTGTGCTTGCTTCTCCTCCCATTGGCTGCTTGATGCACATGCAGGTTACTAGAAGCAGCACACCATTTGTGCGGGGTCTGCGCTCCTGAACATAGAAGCCCAATGGCTTAGGTAGGTTTAGTGTATGACACGCCTGACCTGAGACCACCTTGGCGCTTGGTAGGCGGGCACAGATGTGTTTTGATCATAATATATTGGCTAAGTGTCTCAGATTTTATCATATCAGATCGAGGACTATGTCCATATATACTGCTTGCATCTACTTTACTAAGTGCATTATTATCTTATTTCTGTGATTTTGTTCTATGATCTAAGTCATATTAAACATCTGGAGGAGCTGAAACATGAAGACTGGAGAAGGCACCCTTCAAACCTAAAACAGCTGGAGCAGTTTGCTCAAAATACCCATGAACAGTCTCATTGAGAGACAGAAATTACTTGATTGCAGTGATTGCCTCAAAAGGGTGTGCAGAAAATTATAAAATTTCTGAGGCTTGCTGTACCAAGAGGCTTCTGATTAAGTGGAGTTTAAAGAACCGGACTCCTGGTGCTGAGTGTCATTTTGTGGGAGTGATAGCAGGTGGCTGAGTGTGGCTTGAAGCAGAGATCCTTGAAAGTTAAGTTTTTGCATTCTAGTACTGCCATTTAAAACCTTTTAGTTTCTCTGTTGTGTACTGCCATTTAAATCCATTTTTTTTTCTCTGCTTGGTTAAGGGGAGTGGCTTGGGCAACCAGGTGCTATAATTTGAACCACTGAACTCTCCCAGAGCTTGCTCTTCCTGAGGCTTTCTGTACCAAGTGGCTTCTGATTAAGTGGAGTTTAACCCCTTAAGGACACAGGGCGTACAGGTACGCCCTTGTGCCCTGGTACTTAAGGACACAGGGCGTACATGTACGCCCTGTGCATTTTCGATCACTGCCGTGCGGCTGGCAGTGATCGGAACCCGATGCCTGCTCAAATCATTGAGCAGGCACCTAGGCTAAATGCGCGGGGGGGTCCCGTGACCCCCCCATGTCGGCGATCGCGGCAAACCGCAGGTCAATTCAGACCTGCGGTTTGCTGCGATTTCTGCAGTTTCTGATCCCCGCGGTCCCTGACCGCGGGGATCAGAAACTTTAGGATTAAAACTTTTTTCCAGTATCCCTCCCCCCTGCACCCCTGAGTTATTTGAGCACGGTGGGAGGTGCAGGGGGAGGGTTGCGGGTGGTGCGGGAGGCGGGCGGTGCGGTAGGCGGGCGGTGCGGTAGGCGGGATCGCGATCCCCCGCCCGCCTCCCATTGCGTAATCGTTGGCGTCTAGTGGGTATACCAGGGTGCCAGCACATTGCTGGCACCCTGGTATAAACGGCTGACATCGGTGATGCGATGTCAGCCGTTTAACCCTTTCCGTACAGCGGTCCGTACGGACCGCTGTATGGAAAAGGTTAACAGCTCAGGGAGCTCCCTCCCTCTCCCATCGGGGGGCTGCAGTGCCTTTGCAGCCCCCCGAATGGAGAGGGAGAGAGCTCCCAGGCAGCCCCCCGAAGCCCCGTCCTTACCCTTCCCCGTCTGCGCAGTTCTGGCCACTACTGAGCAGACGGGGAAGGTCCCCATGGCAACAGGACGCCTTCTCAGGCGTCCTGCTGTCCATGGTTCTGAACAGATCTGTGCTGAAAGCATAGATCTGTTCAGACAAAGTGTAAGTAAAATACAGTACAGTACAATATATATTGCACTGTACTGTATTATGCAGACATCAGACCCACTGGATCTTCAAGAACCAAGTGGGTCTGGGTCAAAAAAAAAAGTGAAAATAAAGTAAAAATCAAAAAACACATTTATCACTGATTAAAAATGAAAAAAATAAAATTCCCTACACATGTTTGGTATCGACGCGTCCGTAACGACCTGATCTATAAAACGGTAATGTTACTTTACCCGAACGGTGAACGCCATAAAAATAAAAAATTAAAAACTATGATGAAATTGGAATTTCGCCCACCTTACTTCCCAAAAAAGGTAATAAAAGTGATCAAAAAAGTCGCATGTACGCCAAAATTGTAACAATCAAACCGTTATCTCATCCCGCAAAAATCATACCCTACCCAAGATAATCGCCCAAAAACTGAAAAAGTTATGGCTCTTAGACTATGGAAGCACTAAAACATGATTTCTTTTGTTTCAAAAATGAAATCATTGTGTAAAACTTACATAAATAAAAAAAAGTATACATATTAGGTATCGCCGCGTCCGTATTGACCGGCTCTATAAAAATATCACATGACCTAACCCCTCAGATGACCACCGTAAAAAAATTAAAATAAAAACGGTGTAAAAAAAGCCATTTTTTGTCATCTTCTGTCACAAAAAGTGTAATAGCAAGCAATCAAAAAGTCATGTGCACCCCAAAATAGTGCCAATCAAACCATCATCTCATCCCACAAAAAATGAGACCCTACTTAAGATAATCGCCCAAAAATTGAAAAAACTATGGCTCTTAGACTATGGAGACACTAAAACATTTTTTTTTGTTTTAAAAATGAAATTATTGTGTAAAACTTACATAAATAAAAAAAATTGTATACATATTGGGTATCACCGCGTCCGTGACAACCTGCTCTATAAAATTACCACATGATTTAACCTGTCAGATGAATGGTGTAAATAACAAAAAAAAACGGTGCCAAAAAAGCAATTTCTTGTTACCTTGCCGCACAAAAAGTGTAATATAGAGCAACCAAAAATCATATGTACCCTAAACTTGTACCAACAAAACTGCCACCCTATCCCGTAGTTTCTAAAATGGGGTCACTTTTTTGGAGTTTCTACTCTAGGGGTGCATCAGGGGGGCTTCAAATGGGACATGGTGTCAAAAAAACCAGTCCAGCAAAATCTGCCTTCCAAAAACCGTATGGCTTTCCTTTCCTTCTGCGCCCTGCCGTGTGACCGTACAGCGGTTTACGACCACATATGGGATGTTTCTGTAAACTACTGAATCAGGGCCATAAATAATGAGTTTTGTTTGGCTGTTAACCCTTGCTTTGTAACTGGAAAAAAAATATTAAAATGGAAAATCTGCCAAAAAAATTAAATTTTGAAATTGTATCTTTATTTTCCATTAAATCTTGTGCAACACCTAAAGGGTTAACAAAGTTTGTAAAATCAGTTTTGTATACCTTGAGGGGTGTAGTTTCTTAGATGGGGTCACTTTTATGGAGTTTCTACTCTAGGGGTGCATCAGGGGGCTTCAAAAGGGACATGGTGTCAAAAAAACCAGTCCAGCGAAATCTGCCTTCCAAAAACCGTATGGCTTTCCTTTCCTTCTGCGCCCTGCCGTGTGCCCGTACAGCAGTTTATGACCACATATGAGGTGTTTCTGTAAACTACAGAATCAGGGCCATAAATAATGAGTTTTGTTTGGCTGTTAACCCTTGCTTTGTAACTGGAAAAAAAATATTAAAATGGAAAATCTGCCAAAAAAGTGAAATTTTGAAATTGTATCTCTATTTTCCATTAAATCTTGTGCAACACCTAAAGGGTTAACAAAGTTTGTAAAATCAGTTTTGTATACCTTGAGGGGTGTAGTTTCTTAGATGGGGTAACTGTTATGGAGTTTCTACTCTAGGGGTGCATCAGGGGGGCTTCAAATGGGACATGGTGTCAAAAAACCAGTCCAGCAAAACATGCCTTCCAAAAACCAAACGGCGCACCTTTCACTCTACGCCCCCGCTGTGTGGCCGTACAGTAGTTTACGGCCACATATAGGGTGTTTCTGTAAACGGCAGAGTCAGGGCAATAAAGATACAGTCTTGTTTGGCTGTTAACCCTTGCTTTGTTAGTGGAAAAAATGGGTTAAAATGGAAAATTAGGCAAAAAAATGAAATTCTCAAATTTCATCCCCATTTGCCAATAACTCTTGTGCAACACCTAAAGGGTTAACAAAGTTTGTAAAATCAGTTTTGAATACCTTGAGGGGTGTAGTTTCTTAGATGGGGTCACTTTTATGGAGTTTCTACTCTAGGGGTGCATCAGGGGGCTTCAAATGGGACATGGTGTCAAAAAACCTGCCTTCCAAAAACCAAACGGCGCACCTTTCACTCTACGCCCCGCTGTGTGGCCGTACAGTAGTTTACGGCCACATATGGGGTGTTTCTGTAAACGGCAGAGTCAGGGCAATAAAGATACAGTCTTGTTTGGCTGTTAACCCTTACTTTGTTAGTGGAAAAAATTGGTTAAAATGGAAAATTAGGCAATAAAATGAAATTCTCAAATTTCATCCCCATTTGCCAATAACTCTTGTGCAACACCTAAAGGGTTAACAAAGTTTGTAAAATCAGTTTTGAATACCTTGAGGGGTGTAGTTTATAGAATGGGGTCATTTTTGGGTGGTTTCTATTATGTAAGCCTCGCAAAGTGACTTCAGAGCTGTAGTGGTCCCTAAAAATTGGGTTTTTGTAAATTTCTGAAAAATTTCAAGATTTGCTTCTAAACTTCTAAGCCTTGTAACATCCCCAAAAAATAAAATATCATTCCCAAAATAATTCAAACATGAAGTAGACATATGGGGAATGTAAAGTCATCACAATTTTTAGGGGTATTACTATGTATTACAGAAGTAGAGAAACTGAAACTTTGAAATTTGCTAATTTTTCCCAATTTTTGGTAAATTTGACATTTTTTTATGCAAAAAAAAATATTTTTTTTAACTTTATTTTACCAGTGTCATGAAGTACAATATGTGACGAAAAAACAATCTCAGAATGGCCTGGATAAGTCAAAGCGTTTTAAAGTTATCACCACTTAAAGTGACACTGGTCAGATTTGCAAAAAATGGCCTGGTCCTAAGGTGTAATAAGGCTGTGTCCCTAAGGGGTAAAAGAACCAGAGTTTAAGACAAGGCGCAAGAAACTAAGGTTAGATAGAATTGTGTTGTTCGCTTGATTCTAGCTAGTCCTTCAACTACAGCAGACAGGGTCTAATTCTAACTCATATTTACTGTTTTCCTTCTTTACTGTTCATCCCCATTTAAACATGTACTCCATGGACAATGCCACTAAGTGAATTTCCTGTACAATGTATACATGCCTTGAAGAGCCTTTCGAGGGTGAATACATTTACACTAGATGCAATCATGTTGCATATTTGAAAGCCCAGGTCTTGGATCTAAATAAGCAGCTTGATATACTTAGGGGTATTGCAAAACTGGAGAGAGGCTTAGACCTCACTGTGCAGGCACTGACTGGGGTCAGTGAAATGGAGGTGGGAGGAGGAGGGCAAGATCAGGACTTTCATATCAGCAGTTGGGTTAAAGTAGGAAGAAGGGGTAGAGGGAAAAGTGCCAGGGAGGCTAGTCCTGATCTGGAACGCCCTAGTAAATATGCCTGTTTGGCTGATATTAGGGATGAAAGCCCAGGGTTTGCAACACTGCAGCAGGGCGTTTCTCCTAGCTACCAGGAGGAAGACCGCTGCAGGAAGGATGGGAAAAGGAGTGCAGCAAAGGTCAGACAGATGCTGGTGGTAGTCGACTCTATTATTAGGCGGACAAACAGGGTCATCTGTCGCCGAGAACGTGAATGCCAAACAGTGTGTTGTCTGCCGGGTGCTCGGGTTCGGCATATTGCGAATCAGATTGACAGATTGCTGGGTGGGGCTGGGGAAGACCCGACGGTCATGGTACACATTGGCACCAATGACAAAGTCAGTGGGAGATGAAAGGTCCTTAAAAATGATTTTAGGGAACTAGGTGAGAAGCTCAAGTCCAAGACCTCCAAGGTAGTGTTTTCAGAAATACTACCAGTGCCACGAGCGTCACTAGAGACTATGGGAGCTTAGGGAGTTAAATAAGTGTCTCAGAAGCTGATGTAGAAAGGAAGGGTTTGGGTTCAGGCTCTACAGTAGGGGCGGGCTGCATCTCAATGGGAAGGGTGAAACTGCCCTGGGGGAAAAATGGTTAGATGGCTGGAGGACCTTTCAAACTAGGATCTGGGGGGAGGGGGGGAGGTGTCATACTAATAAGGGGGTAGATAGTGTAGATAGAGAGTGGGTTATAGAAGGGGACAGTGGGGATTTAGTGGCGGAAGGTGTTAGCGAGAAAAATAGGTAGAAGACTGGGCATAACTACACATTTATGAAAAATAGAACTGTTGGTAACAAGAACCTGTTACATACAAAAATTAACCAAGGTAACCAAAAAATCCTGGATAATCACTTTACAGGTAATAGTAATTTAAAATGTATTTTCGCAAATGCCAGAAGTCTAGCTAGCAAAATGGGGGAGCTGGAGGCTATGGTACTAGAAGAACACATAGATGTAGTTGGTGTGGCTTAGACATGATTGAATTCTTCACATGACTGGGCTGTAAATGTTGAGGGTTTTACACTATTTAGGAAAGACCGGGTCAATAGAAAAGATAGTGGTATGTGCCTGTATGTGAGGAGTGATCTGAAGACAAGTGTGAAAGAGGCAATTGTGGGTGAGGATGTGGAAACATTATGGGTGGAAGTTCAAAGGGATATAAACACAGAAAAAATACTTGGTGTAATCTATAGACCCCGTAACATCACAGAAGAGATAGAAATGCAACTGTATAACCAAATAGAGCGGACAGCAAAGGCTGGTACAGTGGTCATAATGGGAGATTTTAACTTCCCAGACATTGACTGGGGTCATGGTTCTGCCTCAACAGGAAAGGGGAGAAAGTTCCTCAACTTGCTGCAGGACCACTTTATGGGCCAGTTTGTAGAAGCTCCCACTAGAGGCGATACTCTGTTGGATCTGGTAATTTCTAATGATTCAGAGCTTGTTGGTAATGTTACTGTTTGAGAAACACTAGGTAATAGTAACCACAATATAATGATATTCCCCCTAAACTATAAAAAGCAAACTCTGTCACGTAGAGCAAAAACACAGAATTTAAAAAGGCTAATTTCCCTGAGGATAAATCCACATTGAGTAATTGCACAAAAAAAGTATCCCTTTAGGAAACAAGTATAAATAGCTGAAATTAAACCCCCCATGGCTTACAGCTACTGTAAAAAGAGCAATAACAGACAAAAAGATGGCATTTAAAAATACAAATGTGAGGGGTCAGCTGTAGCGTTTGAAGATTACAAAGGCTTAACAAAATCTGCAAAAAGGAGATAAAATTAGCAAAGATACAAAACAAACAGAAGGCATCAAAAGAAAGCTAAACAAATCCCCAAAAGTTTTTTTAAAATATATAAATGCTAAAAAACATAGGTCTGAGCAGGTAGGCCACCTAAATAATGGTAACCCCCCCCCCCCCCGAAGATAAGGAAAAGGCAGAGTTTTTATATAGGTTTTTAGCTCTGTATATACAAAAGAAGAGAAAGGAGCTGATATCTCTGGCGCCGGGGCTGGTAGTACATCCAGTGATATACTCAATTGGCTAACTGTAGATATGGTCCAAGACAAGTTAAATAGGGTAAATGTGAACAAAGATCCAGGTCCAGATGGATTATACCCAAGAGGGCTTAAAGAGCTCAGTTAAATCATTGCTGTGCCCCTGCTTATAATTTTTAAGGATTCTCTAGGGACTGGTAAAGTGCCAAGTGATTGGCGCAAGGCAAACGTGGTGCCCATATTGATAAAAGGATCAAGGTCCTCCACAGGTAATGATAGACCAGTTAGTTTAACTTCTGTTGTGGGAAAAATGTTTGAAGGACTCTTAAGGGACTATATACAGGAGTATGTGACTATAAATAATATTATAAGTGATAACTAACATGGGTTTACCAAGGACAGAAGTTGTCAGACTATTCAGAATGGTCCCAGGTTATAAGGGGTGTACCCCAAGGTTCAGTGCTTGGCCCTTTATTATTAAATTTATTTATTAATGCTATTGAGGATGGGATTAATAGCACCATATCTATTTTTGCAGATAACACTAAGCTGTGTAGAACTGTACAGTCTGTGGAAGATGTCCACAAACTACAAGCTGACTTGAACACTCTGATTAAGTTCTACACTCTGAGTGATTGGGCAACAACTTTGCAAATGAGGTTTAATATGGACAAATGTAAAGTTAAGCATCTTGGTAGTAATAATCTCTGTGCTTCATATGTCCTAGGTGATGTAGCACTGGGAGAGTCATTTATAGAGAAGGATGTGGGTGTCCTTGTGGATGGTAGATTAAATTACAGCATACAATGTCAATCAGCTGCATCTAAGGCCACCAGGATATTGTCATGCATTAAACGAGGCATGGACTCGCGGGGCAGGGATGTAATACTATCACTTTACAAAGCACTGGTGCGGCCTCCTCTGGAATACGCAGTCCAGTTCTGGGCACCAGTACATAGAAAGGATGCACTGCAGCTGGAAAAAGTACAGAGGAGAGCGACTAAAATTATAAGGGGCATGGAGGGTCTTAGTTATGAAGAAAGATTAAAATAATTAAATTTATTTAGTCTTGAGAAGAGACGTCTAAGGGGGGACATGATTAAACTGTACAAGTATATAAATGGGCCATAGTAAAAAACATTAATGCTTATGAAAACGTGTAGAAATCTGAGTCTCACTTCCTTTTGGGATACGAGTCAGCACCTATCCCTTGGTTGAACTTGATGGACGTATGTATTTTTTTTACCGTATTAACTATGTAACTATGTAAGTTATTATTACATTAATTCTGTTGAACTACAATTCAAAAGCAATCTCTGATTTTCATTATTTGATTTTCAGTAAATGTTATTTATTATTACTTTTGTCAGTTTCAAGTTATTTCAGTGACCATTGTGGGCTTTTCATTCTTTAACTGAAGGGTACCAACAGTTTTCTCTACTAATCTTTACTTTAAATGCTGCCATTCACCGCTGTCCCATTGCTGTAGGCAACCTAACTCTTCACTATTATCTCAGGGTCTCCATATTCTCTCCTTAGTGGGAAACAAGAAAGAATGCTCATAAATATTGAAGCACCATTTGCACAACAATTCTTTATACGGGTTTATTAAATTCACAGAATCAGAAATGAAACAGGCACATCAATAAAAACATCACTCCATATAGATGAGCCCAACCTAGGTTTCACCAATGTTTCATCAGGGGTACCGTATTACTCAATTTCTTGCTCACTCCTATATACATGCCCCATTAATTCCTGTTGTAATCCAATATGTCATCCAAAATAAGTAAGTACAAAAGTAAATTTTATCCAATAACATACATGAATAGTTACATCTTATAGACAAAACCCCATAAAAAAATTCAAATCTAAACATATACTTTAAAAAGACCACTATTTTCTCTTTATCACGTGACAAATTCATCAGAGGTATCTCAAATATCCTTGACCACAGCAGTGCACACAGTCAATGTATGTAAGGGACTTTTTGCAAGAACAGGTTTTCCTGAACAGCTTGTTAGTGACAGTGGGCCTCAGTTTCTTTCTGAACACTTCCAAAAATGTTTAAGGTTAAATGGAATTCAACTTACAACTAGTGATGAGCGGCAGGGTCAATATTCAAATTTGCAATATTTCCCGAATATTTGGTAGAATTAGTCTTATATTCGCAAATTTGTTAATTAATTTATGGAATGTGTAATATTCGTGGAATGTGTGCTAAATACAGGCTTGGGTCACTATAACTACATTTTTCAAGCTGCTAGAAGTTTCCTGAGACTGGAGAAAATTGTTGGCACGGCAGAACATTACAATAGCTTTATATGCAGATAGAGTGCTCCAATATATTCGCAAAATCGTCAATAAGGATGAGAATATTTTGGCGCAATAAGTGCAACTTCTTCCTGTCTAATATTAAAAGTCAATGGGGGACGGATCCGTTTACAATTGCACCATATTTGTGTCAATGTAAACGGATCCGTCCCCATTGACTTACATTGTAAGTCAGGACGGATCAGTTTGGCTCCGCATCGCCAGGCAGACAACAAAATGCTGCAAGCAGCGTTTTGGTGTCCGCCTCCAGAGCGGAATGGAGGCGGAACAGAGCCAAACTGATGCATTCTGAACAGATCTTCATCCATTCAGTATGCATTGGGGCTAAACTGATCCGTTTGGGGTCGTTTGAAACGGATCTCACAGGCGGACCCAGAAACGGCAGTGTGAAAGTAGACTAACTAACTATCTAATGCAATGACAAGAAAGCAGAGAGTATAGCAATAACACTGCTGTCTATCTCAGATCTGCTAAATACTGCATACAAGGGCTGCTGGGGAGGCTCCTATATAGTGAGGGGTAGGCAACTTTCCTATTGGTTGCTAGGGATGTTGCTAAGCTCAGACACAGACATTGCAGCCTTCTCATTGGCCCACAAGCAAGAAAGGAGGTTACTGATAAAAATAAATAAAAAAAAGTTGAATATTCAAAATTATGAATAATTATCACTGTATTCTAAATATTCGCGCCCAACACTACTTACAACATATGCACCATATCATGCACCTGTGTACTAATGGTTTAGTGGAAAGATTTGTACAAAGTATGAAGAATTTTATACGGACCATGTCAGGGGAAAGTCTTACACTGGCTCAAAAATTTGCAATCTTTTTATTTTCATACCGTAATGCTAATAATTCTACTACAAATCAACCTTGTGCAAAATTGTTTCTAGGTCTTTCCTTTCCTTTCTCATTTACAGTAGATCTCCTCAGATCAGATTTAAAGAAAACTGTACAACAAAAACAACTGAAACCAATTGACAAATCTGTCCATAAGTCAATGCATCATATTGATATAGGACAAAAAATTACAATGAAGATAAAAAGTGGTGTCCTGCAAAGAACATAGCACAAACTGTTTCACCTTCTTACACAGTAGAGGTCTCTCCTGGAATTATGTGAAGACGTTATATTGATCAGCTCATGGAATTGAAGCTAGCGACTATGGTAAACATTCCAGGTCCAGTGCCTGTCTCACCTTATGTTTCTGCCTTACTCGATGCTCTACCTGCCATTTCAGGTACAAAATTTCCATCTGATTCTGTTAATGAGACTATCGCACCACCAATGGAAGTTTCGAGTCAATACCATCAACCTCTGACAAATTCCCCTACCTGTTTCTACCTACAGGTGGAACTCAAAAAATTTGAATATCGTGCAAAAGTCAAATTATTTCAGTAATGCAACTTAAAAGGAATTGCATTAATGTAGCTTAAAATTAGAATTTTGTGAAAAGCTTCAATATTCTAGGCTCAAAGTGTCACACTCTAGTCAGCTAATTAATCCATATCCCCTGAGCAAAGGGTACCTGAGATTGTGATTTTGGGGTTTTGTAAGCTGTAAACCATTATCATCCAAATTATAACAAAAAAAGCCTTGAAATATCTCATTTTGCATGTAATGAGTATATCTTATATATTAGTTTCACCTTTTAAGTTGCATTACTGAAATAAATGAAGTTTGCACTAAATTCAAATTTTTTGAGTTTCACCTGTATATGGAAAGATGTTACTCTACCAGAGTGCAGCATCCACTAGATTGCTTGGATTTTGTGATAACTTGTTTTGTTTCTGAATATCTTTGTTAATGTCAACTTTTATTCTAAGGGTGAGGATTGTGAAGTATTAGATATGTATCAGGAACATGCACTGACATTGTAATACTAGTGTATGGATTAATTTAGTATCCTACATTTACTCTGGTGTACTTGATTACTTTTGCCTTGCTTTGTCAGTTATTCTAGTCTCCTGTTTAAAGGGTTTCTACCACTTGAATATCACATATTTGGTGTTCAGACACTAGCGATTCGCTAGTGTCTGTTCTTGCCTACAAGCTAATTATCACATTAATCCGGGCTGCCGATACCTCAAAAAAAGCACTTATATCTTTATGCAAATGAGCCTCTAGGTGCTATGCAGGCGTTTTTCTAAGCACCTAGAGGCTCCGTCTACCTTGCATTTTGCCGCCCTGCGCCTCGCTCCAGCACGCCCATCTCTCACTGTAATCGATCCTCCCCCTGCTTCAGCCTTCCGAAATCCCGCGCCTGCGCCGTCCGTCGCGGCATTCGGAGGCATTCGGCGCAGGCGCAGTCAATGTCTGACCGCTCCCTGCTCAGACATTTCAACTGCGCCGATGACGTCACAGAGCTCCGTGGGACAGACGAAGCCCAGCAGCAAGCGGTCAGACATTGACTGCGCCTGCGCCGAATGCCTCCGAATGCCGCGACGGACGGCGCAGGCGCGGGATTTCGGAAGGCTGAAGCAGGGGGAGGATCGATTACAGTGAGAGATGGGCGTGCTGGAGCGAGGCGCAGGGCGGCAAAATGCAAGGTAGACGGAGCCTCTAGGTGCTTAGAAAAACGCCTGCATAGCACCTAGAGGCTCATTTGCATAAAGATATAAGTGCTTTTTTTGAGGTATCGGCAGCCCGGATTAATGTGATAATTAGCTTGTAGGCAAGAACAGACACTAGCGAATCGCTAGTGTCTGAACACCAAATATGTGATATTCAAGTGGTAGAAACCCTTTAAGTAAATACAGTTGATACGACATGGTCTGGCTCCCGTATGTATTACATGACAACATAATGACAGTCTTGACTAAATACAACAGCAGGGTTATGTGGTGGTCATTGTTAAGGGGGTAGGGAGCTATTGAAGTCATTTTTTAGGGCGGCGGGGAGCTGTCACTTTAACGGGGTCCGGTGCTGTGGAGGTTACCATTATGGAGGACCATTAAAAATCAAATAAGCAGTTTGCAACTGCCGGGATACACAGGGCTACTAGCATTCTCCCTTTAAAAATAAAAATAAAAATTAAAAATTAAAAACACACACACACACAAACAGATCAACAATTCATATTCAGGCAGTGCTGGGTACTTTTACTAGTAGTATGATAAATATGATTAAAAATTATATGATGGGCATCTTTTTCATAGTTTTTAAAACCCTGGACCAAAATACCCAACCTCCTTATCAGCTGTTCAGGTCACTATATCCCTGCTGTTTCTGAGGTTTTTAAGAACTCACTGTTCACTGAGGGGACTTCCATGAAAGGAGTCCCTAGTTAGAGAATGAAAAAATTGAAGGACAAAAGGTTTCCAAATGTCCGAAGAAAGTAGTCTTGATCAAATGTAGAGCCAGGATCCATAGAGCTTTCCTCAACCTTGTTCTGTCTAGTTTCAACAAATGGCCTACTAAGCTTCAGTTTCGAAAAAAAATAAAAATAATCTCTGTTAATCATTTTAGTCCCACTATTGCAATTAACCACCTCGGCTCACCTTAATGACCAGACCACTTTTTACAATTCTGCACTACACTACTTTCACGGTTTATTGCTCGGTCATACAACTTACCACCCAAATGAATTTCACCTCCTTTTCTTCTCACTAATAGAGCTTTCATTTGGTGGTATTTCATTGCAGCTGACATTTTTACTTGTTTTGTTATTAATCAAAATTTACCGAATTATTTGCAAAAAAATGAAATGTTTCACTTTCAGTTGTAAAATATAAAAAAAACTACATTTCTATATAAATTTTTCTCTAAATTTATTGTTTTATGTTTCTTTTATTTTTCTTACAAAGTCTCATATTCCACTAACTTGTGACAAAAAATAAAATTAAACATGAACTCAACTTCTCCTGAGTACGGCGATACCACATGTGTGACACTTTTTTGCAGCCTAGGTGTGCAAAGGGTCCCAAATTCCGTTTAGGTCGGTATTTTTAGACATTTGGATTCCAGACTCCTTCTCACGCTTCAGGGCCCCTAAAATGCCAGGGCGGTATAAATACCCCACATGTGTCCCCATTTTGGAAAGAAGACACCCCAAGGTATTCCATAAGGGGCATGGTGAGTTCATAGAAGAATTTTTTTTTTTCTCACAAAGTCTCCCTTTCCGCTAACTTGGGACAAGAATTTCATTCTTTCATGGACTCAATATGCCCCTCAGAGAATACCTTGGGGTGTCTTCTTTCCAAAATGGGGTCATTTGTGGGGTGTTAGTACTGCCCTGGCATTTGAGGGTCTCCGCTATCATTACATGTATGGCCATCATTAGGAGTTTCTGCTATTCTCCTTATATTGAGTATACGGGTAATGAGTTTTTTTTTTTTCCGTTCAGCCTCTGGGCTGAAAGAAAAAATAAACGGCACAGATTTCTTCATTCGCATCGATCAATGTGGATGAAAAAATCTCTGACAAAAAAAAAAAGGAGGGGAAAGGCGTCTGCCAGGACATAGGAGCTCCGCCAAACATCCAAACCCACTCAGCTCGTACGCCCTGGCAAACCCGATTTCTCCATTCACATCAATCGATGTGGATGAATAAATCATTGCCGGGATTTTTTTTATTTTATATATATATACAAAGTGTTTGCCAAAGCATATGAACACCGCCCCTCAGCTCATAAGCCTCGGCAAACAGATCTTTTTTACTGCAGAGGAGAAATCTCGTCTTGCAGTGCCGCATACACCAACTTTTGTGTAATTTGACAGCAGCGCAATGCTTCTGTCAGAATGCACATCAGTGCTGCAGCTGGTTCATCGGTTGGTCCACCTAGAAGGTAAAAAAAAAAAAAAACAGCCCGCAACGCAACAAATTTATTAACATTAACTTTAGTTAACATTTGAACAGAACATTAACTTTTATAAACTTTATTGAACTTTTGGAACAGAACATTAACTTTTTTGCTTACCGGGGATTTTTTTTTTGTTTTGCTTTTTTTTACCTTTATAGGACAAACCTCTCCTTCCCCATGGGACAATGTGCACAGCGCAAATCGCCCAGAGATGTGGCGAAGTACATTATGCACTTTGTCCCAGGTGAAAGGAGAGGTTTGCAGCAGCTATGAGTGAAAGGGCCCTAAAAGCCCTGTGTGCCTATCCTGTGTGACGCAATCCCTATGCTAATAGTGTACCTGTGTGTGGTACTTCCGGAAACACTCCCCTAAGCATAGGACAGGGTGGTCAGGGCAGTCAGGACAGAAATAGCTGGTGTCACGTCTTATTCCACTCCTGCTACAGACACAACATTTTTTTCAGGGTGGCGGTTGGTTTGAGGTACCAGCAACGAAATTGGGGAAATGTCGCTCGTGTAGACGGCTCACTACACTGGTGGTTGGGGCCACGGAACCTCCTGGATACAGGAGGTTCTCGATGATCTCTTCCTGAAATTTGAGGAAGGATCCTGTTCTCCCAGCCTTACTGTAGAGAACAAAACTATTATACAGTGCCAATTGAATTAAATATACATACACTTTCCTGCGGGAAAGTAAATAGGGAGCCAACATCTGGTCATTGAAGTCCACCCCTCCCATGAGTGAATTATAGCTGTGGACACAGAGGGGCTTTTCAATGACTCCAGTTGCTTGTTCAATTTCGATTGTCGTGTCTGCATGAATGGAGGAGAGCATGTAAACGTCACGCTTGTCTCTCCATTTCACCGCAAGCAGTTCTTCGTTACACAAGGCAGCCCTCTCCCCCCTTGCAAGACGGGGGGGTAACGAGCCGTTGGGGGAAGCCCCGGTGACTAGGTCGTGTGGTGCCACAGCAGCCAATCTGTTCTAAAATCAAAAGCCTGAAGAGGGGCACACTTGTGTAAAAGTTCTCCACATAAAGATGGTACCCCTTGCCAAATAAGGGTGACACCAAGTCCCAGACTGTCTTCCCTCTGCTCCCCAGGTAGTCAGGGCAACCGACCGGCTCCAGGGTCTGATCTTTACCCTCATAGACTTGAAATTTGTGCGTATAGCCTGCGGCCCTTTCACAGAGCTTATACAATTTGACCCCATACCGGGCGTGCTTGCTTGGGATGTATTGTTTGAAGCCAAGGCGCCCGGTAAAATGTATAAGGGACTCCTCTATGCAGATGTTTTGCTCAGGGGTATACAAATTTGGTGTTAAAGTGGTCTATGAGGGGCCGAATTTTGTGGAGCCGGTCAAAAGCTGGGTGGCCTCTGGGATGAGAGGTGCTGTTGTCACTAAAGTGCAGGAAACGCAGGATGGTCTCAAATCGTGTCCTGGACATGGCAGCAGAGAACATGGGCATGTGATGAATTGGGTTCATGGACCAATATGACCGCAATTCATGATTTTTTGTCAGGCCAATGTTGAGGAGAAGGCCCAGAAAAGTTTTAAATTCAGAAACTTGGACGGGTTTCCACCGGAAATACTGGGCATAAAAGCTTCCCGGGTTGGCGGCTATAAATTGAGTGGCATACCCATTTGTTTCTGCCACGACTAAGTCCAAGAGCTCTGCAGTCAAGAACAGCTAAAAAAAAAAACAGTGCCGATCTGATCTGAGCTGTCTCAACCCGAACTCCAGACTGGGCAGTGAAAGGGGGAACTACAGGTGCGGCTGAAGTTGGGGGCTGCCAATCAGGGTTTGCCAGCACCTCAGGGACTCTAGGTGTTCTACGGGCTGTCTGTGCGGTGGCTGCGATGGGGGAACTACTGCACGTGCCACAGTACTAGCTTCAACTGCCCTCCTGGTGCTCGCCACTTCACCATGTTCTACGGCAGTGCTGGTACTAGGTCCAGGATGGGCTGCACTGCTGGTGTATGCCTCACCACGTAATCTGACAGTGCCAGCCCCACTCTGCTACCCTTGAAGCGGACCCTGCGCAACCTGTGGTCTAGCAACACGGGGCCGGGTATGCCTGGTGGTATCAGGGACCTCAACCTCATCGTCCGAACTTTTGGTCAGACTGCCACTGCTTTCTACAGGTTCGTATTCTGACCCGTTGGATTAGTCAGATGAGGGTTCCCATTCCTCATCCGACTGGGTCAGAAGCCTGTAGGCCTCTTCAGAAGAATACCCCTTACTTAATTCACTTATTGAAAATTCAATAAAAAGATTTTGAAAAAGAAAAAGAAGAATACCCCTTACTTGCCATTTGGTCAACTAAATTTAGGGGGTATTCCCTGAGAAGAAAAAAGAAAAAAAGCAAGCCTGTCTTACAAATGGGAGGCTAGCGAAGTACTGGAAGCCGCTGCAATTCATAAAAAAATATCAAAACTGATTTTTTTATCGCCGCAGCACTTGTGTAGTGATAAAAAATAAAGAAAATTTTTGTCACTGCGGCGGGGCGGGCGTGGGTGAACGCACGTGTGGGCGACCGATCAGGCCTGATCGGGCAAACACTGCGCTTTGGGTGGAGGACGAACTAAGGTGACACTAATACTATTATAGATCTGACTGTGATCAGTTCTGATCACTTACAGATACTATAAAAGTACCAATGCTGATTAGCGATGCGCTAATCAGCGAATCAGTGACTTCGGTGCGGTGGGCTGGGCGCTAACCGACACTAACTACCTAACAAAGGGGCCTAAACTATCCTAAAACCTAACTGTCAATACTAGTGGAAAAAAAATGTGACAGTTTACACTGATCCCTTTTTTACCTTTCACTAGCGATTGACAGGGGTGATCAAGGGGTTAATTGGGGTGATAGGGGGGTGATCTGGGGGCTAAGTGTAGTGTTTGGTGTACTCACTGTGATGTGTGCTCCTCTGCTGGGACCAGCCAACGAAATGGACCAGCAGAGGAGCACAGAAGCCATTTAACACCTTACATTTATAAATATAAGGTGTTAAATGGCTTCTGATTCGATTTTTTGAAAGTCACCAACCTGCCAGCACTGATCATTGGCTGGCAGGCTGGTGAAGAACTTCTGATGTAATGATTACTGGCCCGCACTGCGCATGTGCGGACCGGCTCTGCCCGAAGTCTCGCGAGATGATGCGCCCGAGCGTCTAGGAGGAATAACAGGGCCGCCGCCAGAACGCAATCCTGCGTGCGGCGGTCCTGAGCTGGTTAAAGGGCATCTGCTTTAATATATGAAAATTAGCTTCTAGGTGAAATGGGGGCATTGCCATTACACCCAGGGACGGTTCTACCATAAGGCAGACCAAGTGGCTTCCTTAGGGCGCACCCTGGGGGAGGGCGGAAAAATGTGACATGGAGGGGGAGAAATGTGACATGGAGTGCTGATGTGACATAGGGGGGTGATTTGACATGGAGGGGGAGAAATGTGACATGGGGGCTGATGGCTTACATGGGAGCATGATGGATGGGGGCTGATTGCTGACATGGGGGCTAATGGCTGACATGGCGGCATGATGTCTGACATGGGGGCTGATGGATGGGGGCTGATGTCTGACATGGGGGTCTGATCTGTGGTCTGATTTACATTGGGGGTCTGATTGGGGATCTGATCTGAGGTCTGATTAACATTGGGGGTCTGATTGGGGATATGATCTGAGGTCTGATTAACATTGGGGGTCTGATTGCTGGTCTGACCTGAGGTGTAATGAAAAATATTTTTTCTTATTATCCTCCTCTAAAACCTTGGTGTGTCTTAGAGGGCGAAAAATACGGTCCTCAAACCAGCGATTGTCTGAAGCAGAGAGAAGATACCAGGACCACACAGAGAAGCCAGCTGCTGCAGACGGGACCAGGGCCAGGTGAGCTGTGTTGGCAAAAGTCCTTGCACCGGCCCTGATTACACCTAGAGGTTATGCTCTCTCTGCAACTGCTGCTCCCTCTCCACTTTAATTTAAGGTCAGTAAGTGTAAACGTGATCACACCTGGCCCTGTCAATAGGGATGAGCGAACCCGAACTGTATAGTTCGGGTTCGTACCGAATTTTGGGGTGTCCGTGACACGGACCCGAACCCGGACATTTTCGTAAAAGTCCAGGTTCGGGTTCGGTGTTCGTCGCTTTCTTGGCGCTTTTTGAAAGGCTGCAAAGCAGCCAATCAACAAGCATCATACTACTTGCCCCAAGAGGCCATCACAGCCATGCCTACTATTGGCATGGCTGTGATTGGCCAGAGCACCATGTGACCCAGCCTCTATTTAAGCTGGAGTCACATAGCGCCGCCCGTCACTCTGCTCTGATCAGCATAGGGAGAGGTTGCAGCTGCGACAGTAGGGCGAGATTTGGCAGATTAACTCCTCCAAAGGACTTGATTAATTGATCGATCTGCAGCTGTGGATCATTGAGCTGCTGATACTCAATTGCTCACTGTTTTTAGGCTGCCCAGACCGTTTGTCAGTCACTTTTTTCTGGGGTGATCGGCGGCCATTTTGTGTCTTGTGGTGTGCCAGCACAAGCTGCGACCAAGTTCATTTAACCCTTAATGGTGTGGTTGTTTTTTGGCTAATTCCTATATCAGTGTGAAGCTGTCACACCAAGTGCATTTAACCAACAATAGTCTGGTTATTTTTTGGCCATATACTACATCAGGGGCAAGCTGCGCCTGTCACCAAGTGCATTTAACCCTCAATGGTGTGGTTGTTTTTTGGCTAAATCCTACATCAGGGTGAAGCTGTCACACCAAGTGCATTTAACCAGCAATAGTCTGTTCATTTTTTGGCCATATACTACATCAGGGGCAAGCTGCGCCTGCCACCAAGTGCATTTAACCCTCAATGGTGTGGTTGTTTTTTGGCTAAATCCTACATCAGGGTGAAGCTGTCACACCAAGTGCATTTTACCAGCAATAGTCTGTTTATTTTTTGGCCATATACTACATCAGGGGCAAGCTGTCACCAAGTGCATTTAACCCTCAATGGTGTGGTTGTTTTTTGGCTAAATCCTACATCAGGGTGAAGCTGTCACACCAAGTGCATTTAACGAGCAATAGTCTGTTTATTTTTTGGCCATATACTACATCAGGGGCAAGCTGCGCCTATCACCAAGTGCATTTAACCCTCAGTAGTGTGGTTGGTCAAGCTGTCACACCAAGTGCATTTAACCATCAATAGTGTGGTTATTTTTTGGCCATATCCCAGTCTAATTCTGTCAGTAAACCTATACCTGTCACCCAGCGCCTAAATACTAGGCCTCAAATTTATATCCAGCTAAATCTGTCGTTACTGCTGTACTGTTGTGGCTGGTCAAGTTATTTAGTGTCCATCAAAGCACATTTTTTGTTCTGGGTTGATATACAATTCCCAATTTAGCAATTTCATAATTTAGTGGTTTCTGCTGTATCAGAGCTATTTGAAATCTATCCCTAAAAGGGTATATCATATTCAAGGTGCACATAGGGTCATTCAGAATAACTTCACACACCCGCTACTGTGCATTTCCAAGTCTAATTCTGTCAATAAACCTATACCTGTCACCCAGCGCCTAAATACTAGGCCTCAAATTTATATCCTGCTAAATCTGTCGTTACTGCTGTACTGTTGTGGCTGGGAAAGTTATTTAGTGTCCGTCAAAGCACAGTTTTTGTTCTGGGTTGAAATACAATTCCCAATTTAGCAATTTCCTAATTTAGTGGTTTCTGCTGTATCAGAGCTATTTGAAATCTATCCCTAAAAGGGTATATAATATTCAAGGTGCACATAGGGTCATTCTGAATAACTTTACACACACGCTACTGTGCATTTCCAAGTCTAATTCTGTCAGTAAACCTATACCTGTCACCCAGCGCCTAAATACTAGGCCTCAAATTTATATCCTGCTAAATCTGTCGTTACTGCTGTACTGTTGTGGCTGGGGAAGTTATTTAGTGTCCGTCAAAGCACATTTTTTGTTCTGGGTTGAAATACAATTCCCAATTTAGCAATTTCCTAATTTAGTGGTTTCTGCTGTATCAGGCCTAGTTTAAATACATCCCTAAAAGGGTATATCAGAATCAAGAAGCTGATAGGGTCATTCTCAATAACTTCACACACACGCTACTGTGCATATCCCAGTCTAATTCTGTCCGTAAAACGTATACCAGTCACCCAGCGCCTAAATACTAGGCCTCAAATTCATATTCAGCTAAATCGGTGGTTACTGCTGTGCCTGTATTAGTGTAATACGGTACCTAAATAGATAGCCAGATAGTGTTAGGTGTCTGTAAAAACAGGCCTGAATTTGAATTCAATACATTGGGCCAAATAATATTTTTGTTGTTGTGATGAACGATAACAATGAGGAAAACATCTAGTGAGGGACGCGGACGTGGACATGGTCATGGTGGTGTTAGTGGACCCTCTGGTGCTGGGAGAGGACGTGGCCGTTCTGCCACATCCACACGTCCTAGTGTACCAACTACCTCAGGTCCCAGTAGCCGCCAGAATTTACAGCGATATATGGTGGGGCCCAATGCCGTTCTAAAGATGGTAAGGCCTGAGCAGGTACAGGCATTAGTCAATTGGGTGGCCGACAGTGTATCCAGCACGTTCACATTATCTCCCACCCAGTCTTCTGCAGAAAGCGCACAGATGGCGCCTGAAAACCAACCCCATCAGTCTGTCACATCACCCCCATGCATATCAGGGAAACTGTCTGAGCCTCAAGTTATGCAGCACTCTCTTATGCTGTTTGAAGACTCTGCTGGCAGGGTTTCCCAAGGGCATCCACCTAGCCCTTCCCCAGCGGTGGAAGACATAGAATGCACTGACGCACAACCACTTATGTTTCCTGATGATGAGGACATGGGAATACCACCTCAGCAAGTCTCTGATGATGACGAAACACAGGTGCACACTGCTGCGTCTTTCTGCAGTGTGCAGACTGAACAGGAGGTCAGGGATCAAGACTGGGTGGAAGACGATGCAGGGAACGATGAGGTCCTAGACCCCACATGGAATGAAGGTCGTGCCACTGACTTTCACAGTTCGGAGGTAGAGACAGTGGTGAGACCGAGCCAACAGCGTAGCAAAAGAGGGAGCAGTGGGCAAAAGCAGAACACCCGCCGCCAATAGACTCCGCCTGCTACTGACCGCCGCCATCTGGGACCGAGCACCCCAAAGGCAGCTTCAAGGAGTTCCCTGGCATGGCACTTCTTCAAACAATGTGCTGACGACAAGACCCGAGTGGTTTGCACGCTGTGCCATCAGAGCCTGAAGCGAGGCATTAACGTTCTGAACCTTAGCACAACCTGCATGACCAGGCACCTGCATGCAAAGCATGAACTGCAGTGGAGTAAACACCTTAAAAACAAGGAAGTCACTCAGGCTCCCCCTGCTACCTCTTCTGCTGCTGCCGCCTCGGCCTCTTCTGCTGCTGCCGCCTCGGCCTCTTCTGCTGCTGCCGCCTCAGCCTCTTCCTCCGCCTCTGGAGGAACGTTGGCACCTGCCGCCCAGCAAACAGTAGATGTACCACCAACACCACCACCACCTCCGTCACCAAGCATCTCAACCATGTCACACGGCAGCGTTCAGCTCTCCATCTCACAAACATTTGAGAGAAAGTGTAAATTCCCACCTAGCCACCCTCAATCCCTGGCCCTGAATGCCAGCATTTCTAAACTACTGGCCTATGAAATGCTGTCATTTAGGCTGGTTGACACAGACAGCTTCAAACAGCTCATGTCGCTTGCTGTCCCACAGTATGTTGTTCCCAGCCGCCACTACTTCTCCAAGAGAGCCGTGCCTTCCCTGCACAACCAAGTATCCGATAAAATCAAGTGTGCACTGCGCAACGCCATCTGTAGCAAGGTCCACCTAACCACAGATACGTGGACCAGTAAGCACGGCCAGGGACGCTATATCTCCCTAACTGCACACTGGGTAAATGTAGTGGCAGCTGGGCCCCAGGCGGAGAGCTGTTTGGCGCACGTCCTTCCGCCGCCAAGGATCGCAGGGCAACATTCTTTGCCTCCTGTTGCCACCTACTCCTTCTCGGCTTCCTCCTCCTCTTCTTCCATCTGCTCATCCAGTCAGCCACACACCTTCAACACCAACTTCAGTACAGCCCGGGGTAAACGTCAGCAGGCCATTCTGAAACTCATATGTTTGGGGGACAGGCTCCACACCGCACAGGAGTTGTGGCGTGGTATAGAACAACAGACTGACGAGTGGTTGCTGCCGGTGAGCTTCAAGCCCGGCCTGGTGGTGTGCGATAATGGGCGAAATCTCGTTGCAGCTCTGGGACTAGCCGGTTTGACGCACATCCCTTGCTTGGCGCATGTGCTGAATTTGGTGGTGCAGAAGTTCATTCACAACTACCCCGACATGTCAGAGCTGCTGCATAAAGTGCGGGCCGTCTGTTCGCGCTTCCGGCGTTCACATCCTGCCGCTGCTCGCCTGTCTGCGCTACAGCGTAACTTCGGCCTTCCCGCTCACCGCCTCATATGCGACGTGCCCACCAGGTGGAACTCCACCTTGCACATGCTGGACAGACTGTGCGAGCAGCAGCAGGCCATAGTGGAGTTTCAGCTGCAGCACGCACGGGTCAGTCGCACTGCGGAACAGCACCACTTCACCACCAATGACTGGGCCTCCATGCGAGACCTGTGTGCCTTGTTGCGCAGTTTCGAGTATCCACCAACATGGCCAGTGGCGATGACGCCGTTATCAGCGTTACAATACCACTTCTATGTCTCCTAAAACACTTAGGGCGATGATGGAAGAGGAGGTGGCCCAGGAGGAGGAGGAGGAAGAGGGGTCATTTTTAGCACTTTCAGGCCAGTCTCTTCGAAGTGACTCAGAGGGAGGTTTTTTGCAACAGCAGAGGCCAGGTACAAGTGTGGCCAGCCAGGGCCCACTACTGGAGGACGAGGAGGACGAGGATGAGGAGGAGGTGGAGGAGGATGAGGATGAAGCATGGTCACAGCGGGGTGGCACCCAACGCAGCTCGGGCCCATCACTGGTGCGTGGCTGGGGGGAAAGGCAGGACGATGACGATACGCCTCCCACAGAGGACAGCTTGTCCTTACCCCTGGGCAGCCTGGCACACATGAGCGACTACATGCTGCAGCCTGCGCAACGACAGCAGAGTTGCCCACATTTTAACCTGTGCGGACTACTGGGTTGCCACCCTGCTGGATCCACGGTACAAAGACAATGTGCCCACCTTACTTCCTGCACTGGAGCGTGATAGGAAGATGCGCGAGTACAAGCGCACGTTGGTAGATGCGCTACAAAGAGCATTCCCAAATGTCACAGGGGAACAAGTGGAAGCCCAAGGCCAAGGCAGAGGAGGAGCAAGAGGTCGCCAAGGCAGCTGTGTCACGGCCAGATCCTCTGAGGGCAGGGTTAGCATGGCAGAGATGTGGAAAACTTTTGTCAACACGCCACAGCTAACTGCACCACCACCTGATACGCAACGTGTTAGCAGGAGGCAACATTTCACTAACATGGTGGAACAGTACGTGTGCACACCCCTCCACGTACTGACTGATGGTTCGGCCCCATTCAACTTCTGGGTCTCTAAATTGTCCACGTGGCCAGAGCTAGCCTTTTATGCCTTGGAGGTGCTGGCCTGCCCGGCGGCCAGCGTTTTGTCTGAACGTGTATTCAGCACGGCAGGGGGCGTCATTACAGACAAACGCAGCCGCCTGTCTACAGCCAATGTGGACAAGCTGACGTTCATAAAAATGAACCAGGCATGGATCCCACAGGACCTGTCCATCCCTTGTGCAGATTAGACATTAACTACCTCCCCTTAACCATATATTATTGTACTCCAGGGCACTTCCTCATTCAATCCTATTTTTATTTTCATTTTACCATTATATTGCGAGGCTACCCAAAGTTGAATGAACCTCTCCTCTGTCTGGGTGCCGGGGCCTAAATATATGCCAATGGACTGTTCCAATGTTGGGTGACGTGAAGCCTGATTCTCTGCTATGACATGCAGACTAATTCTCTGCTGACATGAAGACAGATTCTCTGTTACGGGACCTCTCTCCTCTGCCTGTGTGCTGGGCCTAAATATATGCCAATGGACTGTTGCAGTGGTGGCTGACGTGAAGTCTGATTCTCTGCTATGACATGCAGACTAATTCTCTGCTGACATGAAGACAGATTCTGTGTTATGGGTCCTCTCTCCTCTGCCTGGGTGCCGGGGCCTAAATTTATGACAATGGACTGTTACAGTGGTGGGTGACGTGAAGCCTGATACTCTGCTATGATATGAAGATTGATTCTCTGCTGACATGAAGCCAGATTCTGTGTTATGGGACCTCTCTCCTCTGACTGGGTGCCAGGGCCTAAATTTATGACAATGGACTGTTACAGTGGTGGGTGACGTGAAGCCTGATTCTCTGCTATGACATGCAGACTAATTCTCTGCTGACATGAAGACAGATTCTCTGTTACGGGACCTCTCTCCTCTGCCTGGGTGCTGGGCCTAAATATATGCCAATGGACTATTGCAGTGGTGGCTGACGTGAAGCCTGATTCTCTGCTATGACATGAAGACTGATTCTCTGCTGACATGAAGCCAGATTCTGTGTTACGGGACCTCTCTCCTCTGACTGGGTGCCAGGGCCTAAATTTATGACAATGGACTGTTACAGTGGTGGCTGACGTGAAGCCTGATTCTCTGCTATGACATGCAGACTAATTCTCTGCTGACATGAAGACAGATTCTCTGTTACGGGACCTCTCTCCTCTGCCTGTGTGCTGGGCCTAAATATATGTCAATGGACTGTTGCAGTGGTGGCTGACGTGAAGCCTGATTCTCTGCTATGACATGCAGACTAATTCTCTGCTGACATGAAGACAGATTCTCTGTTACGGGACCTCTCTCCTCTGCCTGGGTGCCGGGGCCTAAATTTCTGAGAATGGACTGTTCCAGTGGTGGGTGACGTGAAGCCAGATTCTCTGCTATGGGACCTCTCTCCAATTGATATTGGTTAATTTTTATTTATTTTATTTTTATTTTAATTCATTTCCCTATCCACATTTGTTTGCAGGGGATTTACCTACATGTTGCTGCCTTTTGCAGCCCTCTAGCCCTTTCCTGGGCTGTTTTACAGCCTTTTTAGTGCCGAAAAGTTCGGGTCCCCATTGACTTCAATGGGGTTCGGGACGAAGTTCGGATCGGGTTCGGATCCTGAACCCGAACATTTCCGGGAAGTTCGGCCGAACTTCTCGAACCCGAACATCCAGGTGTCCGCTCAACTCTATCTGTCAATCAAAGTGGAAACGGCGCAGCATTGGCAGAGAGAGAAGAGTTGCTAGGTTTATTAGCAAAAACCCTGTTCTGTTGCTTCTAGAGGCTCATTTACATATATTAAAGCATTGTTTTTCTCAGCAATGCAGGTACATAGGAATATGGGAGTGCTCCCACTGCAGCATAATAATTTTTTTTTTTTTCATTTCTTTTAGTACTGTCCAAATTTTTTTTTAATTGACAATCAGATTAACTAACTTTTATTGATTAGTGTATAAAGTAGCTGGCCATTAAAATCGCAATCAGTTATATAGTTCTTTACTTAGGAATATTTCAATAGAGTATTTTTATTTTTTGGGGGGGATGAGTTGACTTTTTGATTGGTACTATTTTTGGGGGCAGACATCTTTTCTATTGCTTGGTGTTGCTATTTTTGATATGTAAGCTGACCAAAAAATGGCGCATTTTTTGGGGCGCTGTTTTATTATTTTTTATTTTTTCAGTGTTCAACAGAGGGGTTAAGTCATGTGATAATTTTTAATGAGCACGTTAATAGGGACGCAGCAATTCCATAATATGTCAACTTTTTTTTTAATATTTAACTTTTGCACATTCACAACAGTTTAGAGGCCCTGAAAAACTGATTTTACTGTCTCCCTTGTCTGAGAGTCATATTTTCTTTTCATATTGTCTCAAGTAGTGTATCATTGCGGGATGAGGTGACGGTTTGATTGGTACTATTTTGGGGTTCATACTCCTTTTTGATCGCTTAGAATTGGAAATTATGTCATGGAACGTTACAAAATATGTCTATAAAATATGTCTGTTTTTGACACTTTTTTAAATAATTTTTGTATGGGATTTGCCAAAGGGGTAAGGTCACGCTATATTTTTATAGAGCTAGTTTTTACGCATGCGGCTATACACATTATGTGTACTTTTATTATTCATGTAATTTTTAGATTATATAAATGAATATATATATATGAGAAAATACCATTTCTAATTTATTTTTATTTTCTATTTTTATTTGTATTGTCTTTCAAATTTTTTTAGGACTTTTTTTATACATAGAAAATATATGGAAATTGGTAACCTTTAAAAATTAACTTTTAATATTACTTATAATAAAATAAATGCCTTAGGTATAGATGCAAGAAAATGAGTGGACATCCACCCCACTCGTGGTACGTATACGGTACTCCTAGGGAGGGTGTAGGGAAGAGGGGAAAGGGGATGCTGGGTCTCAGCCCCTATTATTACCCTGATCAGAGGGCCCTTCTCCTGGTACACCGCAACCTCCTATAGTGCCCCTAAATGTGTCCCTTGCAGTGCTCCGATTGCCCAGCTTCGTCCTGAAGGGGTAGGAAAAAGGGGTCAGGGGGTCCCTAGTGACAGATCATATACATCACCCACAGAGACGTTCCCTGAGCCCTGGGAAACGACTGTGTACAGCAACACTAGACCGGTAGAGACCTATGTCCTGCAAAAAAAATTGTGTGTTTGGGTGTCACGTCCATGAGTCACCCACCACTTAGAAATTGAATGTGCTGAAAAATAATCAGTAACCATATAGTGGCCCGACGCGATTCTCTGGTGTATTACAGATCGTCAGGGGCCCACAAGGATTGATATCAGCATCAATATCCGTGGCCTACCCTCAAGTGGGGGCAGGTCACTAAACATTCAAACAAATGTACTCAGCAGTAATTAATTAAAACAGCTGTATAGATATATGGTTCAGACTTCACAAACTCCCATTGTGTGGCAGTGTCGTATTAACATAGCATTAGCCACAGTCACAGATGGGTGTGGAAGGGTTCTACTTATCTCGTCAGGAATAGCCGGTCAGTGGACCTGTTCCCACGATAAAGACTGGTTCCTGTTCCTCGCCAGTCAGTGCGCTGAATCCCGCGTACGGCAGTACCGCAAATGACGCCGGCATCGCTGCACCATTTTAAGCCGTACACATCATGGTGAATCCGCCCATTCTCCCGATCAGCTGACCCATCACGTGACCACAACGTCATGGTCACGTGGGGCGTCATATGATCGCAGGTCCTGCGACCATACAAAGACCGGGAGAAGCTAATAGGGAGGCTCTCAAGGAAAGGGGGCGTGCTCACAGTACTTAAGTTACACCCACTAGTCTCCCTGTGCTTGGGTCTCAATAGGATGTTTCCCTAATTTATACGCATGAGACCAAGGCGGAGCTAATGTGTGGGGATGCTCTACAGGGATAGGGGTAGCCCACACTATGCCAAATAATTGAATGAGATTCCATAATCATTCATAAGCCGGGATGCAGCTGTAATTCCCACATAAGAGTGGCGCGGCAAAAAATTTTTTTGTATTTATCAAGACCCATCTAGATCCTGAAGATCCATTGGGTCTGATCACTACACAGTGCATTGCAATAGTCATCTATTGTAATAAACTGTATAGTCAGAGCTACACTTACACTAAGGCTGATCAGACCTCAGGGTCTGATCAGCCTTAGGTAAATGGCAACTAGGACGCCTTTGTAAGGCGTCCGGGTGCCATGGCAACCATCTTGCCGTTGCGGCAGCAGTGACTGCAAGATGGAAGAGAGAAGGAGCTCCCTCCATCTCAACCACATAGATGTCGCTGGCCTGAAACAGGCTTTTTCTTTAAAGTGCTGTGCTATGATTGGTTAGTCTGCAGAGACAAAACAATTGGAGCGCTTACTAGCAAGGGAACACTCTGATTGTTCCTTTGCCGGTTTACCACATGTGTCTGCTTCTGGGGAGAGCGGAGACTCCGGGGCTGTGACACTTTATAGTGTCACAGCCCCGGGAAGCAGTTTGGGCATGGTTATACATTGAAGTTCAGCAAGTCTGACTGGAGCCTTACAGGGGGGTGATCAATGACAGAGGGGTGATCACCCATATAGACTCCCTGATCACCCCCGTCATTGATCATCCCCCTGTAAGGCTCCATTCAGACGTCCGTATGATTTTTACGGATCCACGGATACATGGATCGGATCCGCAAAACGCATACAGACGTTTAAATGGAGCCTTACAGAGGGGTGATCAATGACAGAGTGGTGATCACCCATATAGACTCCCTGATCACCCCCGTCATTGATCACCCCCCTGTAAGGCTCCATTCAGACGTCCGTATGATCTATACGGATCCACGGATACATGGATCGGATCCGCAAAACGCATACGGACGTCTGAATGGAGCCTTACAGGGGGGTGATCACCCATATAGACACCCTGATCACCCCCTGTCATTGATCACCCCCCTGTCATTGATCACCCCCCTGTAAGGCTCCATTCAGACGTCCGTATGATTTTTACGGATCCACGGATACATGGATCGGATCCGCAAAACACATACGGACGTCTGAATGGAGCCTTACAGGGGGGTGATCAATGACAGGGGGGTGATCACCTCATATACACTCCCTGATCACCCCCTGTCATTGATCACCCCCCTGTCATTGATCACCCCCCCTGTAAGGCTCCATTCAGACGTCCGTATGTGTTTTGAGGATCCGATCCATGTATCCGTGGATCCGTAAAAATCATACGGACGTCTGAATGGAGCCTTGCAGGGGGGTGATCAATGATAGGGGTGATCAGGGAGTCTATATGGGTGATCACCCCTCTGTCATTGATCACCCCCCTGTAAGGCTCCATTCAGACGTCCGTATGTGTTTTGCAGATCCAATCCATGTATCCGTGTATCCGTAAAAATCATACAGACGTCTGAATGGAGCCTTACAGGGGGGTGATCAATGACAGGGGGGTGATCAATGACAGGGGGGTGATCAGGGAGTCTATATGGGTGATCACCCCCCTGTCATTGATCACCCCCCCTGTAAGGCTCCATTCAGACATTTTTTTGTCTCAAGTTAGCGGAAATGTTTTTTTTTTTTTTTCTTACAAAGTCTCATATTCCACTAACTTGTGTCAAAAAATAAAATCTCACATGAACTCACCATACCCCTCACGGAATCCAAATGCGTAACATTTTTTAGACATTTATATTCCAGACTTCTTCTCACGCTTTAGAGCCCCTAAAATGCCAGGGCAGTATAAATACCCCAAATGTGACCCCATTTCGGAAAGAAGACACCCCAAGGTATTCCGTGAGGGGCATATTGAGTCCATGAAAGATTGAAATTTTTGTCCCAAGTTAGCGGAAAGTGAGACTTTGTGAGAAAAAACACAAAAAATCAATTTCCGCTAACTTGTGCCCCAAAAAAAAAATTCTATGAACTCGCCATGCCCCTCATTGAATACCTTGGGGTGTCTTGTTTCCAAAATGGGGTCACATGTGGAGTATTTATACTGCCCTGGCTTTTTAGGGGCCCTAAAGCGTGAGAAGAAGTCTGGGATCCAAATGTCTAAAAATGCCCTCCTAAAAGGAATTTGGGCCCCTTTGCGCATCTAGGCTGCAAAAAAGTGTCACACATGTGGTATCGCCGTACTCAGAAGAAGTTTGGGAATGTGTTTTGGGGTGTAATTTTACATATACCCATGCTGGGTGAGATAAATATCTTGGTCAAATGACAACTTTGTATAAAAAAAATGGGAAAAGTTGTCTTTTGCCAAGATATTTCTCTCACCCAGCATGGGCATATGTAAAATGACACCCCAAAACACATTCCCCAACTTCTCCTGAGTACGGCGATACCAGATGTGTGACACTTTTTTGCAGCCTAGGTGGGCAAAGGGGCACACATTCCAAAGAGCACCTTTCGGATTTCACCGGTCATTTTTTACAGATTTTGATTGCAAACTTCTTCTCACGCATCTGGGCCCCTAGAATGCCAGGGCAGTATAACTACCCCACAAGTGACCCCATTTTGGAAAGAAGACACCCCAAGGTATTTTGTGATGGGCATAGTGAGTTCATGGAAGTTTTAATTTTTTGTCACAAGTTAGTGGAATATGAGACTTTGTAAGAAAAAAAAAAATAATCATAATTTTCCGCTAACTTGTGACAAAAAATATAAAGTTCTATGAACTCACTATGCCCATCAGTAAATACCTTAGGGTGTCTACTTTTCGAAATGGGGTCATTTGTGGGGTGTTTGTACTGTCTGGCCATTGTAGAACCTCAGGAAACATGACAGGTGCTCCGAAAGTCAGAGCTGCTTCAAAAAGCGGAAATTCACATTTTTGTACCATAGTTTGTAAACGCTATAACTTTTACCCAAACAATTTTTTTTTGACCCAAACAATTTTTTTTAATCAAAGACATGTAGAACAATAAATTTAGCGAAAAATTTATATATGGATGTCATTTTTTTTTGCAAAATTTTACAACTGAAATTGAAAAATGTCATTTTTTTGCAAAAAAATCATTAAATTTCGATTAATAACAAAAAAAGTAAAAATGTCAGCAGCAATTAAATACCACCAAATGAAAGCTCTATTAGTGAGAAGAAAAGGAGGTAAAATTCATTTGGGTGGTAAGTTGCATGACTGAGCAATAAACGGTGAAAGTAGTGTCGTGCAGAAGTGTAAAAAGTGGCCTGGTCATTAAGGGGGTTTCAGCTAGCGGGGTTGAAGTGGTTAAAGGGGTATTCTCATCTTAATGATCACTGTTAAATCTGTTAATGATTTAACAGTGATCATTTTTCTAAATATATTTAATTAACAAATTCCCACCCCTTAGAAGTAAATAAAAATATACTTACCTGATTGTTGTCTTCCGTCTCCCCTAGTTACGGCCACCACTCCTCTCAGGAATCGCGGTGGCCGCGCGTGCGCAGACGACTTCTTCTCTTCTCCCGTCCGGCCGCGCGCTGTACCGAACGCGCACGCCGAGGCCGCGAATGTGCTATGGTGATTTCTTCCTGGCCAGTATACTTGCCAGGAAGAAGTCACCAGGGCGCATGCGCGGCCTCGGCGTGCGCGTTCAGTACAGCGCGTGGCCCGGCTGGGAGAAGACTTCAATGAAGATGGAGCCCGCCCCCTGCCGAGTGCCGAAACCAGGAAGTGGACAGGGAGCAGGTAAGTATGAAATAGAGTCTTGAGAATACCCCTTTAACCCCCTCACGCCCAGTGACATAGCTGTACGTCATCGAAAGGTTGTTTAAACATGGCAGCAGCTCTTGGCTGATGCGGGCACCATAGCCGCGACCACCAGTAATGTTGATCAAGAACTTTGAACCCCTCAAATGCCGTGGTCAATCGTGAACATGGCATCTGCATGCACCAAAAAAATAAAGTTTTGCTTTAGGTTTTGCACCGGATCCCCCCCCCCCCCCCCGTGTGGCTGTATGCAGCAGCCTGGCTCTTTGTGAATGACACGAGGCTGCTGCATAGTATTTCCTTTAGACCCCTTGCCTGTAATAGGGCTCTATAGGAAAGTAGTAAAATTATCATAGACTCCAATACAAGTGTATTGGAGTTTATGATAATAGCAATCAGATGACTGATTGGGAACTATCTAAAAGTAAAAAAATTATAAACCAAAAAAATTCAAATCACCACCCTTTTCCCAAGATTAAAAAAAAATAACTAAACAAATAAAAAAAATACACATCATGGGATGGCGCAGAAGGAAAGGAACGCCATACGGTTTTTAAAAGGCAGATTTTGCTGGACTGGTTTTTTGACACCATGTGCCATTTGAAGCCCCCCTGGTGCACCCCTACAGTAGAAACTCCCAAAAAGTGACCCCATTTTAGAAACTACGGGGTAGGGTGGCAGTTTTATTGGTACTATTTTAGGGTACATATGATTTTTGGTTGCTCTATATTACTCTTTTTGTGAGGCAAGGTAACAAGAAATAGCTGTTTTGGCATAGTTTTAAATTTTTGTTATTTACAACATTCATCTGACAGGTTAGATCATGTGGTATTTTTATGGAGCAGGTTGTCACGGACGCAACAATACCAAATATGATTCAGTTTTACATAACAAAGCATTTTTTTTTATGATTCTTTATTGTCTCGACATTCTGAAAGCCATAGTTTTATAGATTTTTTGGGCGACTGTCTTGTGTAGGGGCTCTTTTTTTGGGATGAGATGACGGTTTGATTGGCACTATTATGACTTTTCGATTGCTTGCTATTACACTTTTTGTGATGTAAGGTGACAAAAAATGGCTTTTTTTACACCGTTGAAATTTTTAATTTTTTACGGTATTAACCTGAGGGGTTAGGTCATGGGATATTTTTAGAGAGCAGGTTATTACGGACGCGTCAATACCTAATATATCTACTTATTTTTTCTCCCTACTTTTTACCAATTTTTTTTTACTTTATTTGGGGAAAATTATGTTTTATATTTTTTTTTACTTGAAACTATTAATTTATTTTTGCGGAGGAACCTAATTTTTTTCAACTTTTTTTTTCACTTTAATTTTTGTCACACTTTGGGACTTTAACTTTTGTGGGTCTGATCCCCTTTACAATGCATTCCAATACTTCTGTATTGGAATGCATTGGCTGTATGAGTAATGAGTAGCCATTGGCTATGTGAACAGACAAATAAAAAAGTTATGGCTCTTTGAAGGCAGTGAGCAAAATAAAAGGCTAACAAAACTACTCTGGCTGTGACAGGGTTAATATGTAGAGTTGAGCGAACACCTGGATGTTCGGGTTCGAGAAGTTCGGCCGAACATCCCGGAAATGTTCGGGTTCGGGATCCGAACCCGATCCGAACTTCGTCCCGAACCCCATTGAAGTCAATGGGGACCCGAACTTTTCGGCACTAAAAAGGCTGTAAAACAGCCCAGGAAAGAGCTAGAGGGCTGCAAAAGGCAGCAACATGTAGGTAAATCCCCTGCAAACAAATGTGGATAGGGAAATGAATTAAATAAAAATTAAATAAATAAAAATTAACCAAAATCAATTGGAGAGAGGTTCCATAGCAGAGAATCTGGCTTCCCGTCACCCACCACTGGAACAATTCTAGTAAGAAGCAGGGCGGCAATACCAGAGGGTTAGACGGATCGTTAGTGATAGGGATATGTGTCAAACAAGATTAGACGATATGACCAATAAATTTAGAGAGCGAGGCTACCCCCCTGATCTATTGAAAATACAGCGTAATAAAGCTGAGATTACACCACCAGATAGAACTAAGAAAGAAACAAGGATCCCCTTAGTGATTAAATACCATCCCTGGTCCCAGCGCCTTAGGACTATTGTTAATCAACATTGGCACATATTATCTAAGTCCTATCCACGGATAGGAGAGTTCCAGAGGCCACCCATGATATGCTATAAACGGGCAGAAAATATTAGGGATAAAATAGTCCGGGCGGATGTGGGAAGTAATAAAATAGAAAGAGGACAGAGTACTTTATCTACACCTAGACGGGGCACTTTTCCTTGTTTAAACTGTGTCAATTGTTCCAGCGTTATAAAGGGTTCATGTTTCTCCCACCCTCACTCAGGTGAAAATATTCCAATAAGGGGCACGTTCACTTGTGATAGTAGATTTGTGGTTTACATTCTTAAATGTCCATGTGGATTACTATATGTGGGGGAAACCTCAATGAGAATGAAGGACAGACTAAGTAAACACAAATCTACTATCCGTAAACAGAATTTATTACTCCCAATACCCCTTCATTTTTATGATAAAAAACACAACATCTCGCAGTTGAGGTATCAGATTATTGAAGGTGTATCATTACCCCGTCGAGGGGGTGACAGAAATAAATTGTTATTGAAAAGGGAGGCTTACTGGATCCATCGTCTTCAGACAATGGAGCCCAGGGGCCTCAATCGTGAGTACAATGTGTCCTGCTTCCTATAAGGCATTCGGCCTTATGCAATCTGATAAATATATTTCTTTTTTTCTTCAGCGTGATTAATCACTGCAAGAATGGACTATGTGACTGAAAATCTTCGCCAGTATAGAGTGGATATGTTTTTTGCGAATTTTCAATTGCGAATTTTCAGTTGCGAATTTTTAGTTGCGAATTTTCAATTGCGAATTTTCAATTTTCAATTGCGAATTTTCAGTTGCGAATTTTCAATTGCGAATTTTTCAATGCGAATTTTTCATTGCGATTATTTGATATGCGAATTTTATTTAATGAGGGAGGCGGAGCTTCTTTGATGATGTCAGTTCCTTTGTGTTTCATTTATGTATAAATAGCTGGAGTGTAAGATGTTTTATGCAGTCTGATGAAAGCACATCTGTGCTGAAACGCGTCACTATGCCATTTTGAATATGTGACTGAATAAATCTACATTGTGATCTACATCAGCGAAGTGCCGGTCCTTTCCTTTGAAACCACCACTGGAACAGTCCATTCTCAGATATTTAGGCCCCGGCACCCAGGCAGAGGAGAGAGGTCCCGTAACAGAGAATCTGTCTTCATGTCAGCAGAGAATTAGTCTGCATGTCATAGCAGAGAATGAGGCTTCACGTCAGCCACCACTGCAACAGTCCATTGGCATATATTTAGGCCCAGCACACACAGGCAGAGGAGGAGAGGTCCCGTAACAGAGAATCTGTCTTCATGTCAGCAGAGAATCAGTCTGCATGTCATAGCAGAGAATGAGGCTTCACGTCAGCCACCACTGCAACAGTCCATTGGCATATATTTAGGCCCAGCACACACACAGGCAGAGGAGAGAGGTCCCGTAACAGAGGATCTGGCTTCATGTCAGCAGAGAATCAGTCTGCATGTCATAGCAGAGAATGCAGGCTTCACGTCAGCCACCACTGCAACAGTCCATTGTCATATATTTAGGCCCAGCACCACAGGCAGAGGAGAGAGGTCCCGTAACAGACAATCTGGCTTCATGTCAGCAGAGAATTAGTCTGCATGTCATAGCAGAGAATGAGGCTTCACGTCAGCCACCACTGCAACAGTCCATTGGCATATATTTAGGCCTAGCACACAGGCAGAGGAGAGAGGTCCCGTAACAGACAATCTGGCTTCATGTCAGCAGAGAATCAGTCTGCATGTCATAGCAGAGAATGAGGCTTCACGTCAGCCACCACTGCAACAGTCCATTGGCATATATTTAGGCCCAGCACACACACAGGCAGAGGAGAGAGGTCCCGTAACAGACGAATCTGGCTTCATGTCAGCAGAGAATCAGTCTGCATGTCATAGCAGAGAATGAGGCTTCACGTCAGCCACCACTGCAACAGTCCATTGGCATATATTTAGGCCTAGCACACACAGGCAGAGGAGAGAGGTCCCGTAACAGACAATCTGGCTTCATGTCAGCAGAGAATCAGTCTGCATGTCATAGCAGAGAATGAGGCTTCACGTCAGCCACCACTGCAACAGTCCATTGGCATATATTTAGGCCCAGCACCCAGGCAGAGGAGAGAGGTCCCGTAACAGAGAATCTGGCTTCATGTCAGCAGAGAATCAGTCTGCATGTCATAGCAGAGAATGAGGCTTCACGTCAGCCACCACTGCAACAGTCCATTGGCATATATTTAGGCCCTAGCACACACAGGCAGAGGAGAGAGGTCCCGTAACAGAGAATCTGGCTTCATGTCAGCAGAGAATCAGTCTGCATGTCATAGCAGAGAATGAGGCTTCACGTCAGCCACCACTGCAACAGTCCATTGGCATATATTTAGGCCCAGCACACACAGGCAGAGGAGAGAGGTCCCGTAACAGAGGATCTGGCTTCATGTCAGCAGAGAATCAGTCTGCATGTCATAGCAGAGAATCAGGCTTCACGTCAGCCACCACTGCAACAGTCCATTGTCATAAATTTAGGCCCAGCACCCAGGCAGAGGAGAGAGGTCCCGTAACAGACAATCTGGCTTCATGTCAGCAGAGAATTAGTCTGCATGTCATAGCAGAGAATGAGGCTTCACGTCAGCCACCACTGCAACAGTCCATTGGCATATATTTAGGCCTAGCACACAGGCAGAGGAGAGAGGTCCCGTAACAGACAATCTGGCTTCATGTCAGCAGAGAATCAGTCTGCATGTCATAGCAGAGAATGAGGCTTCACGTCACCCACCACTGCAACAGTCCATTGGCATATATTTAGGCCTAGCACACAGGCAGAGCAGAGAGGTCCCGTAACAGACAATCTGGCTTCATGACAGCAGAGAATCAGTCTGCATGTCATAGCAGAGAATGAGGCTTCACGTCACCCACCACTGCAACAGTCCATTGGCATATATTTAGGCCTAGCACACAGGCAGAGGAGAGGTTCATTCAACTTTGGGTAGCCTCGCAATATAATGGTAAAATGAAAATAAAAATAGGATTGAATGAGGAAGTGCCCTGGAGTCCAATAATATATGGTTATGGGGAGGTAGTTAATGTCTAATCTGGACAAGGGACGGACAGGTCCTGTGGGATCCATGCCTGGTTCATTTTTATGAACGTCAGCTTGTCCACATTGGCTGTAGACAGGCGGCTGCGTTTGTCTGTAATGACGCCCCCTGCCGTGCTGAATACACGTTCAGACAAAACGCTGGCTGCCGGGCAGGCCAGCACCTCCAAGGCATAAAAGGCTAGCTCTGGCCACGTGGACAATTTAGAGACCCAGAAGTTGAATGGGGCCGAACCATCAGTCAGTACGTGGAGGGGTGTGCACACGTACTGTTCCACCATGTTAGTGAAATGTTGCCTCCTGCTAACACGTTGCGTATCAGGTGGTGGTGCAGTTAGCTGTGGCGTGTTGACAAAAGTTTTCCACATCTCTGCCATGCTAACCCTGCCCTCAGAGGAGCTGGCCGTGACACAGCTGCCTTGGCGACCTCTTGCTCCTCCTCTGCCTTGGCCTTGGGCTTCCACTTGTTCCCCTGTGACATTTGGGAATGCTCTCAGTAGCGCGTCTACCAACGTGCGCTTGTACTCGCGCATCTTCCTATCACGCTCCAGTGCAGGAAGTAAGGTGGGCACATTGTCTTTGTAGCGTGGATCCAGCAGGGTGGCAACCCAGTAGTCCGCACAGGTTAAAATGTGGGCAACTCTGCTGTCGTTGCGCAGGCACTGCAGCATGTAGTCGCTCATGTGTGCCAGGCTGCCCAGGGGTAAGGACAAGCTGTCCTCTGTGGGAGCCGTATCGTCATCGTCCTGCCTTTCCCCCCAGCCACGCACCAGTGATGGACCCGAGCTGCGTTGGGTGCCACCCCGCTGTGACCATGCTTCATCCTCATCCTCCTCCACCTCCTCCTCATCCTCGTCCTCCTCGTCCTCCAGTAGTGGGCCCTGGCTGGCCACATTTGTACCTGGCCTCTGCTGTTGCCAAAAACCTCCCTCTGAGTCACTTCGAAGAGACTGGCCTGAAAGTGCTAAAAATGACCCCTCTTCCTCCTCCTCCTCCTCCTCCTCCTGGGCCACCTCCTCTTCCATCATCGCCCTAAGTTTTTTCTCAAGGAGACATAGAAGTGGTATTGTAACGCTGATAACGGTGTCATCGCCACTGGCCATGTTGGTGGAGTACTCGAAACAGCGCAACAGGGCACACAGGTCTCGCATGGAGGCCCAGTCATTGGTGGTGAAGTGGTGCTGTTCTGTAGTGCGACTGACCCGTGCGTGCTGCAGCTGAAACTCCACTATGGCCTGCTGCTGCTCGCACAGTCTGTCCAGCATGTGCAAGGTGGAGTTCCACCTGGTGGGCACGTCGCATATGAGGCGGTGAGCGGGAAGGCCGAAGTTACGCTGTAGCGCAGACAGGCGAGCAGCAGCAGGATGTGAACGCCGGAAGCGCGAACAGACGGCCCGCACTTTATGCAGCAGCTCTGACATGTCGGGGTAGTTGTGAATGAACTTCTGCACCACCAAATTCAGCACATGCGCCAAGCAAGGGATGTGCGTCAAATTGGCTAGTCCCAGAGCTGCAACGAGATTTCGCCCATTATCACACACCACCAGGCCGGGCTTGAGGCTCACCGGCAGCAACCACTCGTCGGTCTGTTGTTCAATACCCCGCCACAACTCCTGTGCGGTGTGGGGCCTGTCCCCCAAACATATGAGTTTCAGAATGGCCTGCTGACGTTTACCCCGGGCTGTGCTGAAGTTGGTGGTGAAGGTGTGTGGCTGACTGGATGAGCAGGTGGAAGAAGAGGAGGAGGAAGCCGAGAAGGAGGAGGTGGCAACAGGAGGCAAAGAATGTTGCCCTGCGATCCTTGGCGGCGGAAGGACGTGCGCCAAACAGCTCTCCGCCTGGGGCCCAGCTGCCACTACATTTACCCAGTGTGCAGTTAGGGAGATATAGCGTCCCTGGCCGTGCTTACTGGTCCACGTATCTGTGGTTAGGTGGACCTTGCTACAGATGGCGTTGCGCAGTGCACACTTGATTTTATCGGATACTTGGTTGTGCAGGGAAGGCACGGCTCTCTTGGAGAAGTAGTGCCGGCTGGGAACAACATACTGTGGGACAGCAAGCGACATGAGCTGTTTGAAGCTGTCTGTGTCCACCAGCCTAAATGACAGCATTTCATAGGCCAGTAGTTTAGAAATGCTGGCATTCAGGGCCAGGGATCGAGGGTGGCTAGGTGGGAATTTACGCTTTCTATCAAATGTTTGTGAGATGGAGAGCTGAACGCTGGCGTGTGACATGGTTGAGACGCTTGGTGACGGAGGTGGTGGTGGTGGTGTTGGTGGTACATCCCCTGTTTGCTGGGCGGCAGGTGCCAACGTTCCTCCAGAGGCGGAGGAAGAGGCCGAGGCGGCAGCAGCAGAATAGGCCGAGGCGGCAGCAGCAGAAGAGGTAGCAGGGGGAGCCTGAGTGACTTCCTTGGTTTTAAGGTGTTTACTCCACTGCAGTTCATGCTTTGCATGCAGGTGCCTGGTCATGCAGGTTGTGCTCAGGTTCAGAACGTTAATGCCTCGCTTCAGGCTCTGATGGCACAGCGTGCAAACCACTCGGGTCTTGTCGTCAGCACATTGTTTGAAGAAGTGCCATGCCAGGGAACTCCTTGAAGCTGCCTTTGGGGTGCTCGGTCCCAGATGGCGGCGGTCAGTAGCAGGCGGAGTCTCTTGGCGGCGGGTGTTCTGCTTTTGCCCACTGCTCCCTCTTTTGCTACGCTGTTGGCTCGGTCTCACCACTGCCTCTTCCTCCGAACTGTGAAAGTCAGTGGCACGACCTTCATTCCATGTGGGGTCTAGGACCTCATCGTCCCCTGCATCGTCTTCCACCCAGTCTTGATCCCTGACCTCCTGTTCAGTCTGCACACTGCAGAAAGACGCAGCAGTTGGCACCTGTGTTTCGTCATCATCAGAGACATGCTGAGGTGGTATTCCCATGTCCTCATCATCAGGAAACATAAGTGGTTGTGCGTCAGTGCATTCTATGTCTTTCACCGCTGGGGAAGGGCTAAGTGGATGCCCTTGGGAAACCCTGCCAGCGGAGTCTTCAAACAGCATAAGAGACTGCTGCATAACTTGAGGCTGAGACAGTTTCCCTGGTATGCATGGGGGTGATGTGACAGACTGATGGGGTTGGTTTTCAGGCGCCATCTGTGCGCTTTCTGCAGAAGACTGGGTGGGAGATAATGTGAACGTGCTGGATCCACTGTCGGCCACCCAATTGACTAATGCCTGTACCTGCTCAGGCCTTACCATCCTTAGAACGGCATTGGGCCCCACCATATATCGCTGTAAATTCTGGCGGCTACTGGGACCTGAGGTAGTTGGTACACTAAGACGTGTGGATGTGGCAGAACGGCCACGTCCTCTCCCAGCACCAGAGGGTCCACTAACACCACCACGACCATGTCCACGTCCGCGTCCCTTACTAGATGTTTTTCTCATTGTTATGGTTCACCACAACAACAAATATATTATTTGGCCCAATGTATTGTATTCAAATTCAGCGGGATATAAATTTGAGGCCTAGTATTTAGGCGCTGGGTGACCGGTATGGGTTTAGTGACAGAATTAGACTTGGAAATACACAGTAGCGGGTGTGTGTGAAGTTATTCTGAATGACCCAATGTGCACCTTGAATATTATATACCCTTTTAGGGATAGATTTCAAATAGCTCTGATATAGCAGAAACCACTAAATTATGAAATTGCTAAATTGGGAATTGTATTTCAACCCAGAACAAGAAATGTGCTTGAACGGACACTAAATAACTCGCCCAGCTACAGCACTAACGAGAGATTTAGCAGGATATAAATTTGAGGCCTAGTATTTAGGCGCTGGGTGACAGGTATGGGTTTAGTGACAGAATTAGACTTGGAAATACACAGTAGCGGGTGTGTGTGAAGTTATTCTGAATGACCCAATGTGCACCTTGAATATTATATACCCTTTTAGGGATAGATTTCAAATAGCTCTGATATAGCAGAAACCACTAAATTATGAAATTGCTAAATTGGGAATTGTATTTCAACCCAGAACAAGAAATGTGCTTGAACGGACACTAAATAACTCGCCCAGCTACAGCACTAACGAGAGATTTAGCAGGATATAAATTTGAGGCCTAGTATTTAGGCGCTGGGTGACAGGTATGGGTTTAGTGACAGAATTAGACTTGGAAATACACAGTAGCGGGTGTGTGTGAAGTTATTCTGAATGACCCAATGTGCACCTTGAATATTATATACCCTTTTAGGGATAGATTTCAAATAGCTCTGATATAGCAGAAACCACTAAATTATGAAATTGCTAAATTGGGAATTGTATTTCAACCCAGAACAAGAAATGTGCTTGAACGGACACTAAATAACTCGCCCAGCTACAGCACTAACGAGAGATTTAGCAGGATATAAATTTGAGGCCTAGTATTTAGGCGCTGGGTGACAGGTATGGGTTTAGTGACAGAATTAGACTTGGAAATACACAGTAGCGGGTGTGTGTGAAGTTATTCTGAATGACCCAATGTGCACCTTGAATATTATATACCCTTTTAGGGATAGATTTCAAATAGCTCTGATATAGCAGAAACCACTAAATTATGAAATTGCTAAATTGGGAATTGTATTTCAACCCAGAACAAGAAATGTGCTTGAACGGACACTAAATAACTCGCCCAGCTACAGCACTAACGAGAGATTTAGCAGGATATAAATTTGAGGCCTAGTATTTAGGCGCTGGGTGACAGGTATGGGTTTAGTGACAGAATTAGACTTGGAAATACACAGTAGCGGGTGTGTGTGAAGTTATTCTGAATGACCCAATGTGCACCTTGAATATTATATACCCTTTTAGGGATAGATTTCAAATAGCTCTGATATAGCAGAAACCACTAAATTATGAAATTGCTAAATTGGGAATTGTATTTCAACCCAGAACAAGAAATGTGCTTGAACGGACACTAAATAACTCGCCCAGCTACAGCACTAACGAGAGATTTAGCAGGATATAAATTTGAGGCCTAGTATTTAGGCGCTGGGTGACAGGTATGGGTTTAGTGACAGAATTAGACTTGGAAATACACAGTAGCGGGTGTGTGTGAAGTTATTCTGAATGACCCAATGTGCACCTTGAATATTATATACCCTTTTAGGGATAGATTTCAAATAGCTCTGATATAGCAGAAACCACTAAATTATGAAATTGCTAAATTGGGAATTGTATTTCAACCCAGAACAAGAAATGTGCTTGAACGGACACTAAATAACTCGCCCAGCTACAGCACTAACGAGAGATTTAGCAGGATATAAATTTGAGGCCTAGTATTTAGGCGCTGGGTGACAGGTATGGGTTTAGTGACAGAATTAGACTTGGAAATACACAGTAGCGGGTGTGTGTGAAGTTATTCTGAATGACCCAATGTGCACCTTGAATATTATATACCCTTTTAGGGATAGATTTCAAATAGCTCTGATATAGCAGAAACCACTAAATTATGAAATTGCTAAATTGGGAATTGTATTTCAACCCAGAACAAGAAATGTGCTTGAACGGACACTAAATAACTCGCCCAGCTACAGCACTAACGAGAGATTTAGCAGGATATAAATTTGAGGCCTAGTATTTAGGCGCTGGGTGACAGGTATGGGTTTAGTGACAGAATTAGACTTGGAAATACACAGTAGCGGGTGTGTGTGAAGTTATTCTGAATGACCCAATGTGCACCTTGAATATTATATACCCTTTTAGGGATAGATTTCAAATAGCTCTGATATAGCAGAAACCACTAAATTATGAAATTGCTAAATTGGGAATTGTATTTCAACCCAGAACAAGAAATGTGCTTGAACGGACACTAAATAACTCGCCCAGCTACAGCACTAACGAGAGATTTAGCAGGATATAAATTTGAGGCCTAGTATTTAGGCGCTGGGTGACAGGTATGGGTTTAGTGACAGAATTAGACTTGGAAATACACAGTAGCGGGTGTGTGTGAAGTTATTCTGAATGACCCAATGTGCACCTTGAATATTATATACCCTTTTAGGGATAGATTTCAAATAGCTCTGATATAGCAGAAACCACTAAATTATGAAATTGCTAAATTGGGAATTGTATTTCAACCCAGAACAAGAAATGTGCTTGAACGGACACTAAATAACTCGCCCAGCTACAGCACTAACGAGAGATTTAGCAGGATATAAATTTGAGGCCTAGTATTTAGGCGCTGGGTGACAGGTATGGGTTTAGTGACAGAATTAGACTTGGAAATACACAGTAGCGGGTGTGTGTGAAGTTATTCTGAATGACCCAATGTGCACCTTGAATATTATATACCCTTTTAGGGATAGATTTCAAATAGCTCTGATATAGCAGAAACCACTAAATTATGAAATTGCTAAATTGGGAATTGTATTTCAACCCAGAACAAGAAATGTGCTTGAACGGACACTAAATAACTCGCCCAGCTACAGCACTAACGAGAGATTTAGCAGGATATAAATTTGAGGCCTAGTATTTAGGCGCTGGGTGACAGGTATGGGTTTAGTGACAGAATTAGACTTGGAAATACACAGTAGCGGGTGTGTGTGAAGTTATTCTGAATGACCCAATGTGCACCTTGAATATTATATACCCTTTTAGGGATAGATTTCAAATAGCTCTGATATAGCAGAAACCACTAAATTATGAAATTGCTAAATTGGGAATTGTATTTCAACCCAGAACAAGAAATGTGCTTGAACGGACACTAAATAACTCGCCCAGCTACAGCACTAACGAGAGATTTAGCAGGATATAAATTTGAGGCCTAGTATTTAGGCGCTGGGTGACAGGTATGGGTTTAGTGACAGAATTAGACTTGGAAATACACAGTAGCGGGTGTGTGTGAAGTTATTCTGAATGACCCAATGTGCACCTTGAATATTATATACCCTTTTAGGGATAGATTTCAAATAGCTCTGATATAGCAGAAACCACTAAATTATGAAATTGCTAAATTGGGAATTGTATTTCAACCCAGAACAAGAAATGTGCTTGAACGGACACTAAATAACTCGCCCAGCTACAGCACTAACGAGAGATTTAGCAGGATATAAATTTGAGGCCTAGTATTTAGGCGCTGGGTGACAGGTATGGGTTTAGTGACAGAATTAGACTTGGAAATACACAGTAGCGGGTGTGTGTGAAGTTATTCTGAATGACCCAATGTGCACCTTGAATATTATATACCCTTTTAGGGATAGATTTCAAATAGCTCTGATATAGCAGAAACCACTAAATTATGAAATTGCTAAATTGGGAATTGTATTTCAACCCAGAACAAGAAATGTGCTTGAACGGACACTAAATAACTCGCCCAGCTACAGCACTAAGGACAGATTTAGCTGGATATAAATTTGAGGCCTAGTATTTAGGCGCTGGGTGACAGGTATGGGTTTAGTGACAGAATTAGACTTGGAAATGCACAGTAGCGGGTGTGTGAAGTTATTCTGAATGACCCTATGTGCACCTTGAATATTATATACCCTTTTAGGGATAGATTTCAAATAGCTCTGATACAGCAGAAACCACTAAATTTTTAAATTGCTAAATTGGGAATTGTATTTCAACCCAGAACAAAAAATGTGCTTTGACGGACACTAAATAACTTTCCCAGCCACAACAGGACAGCGGTAACGAGAGATTTAGCGGGATATAAATTTGAGGCCTAGTATTTAGGCGCTGGGTGACCGGTATGGATTTAGTGACAGAATTAGACTGGGATATGGCCAAAAAATAACCACACTATTGCTGGTTAAATGCACTTGGTGATGGGCGCAGCTTGCCCCTGATGTAGTATATGGCCAAAAAATGAACAGACTATTGCTGGTTAAATGCACTTGGTGTCACAGCTTGACCAACCACACTACTGAGGGTTAAATGCACTTGGTGACGGGCGCAGCTTGCCCCTGATTTAGTATATGGCCAAAAAATGAACAGACTATTGCTGGTTAAATGCACTTGGTGTGATAGCTTGACCAACCACACTACTGAGGGTTAAATGCACTTGGTGTGACAGCTTCACCCTGATGTAGGCTTTAGCCAAAAAACAACCACACCATTGAGGGTTAAATGCACTTGGTCGCAGCTTGTGCTGGCGCACCACAAGACACAAAATGGCCGCCGATCACCCCAGAAAAATGTGACTGACAAACGGTCTGGGCAGCCTAAAAACAGTGAGCAATTGAGGATCAGCAGCTCAATGATCCACAGCTGCAGATCGATCAGTTAATCAAGTCCTTTGGAGGAGTTAATCTGCCTAATCTCGCCCTACTGTCGCAGCCGCAACCTCTCCCTACGCTAATCAGAGCAGAGTGACGGGCGGCGCTATGTGACTCCAGCTTAAATAGAGGCTGGGTCACATGGTGCTCTGGCCAATCACAGCCATGCCAATAGTAGGCATGGCTGTGATGGCCTCTTGGGGCAAGTAGTATGACGCTTGTTGATTGGCTGCTTTGCAGCCTTTCAAAAAGCGCCAAGAAAGCGTCACAAAAGCGCGAAGAAAGCGACGAACACCGAACCCGAACCCGGACTTTTACGAAAATGTCCGGGTTCGGGTCCGTGTCACGGACACCCCAAAATTCGGTACGAACCCGAACTATACAGTTCGAGTTCGCTCATCCCTATTAATATGCACTGAAGCTAGATAACATGTGAATTTGCTTAAATACATTGAAATAACAAGCATGTCATATGTAAACAGTGCTGTAATGTGGAATTACTTACAGTGATCAGGAGATCTTCCTTGACTTCTTTAAAATTGCTCAAGACCATTTTCACTCGAGTCACACACGAGTAATGCACTGCGCTTCAAAATTCTACCTGTCAACAAACTCGGAGGACAAAGCCACGCCCATATAGGCTCACACGAATATTCCAATGAAGAATTCTCGCGATAGAAACACCATGTGCATATTGCGAGTGCAACTTAGGCAACTTCATATTGGTTGCCTTGATAGAATGACCGATTATTGAGAATATACCCCGCTGTAAGTTGGATGCGCAATGCGAGTAAACTTACTTAAATTACTCGCATTGCGCATACAACTTAGTTCTGTGTATAGGCAAAGTTTTCCTAATAATGGTTGGCTTGCTAGAATTAATGAATATGACAAATACGAATATAGCGCTATATTCTCTATATTCATAAATTCTAACAAGCCAACCATTAGAAACGTTGCCTATACACAAAATTAAGTTGGATGCGCAATGCGAGTAATTTAAGTAAGTTTACTCGCATTGCGCATCCAACTTTTACCATGGTCTAGATAACCGTGATTTTCACATCCGACAGTACATTCTATCATGGAGGCGTTCCCATGGTGATGGGGACGCTCTATGGGCACGGGAAGTCGGCACTCGGCAGACTCGGCAATGGGCACTGACTGGAGCGGGCAAGGAGCATGAAGTCCCCCGGACATGTAAGAAGAACTGCTTTTGGGAACTAACAAACAGATTAACTATTATATATTTTGTGCAAAGATGGTGCATTGCACCCACAAAAAATCACTATAGGTCACCCACAGAATAAATAGCCAGATTAAATTTCTATCACGCTCCCTCACTTCAGCTGCCTGCTTCCTGTCCCTGCACTACTCAGAGCTGATGGGCGGTGCTACACCTGATCCAGCTTGTATAGAGGTTGGGTCACATGATGCACCGGCCAATCATAGCCATGCCATTACTAGGCATGGCTGTGATGGCTTCTAAGTGCCCACAGCTTAAAAGCTTGTTGATTGGCTGCTCTGCAGCTTTATTAAATGCCCAAACACTGAACTCAAACCCAAACTTTTACGGCAAAGGTCAGGTTCGGGTAACCGAACTCGCAAAGTTCAGTATGGACCCGAACTTTGCAGGTCGAGTTCGCTCAACACTAATTATCAGGATCCATAGCTGATAGTGGGTGGTGGCTATGGCCACACTAACGTCAGACCTACACTATCACCTATGGCATGCTGTACTACTCGTACTAATAAATTATGTTGCACAATCACGGAATCCTCTTTAACTTCCTTTAAATTGTCAATGATGGTGGGATTGATATGAGGGTTCTCAATGGGGGAAGGATGAAGCTGGGCGAATATAATGGTACTGCTGCAATTGTGGGTAGTGAAGATGGAGTCATCCATAGATGGTTAAGTCACAATGAGTAGGGCTGTGAATACAGGGGATTGAGAGATAAGATGAGGTGTTCTTTCCTTTTTCATCAGCTGGATAATTACTAAGTGTGTAGAAATACCTGTGTTTAGCCTTGAGGGCTCTGAGCCACTCCAAAACTGCAAGATGCTTGTTTCTATAGGTGCCCATTTCCTGCACAAACTTTCTAGTGCCTTCATCAACATCACCGTGTGTATCATCAAGAAGATGACTACTTTGGTATTATTATCTCTGCCATAATTCATTAGAAACTGCCATGTTTCATGAGGTAGAGCCACTTTGAAAATCTTCTGTTCTTCCTCCTTACTGTGTACTCAAGCCCAGCATGGTGATCCAGTGGAAACTGGGTGCAGCATCTTGGAACTTTAGTTCACTGCTCTATAGGTTATTATGCCTTACATGCAAACTCAGATGAGGGTCTGTCTGCCTGGATTTGTTTTCTGTGGTTTTGCAGTCTTGTCTAGCATGCACTTTCTTTTTTACATCCAATTTGACATTCATAATACTGATTAGGAAAAAAATGTCATCCTTAAACATTAGGTTGAGTTATAATGAATGCAACCTAGAGCTTTAATAGCTGACAATTATTTCCTGAACATATAGGATATCCTTCGGGGGGCCCAGGGTGGCATTAGTGCAGAAGTTGGATTTTAAACCACAAGCACTGCTTGTCAAGCTTCATCTCATTATACTAGCCTACAGTACTGTGTAGGTGTTTCCCTTTTTCTTCATGTTTACCTAGTTACTATCTTTGGGCAATTGCTATGCAGCCCCTTGCATCTGAATCTAGGTTTGGTTATTGCCTAGCTTGGACCGGTTAATGAGGCTGGAGTTGCTTATTGTTGAGCCTTTATATATCCAGGCCTTACTCCATTATGGTAAATGGCTATAGCATTTGCTAGGTGCATTCCTTTCCAGATAATTGTCTGGACTGATTTGTTGGGTTGAATTCAGATTGGGTCAGTTCAGTATTACTCAATGGCTGTTCACTGGCATTAAACCACCATTCTACCTGTGAGTGTTCTTACCAAGTGATTATTATCCCTTAGATTTTGTCTTTTTGGAAATATAACACAACTCCTTTTTAAATTATAAACTTCCTCAGGTGTTCCTATTGCAGTGTCCAGGGTAGTGATAAACTATAAATTTTAAGCCATATTCACAACTACCACTAAATGGGGCTGGTGTCACTCTATATATAGAAAAGAAAATTCCAGTCAGTTCAAATCAGCCTAATGTAGTGAATATGAGTCTAACTAGTAAACAGGACAGATGCAAAAATGTAGAGCTGACACTTCGGGCATTCCCTGGACCAAGGTACCGGACAATAAGAGGCCAGAATAACTATAAAAGCAGATCTGTCAGGAAGCAGGGGGTGTTACCCCTACTCTGGGACCACGGGCACGGCGCAGGGCACGGGTTCCCCTTCAGCTCGGTAGAACACCTGGTGCCCGAGGTGCGGGTGCACGGCGTGTGCGCAGTACACAGGCTGCTCGCACATTTCCGGGTGCATAGAGTTCCTGCATTATCCGGCTGTCAGGTGTGAGCCTTGCTGAGGGAGATTCCCAGTACACACCTTCCACCTTCCTCGCCTGCCATTGGTTCCTGGGGAGGGTGGTTCCTACCTTCCCTGGCTATAAAGACCTGGCCTGAGCTCTGGTTCATTGCTGAGTTATTCCACCTTATGGTGAACACCTAGCCTCCCTGCAGATCCTTCTATTGCCTGTTGTTTCTTTGTATCCTTCCCGGCTACTGACCCCTGGACTGTCTTCCGCCTTGAACCTTCGCTGCCTGCCTCGACCCGGATTGGACATTGACTACCCCTCTTGGATTATCCCTAAACTTGTACCGCATTCTGGGCTGTCAGCTGCTTACTGCCAGTGGGTTCCTCATCCCACTACTGGCTCCCTGGGAGGTTCTGACAAGATCAGATGTAAAAAATGGATGTAGAGAATGCCCAGTAGAGATAACCTGTCTAAAAGAACTTATTGACTATGGCACATGTGTTGAGGAGTTTGCCTAGAGTGCCTGAATAGTGCCTGAATACACATTTAAATAGTTTGATCACCCGTGAAAGAATCTCCACATCCCAAGGTGGATATTGTGGACATATACTGTGAGTACTGCAACCGGTTCTAAAAAGGAGCAGTGTTTTTGTCTGCAACTGCCCTGTTGGTTGAATCACATTGCCTAAAGTGTACACCCCATGCCTGGATGCTCATGTGAAGCTAGTGAAGTGCAGTGTAAGGAAGGCTATTTCAAAGAGATGCTTTGGCCTATCAACTTTCTGTGCAGCTCTAAGATCTGTAGCATCTGTGGAAAGTGCATTCTGTGTACCAACTGCAAGCCCACTGTATGCTAAGAACTGCCCTGATCTGTTTGCATTGGAATTCTTTAAATAACTGTTCTAATGTACTGAGCATCTCTTCCTACAGTACTACAACACACAGTGTCGGCTTCATGACAACTGGTATCCTGCCTTGCCCCTCAACATCTTCACCACCAAGGGCACCTCGATCATCGTCTAGCAGAACCAAAGTGTGCCTGAAGGTAAGAACCCGTATGCCCTTCCTTTCACTGCACATGCCCAGGGAGCGCCAGAACCATGGTACTACTACAACTCCCATCTCGCCACCTACACTCACAAATGCCCCTGCAGCACACTAATAGGGATGGCTTTGCGGTTTGCCTGGCGGTCGTTTTGCAGCGAACTTTGCTCTTTCGCGATATGTCAAACATGCAAACATATGGCGATTTCTTTGCATGGCGCCGAACTTTGACCCATGACACATCCATCAGGTGGGACAGGACAGCCAATTGGGAAGTTTCAGCACATGGACACCTACCCTACCCTATAAATAAACCCAATCTGGCAGCCATTTTACATTCTGTTTTTTGCCAGTGTAGGGAGAGGTTGCTGTGTGGAGCAGGGACAGACTGTTAGGAACACCAAACGCTAGCTAATAGGGCCACAAAAGTCCTAGGTGTGAGATATTATTATTATAGAGCATTTGTATTTTTGCAGCACTTGTGTGCGGTTCTGCTGTGATACTGCAGCTAGATAGAGGGACAAACACTATTGGAATAACAAATTGCAACTGATGTTATATACCTGTTGCCCCCCCCCCCCCCCCCAAAAAAAAAAATGATTGAGCGGTGTGATATACTTATAATATACTTTCTAGCATAGAAAGTATATTATAGTGGATTTGTATTATACAGCAGTTGTGTGCAATTCTGCTGTGATACTGCAGCTAGATAGAGGGACAAACGCTATTGGAATAACTAATTGCAAATGGTGTTATATACCTGTTGCCCTCCCCCCAAAAAAATTATTGAGGGGTGTGATATACCTACAATATACCTTCTAACATAGAAAGTATATGATAGTCTATTTGTATTGTGCAGCAGTTGTGCACAGTTCTGCTGAGATACCGCAGCTGTTCTGGTTCTGATCAATGGTCAGGTAGGTTGATACACAGCTCTTAATTAGATAGATAGATACGTGCATGCATGGCAAGAGAAATAACACTGACACTCTATATATAGTCAAAGCATAACTCTAATTTATTAGGCGGGGGCTTCACATTATATACCCTCCATATAAGTGCGAGGAGCAGGGCTCACATGATTGTTATTTTAGCAAGAAGGAATGTAAACAGGAAATAAGTTTAAGGCATATGTATGATAGACTCAGAAGAATTCCGGACAGTTTCAAGTTTTTGCTGCAAATAGTTTCAGTCATAGAATGCTTACTGGGGGTTGTCTCTCGGAGAGACACCATTTTGTAAGTGACAACCAAGTGTCCATTATATTCCATAACAGTCCCCCTTTGGATTCTTGATTGTAGAACTTTCCCTGCATAGTGAACCCTTGGGAATACCATTCACAATCCTCTTCACCCACAGTGGCGACAACTTTCCCCTTTTGGGTAGACTCCCGGTTAATCGGACTTACTTATTATAGTACCCTGGGATTCATCTTTTCCTATCTCGGTACGACATCGTAATTGGTGGGGGAACTTGTATTGAAATCTTTAGTTTCCATTTCTTCTTCACCATATAGCAGCATGATGGGCTGTTCAGTAGTTGAAGTCACAATTTTTTCACATATTCTTTGGACACAGGGTACAATGCAACATAACACTACTGACATTAATACTAGCATCAAGACTATCACCATACCTATCTGGGTGAGGAAGAATTTCCAATTTTTGAACCATCCAAATTACTCATCCCATGGGTCTGTTATCCCTGAGTTATGTTTTAATTTCTCTGATAGTAAGCTTGTCTATTGCTTCAGTTGCCATCCCTTTGGGGCCAGTGTTATCTGGAAAGTAGGTGCAGCAAGTTTCCTCAATTATTTTACAAACTCCCCCAGTCTAAGCTAGGATCATATCTAGGGCCATCCTGTTCTGAAAGGCCACAGCAGAAGTAGCCTCTAACTGTTCTGCAATTCCTTTTAGGGCATCACGGGTGTAGTTTACAAATCTTTGCTGATAATAATATATATAGTTTATCTAGTCGACGTTCTTGTTGATTGTCACTATTAGGAGCAGGGTTTTAAATCCAGCTGCCATCCGATCTCTGGCCTTAAACTTGTTGGGGACCCCCCTTGGGACTCTAATTGCGTCTATATACACATGTGGGTCAAAGCTCCCCTGTGGGGAGGCCTCTCTTTTGACCTGTGGGGTCATCTTCTAGTATGTGAAGGGGCATTATGGCTTTCGCTAGGGCGCATTCACTGGACCAATTGCCTTCTAACCTAGTTCTTATTTTTCCATCTCCACAGATCCAATAGATGTCCCCCAAAGATACCCTCTGATTCTGTGTTTCAGTGGACAGGTTGCTGTAGGAGCTGCAGTACCACTCTGTGAAGTTGCCCAAGAATCTCTAACTGCCAGGGTTGAAGAAACAGGTTTAGTTACCGGGGTTTATGGTTATGCCTTCACCTGGTTTGGGATATTTTACTCTTCCACTTTTCACAGGCAGAGCCATTCATGCTAGTGTTGGTGTATAGGCTGAGGAAGCAGTTTTCATTCTCAGGAGGCAGATGCAAGGGCACCTGTGCCTAGGTGTGGGCGTGCCTCCCCGCATATGTAACAGTTTGTCTTATTGTGTGTGTCAGCATTGTATTTCATCCATTCTAACTACAGGTTGGTGTCAGAAAATCCTGTCTCGGCGGCCATAGTATCTTCAAAGGTGGGGTCTGCTATGGCTGTTATCTGCCTTTCAGGTGGAACATGCCCATTTTCCCAGCAGTTACCCCCATCCAGGTGCCTATAAGGCATGTCCCTGGGTCATTGGGGCTGGGGTTTTCTATTGTGAGGGTAAGTGGCATGTTGGAGCTTGTCTGTCCATTTGGGTGACATCTTCCACTCTTAAACAGTGTCATGCGGGTAGGCAAGGATTTACCCATTTTGTCTTTTTACTAGATACTAGACTGCAGTAATCAAATTTGAAGGTAGCCACGTAAGTACTGGAGGAATTAAACCAGAAAGTGGTCAATATGTAGCCATCCTTCTCTTTTTGTTGGATGATGACCACTTGTCCTCCTGTCTTCGGAAGATTATGTGTATATGTGACCGTGTAGGTGTAAACAAAAAGTAGCAGAGCAATAACTGCTGCGAAAGGTATCATGCAGATTCAGCGGTGGTTTATCCAGTTAGGTCTCCCCTCGAGTTTTATAGAAGCAGCACCTAGTAAGGTCCCTTGTATCGTGGTTCGCTATGTTTCTTGACAACCACCCACTCTCCAGGTTTCAGAGTGTGGCTTCCTTCTAGGGAGTTAGGATGTGGAATGGAAGAGAAAACTTGTGCATGTATGTTAGACAATTGTTTAATCAGAGCTATCACATATTTGGCAACAGATACATAATGCTTTTGCAACTGCTGCAGAAAATACTGTCCCATTCTAGGTCCTGTCCCAAATAGGATCTTGTATGGTGTCAGTTTGTTGGGAGGCCTTGGTGTGTACCTAACTGAAAAGAGTGCTATAGGCAAGCACTGAACCCAATTGAGCCCTATCTCCCTGGTCATCTTCAGCATATTTTTACTTCAACACTAGAGTTGAGCGAACACCTGGATGTTCGGGTTCGAGAAGTTCGGCCGAACATCCCGGAAATGTTCGGGTTCGGGATCCGAACCCGATCCGAACTTCGTCCCGAACCCGAACCCCATTGAAGTCAATGGGGACCCGAACTTTTCGGCACTAAAAAGGCTGTAAAACAGCCCAGGAAAGAGCTAGAGGGCTGCAAAAGGCAGCAACATGTAGGTAAATCCCCTGCAAACAAATGTGGATAGGGAAATGAATTAAATTAAAAATTAAATAAATAAAAATTAACCAAAATCAATTGGAGAGAGGTTCCATAGCAGAGAATCTGGCTTCCCGTCACCCACCACTGGAACAGTCCATTCTCAGATATTTAGGCCCCGGCACCCAGGCAGAGGAGAGAGGTCCCGTAACAGAGAATCTGTCTTCATGTCAGCAGAGAATTAGTCTGCATGTCATAGCAGAGAATGAGGCTTCACGTCAGCCACCACTGCAACAGTCCATTGGCATATATTTAGGCCCAGCACCCAGGCAGAGGAGGGAGGTCCCGTAACAGAGAATCTGTCTTCATGTCAGCAGAGAATTAGTCTGCATGTCATAGCAGAGAATGAGGCTTCACGTCAGCCACCACTGCAACAGTCCATTGGCATATATTTAGGCCCAGCACACACACAGGCAGAGGAGAGAGGTCCCGTAACAGACAATCTGGCTTCATGTCAGCAGAGAATTAGTCTGCATGTCATAGCAGAGAATGAGGCTTCACGTCACCCACCACTGCAACAGTCCATTGGCATATATTTAGGCCCAGCACCCAGGCAGAGGAGGGAGGTCCCGTAACAGAGAATCTGTCTTCATGTCAGCAGAGAATTAGTCTGCATGTCATAGCAGAGAATGAGGCTTCACGTCAGCCACCACTGCAACAGTCCATTGGCATATATTTAGGCCTAGCACACAGGCAGAGGAGAGAGGTCCCGTAACAGAGGATCTGGCTTCATGTCAGCAGAGAATCAGTCTGCATGTCATAGCAGAGAATGAGGCTTCACGTCACCCACCACTGCAACAGTCCATTGGCATATATTTAGGCCTAGCACACAGGCAGAGCAGAGAGGTCCCGTAACAGACAATCTAGCTTCATGACAGCAGAGAATCAGTCTGCATGTCATAGCAGAGAATGAGGCTTCACGTCACCCACCACTGCAACAGTCCATTGGCATATATTTAGGCCTAGCACACAGGCAGAGCAGAGAGGTCCCGTAACAGACGATCTGGCTTCATGTCAGCAGAGAATCAGTCTGCATGTCATAGCAGAGAATGAGGCTTCACGTCAGCCACCACTGCAACAGTCCATTGGCATATATTTAGGCCCAGCACCCAGGCAGAGGAGGGAGGTCCCGTAACAGAGAATCTGTCTTCATGTCAGCAGAGAATTAGTCTGCATGTCATAGCAGAGAATGAGGCTTCACGTCAGCCACCACTGCAACAGTCCATTGGCATATATTTAGGCCCAGCACACACACAGGCAGAGGAGAGAGGTCCCGTAACAGAGAATCTGTCTTCATGTCAGCAGAGAATTAGTCTGCATGTCATAGCAGAGAATCTGGCTTCACGTCACCCACCACTGCAACAGTCCATTCTCAGATATTTAGGCCCCGGCACCCAGGCAGAGGAGGGAGGTCCCGTAACAGAGAATCTGTCTTCATGTCAGCAGAGAATTAGTCTGCATGTCATAGCAGAGAATGAGGCTTCACGTCAGCCACCACTGCAACAGTCCATTGGCATATATTTAGGCCCAGCACAGACACAGGCAGAGGAGAGAGGTCCCGTAACAGAGAATCTGTCTTCATGTCAGCAGAGAATTAGTCTGCATGTCATAGCAGAGAATGAGGCTTCACGTCAGCCACCACTGCAACAGTCCATTGGCATATATTTAGGCCCAGCACACACACAGGCAGAGGAGAGAGGTCCCGTAACAGACAATCTGGCTTCATGTCAGCAGAGAATTAGTCTGCATGTCATAGCAGAGAATGAGGCTTCACGTCACCCACCACTGCAACAGTCCATTGGCATATATTTAGGCCCAGCACCCAGGCAGAGGAGGGAGGTCCCGTAACAGAGAATCTGTCTTCATGTCAGCAGAGAATTAGTCTGCATGTCATAGCAGAGAATGAGGCTTCACGTCAGCCACCACTGCAACAGTCCATTGGCATATATTTAGGCCCAGCACACACACAGGCAGAGGAGAGAGGTCCCGTAACAGAGGATCTGGCTTCATGTCAGCAGAGAATCAGTCTGCATGTCATAGCAGAGAATCAGGCTTCACGTCAGCCACCACTGCAACAGTCCATTGGCATATATTTAGGCCTAGCACACAGGCAGAGGAGAGAGGTCCCGTAACAGACAATCTGGCTTCATGTCAGCAGAGAATCAGTCTGCATGTCATAGCAGAGAATGAGGCTTCACGTCAGCCACCACTGCAACAGTCCATTGTCATAAATTTAGGCCCAGCACCCAGGCAGAGGAGGGAGGTCCCGTAACAGACAATCTGGCTTCATGTCAGCAGAGAATTAGTCTGCATGTCATAGCAGAGAATCAGGCTTCATGTCAGCCACCACTGCAACAGTCCATTGGCATATATTTAGGCCTAGCACACAGGCAGAGGAGAGGTTCATTCAACTTTGGGTAGCATCGCAATATAATGGTAAAATGAAAATAAAAATAGGATTGAATGAGGAAGTGCCCTGGAGTCCAATAATATATGGTTATGGGGAGGTAGTTAATGTCTAATCTGGACAAGGGACGGACAGGTCCTGTGGGATCCATGCCTGGTTCATTTTTATGAACGTCAGCTTGTCCACATTGGCTGTAGACAGGCGGCTGCGTTTGTCTGTAATGATGCCCCCTGCCGTGCTGAATACACGTTCAGACAAAACGCTGGCTGCCGGGCAGGCCAGCACCTCCAAGGCATAAAAGGCTAGCTCTGGCCACGTGGACAATTTAGAGACCCAGAAGTTGAATGGGGCCGAACCATCAGTCAGTACGTGGAGGGGTGTGCACACGTACTGTTCCACCATGTTAGTGAAATGTTGCCTCCTGCTAACACGTTGCGTATCAGGTGGTGGTGCAGTTAGCTGTGGCGTGTTGACAAAAGTTTTCCACATCTCTGCCATGCTAACCCTGCCCTCAGAGGAGCTGGCCGTGACACAGCTGCCTTGGCGACCTCTTGCTCCTCCTCTGCCTTGGCCTTGGGCTTCCACTTGTTCCCCTGTGACATTTGGGAATGCTCTCAGTAGCGCGTCTACCAACGTGCGCTTGTACTCGCGCATCTTCCTATCACGCTCCAGTGCAGGAAGTAAGGTGGGCACATTGTCTTTGTAGCGTGGATCCAGCAGGGTGGCAACCCAGTAGTCCGCACAGGTTAAAATGTGGGCAACTCTGCTGTCGTTGCGCAGGCACTGCAGCATGTAGTCGCTCATGTGTGCCAGGCTGCCCAGGGATAAGGACAAGCTGTCCTCTGTGGGAGGCGTATCGTCATCGTCCTGCCTTTCCCCCCAGCCACGCACCAGTGATGGACCCGAGCTGCGTTGGGTGCCACCCCGCTGTGACCATGCTTCATCCTCATCCTCCTCCACCTCCTCCTCATCCTCGTCCTCCTCGTCCTCCAGTAGTGGGCCCTGGCTGGCCACATTTGTACCTGGCCTCTGCTGTTGCCAAAAACCTCCCTCTGAGTCACTTCGAAGAGACTGGCCTGAAAGTGCTAAAAATGACCCCTCTTCCTCCTCCTCCTCCTCCTCCTCCTGGGCCACCTCCTCTTCCATCATCGCCCTAAGTGTTTTCTCAAGGAGACATAGAAGTGGTATTGTAACGCTGATAACGGTGTCATCGCCACTGGCCATGTTGGTGGAGTACTCGAAACAGCGCAACAGGGCACACAGGTCTCGCATGGAGGCCCAGTCATTGGTGGTGAAGTGGTGCTGTTCTGTAGTGCGACTGACCCGTGCGTGCTGCAGCTGAAACTCCACTATGGCCTGCTGCTGCTCGCACAGTCTGTCCAGCATGTGCAAGGTGGAGTTCCACCTGGTGGGCACGTCGCATATGAGGCGGTGAGCGGGAAGGCCGAAGTTACGCTGTAGCGCAGACAGGCGAGCAGCAGCAGGATGTGAACGCCGGAAGCGCGAACAGACGGCCCGCACTTTATGCAGCAGCTCTGACATGTCGGGGTAGTTGTGAATGAACTTCTGCACCACCAAATTCAGCACATGCGCCAAGCAAGGGATGTGCGTCAAATTGGCTAGTCCCAGAGCTGCAACGAGATTTCGCCCATTATCACACACCACCAGGCCGGGCTTGAGGCTCACCGGCAGCAACCACTCGTCGGTCTGTTGTTCTATACCCCGCCACAACTCCTGTGCGGTGTGGGGCCTGTCCCCCAAACATATGAGTTTCAGAATGGCCTGCTGACGTTTACCCCGGGCTGTGCTGAAGTTGGTGGTGAAGGTGTGTGGCTGACTGGATGAGCAGGTGGAAGAAGAGGAGGAGGAAGCCGAGAAGGAGGAGGTGGCAACAGGAGGCAAAGAATGTTGCCCTGCGATCCTTGGCGGCGGAAGGACGTGCGCCAAACAGCTCTCCGCCTGGGGCCCAGCTGCCACTACATTTACCCAGTGTGCAGTTAGGGAGATATAGCGTCCCTGGCCGTGCTTACTGGTCCACGTATCTGTGGTTAGGTGGACCTTGCCACAGATGGCGTTGCGCAGTGCACACTTGATTTTATCGGATACTTGGTTGTGCAGGGAAGGCACGGCTCTCTTGGAGAAGTAGTGCCGGCTGGGAACAACATACTGTGGGACAGCAAGCGACATGAGCTGTTTGAAGCTGTCTGTGTCCACCAGCCTAAATGACAGCATTTCATAGGCCAGTAGTTTAGAAATGCTGGCATTCAGGGCCAGGGATCGAGGGTGGCTAGGTGGGAATTTACGCTTTCTATCAAATGTTTGTGAGATGGAGAGCTGAACGCTGGCGTGTGACATGGTTGAGACGCTTGGTGACGGAGGTGGTGGTGGTGGTGTTGGTGGTACATCCCCTGTTTGCTGGGCGGCAGGTGCCAACGTTCCTCCAGAGGCGGAGGAAGAGGCCGAGGCGGCAGCAGCAGAATAGGCCGAGGCGGCAGCAGCAGAAGAGGTAGCAGGGGGAGCCTGAGTGACTTCCTTGGTTTTAAGGTGTTTACTCCACTGCAGTTCATGCTTTGCATGCAGGTGCCTGGTCATGCAGGTTGTGCTCAGGTTCAGAACGTTAATGCCTCGCTTCAGGCTCTGATGGCACAGCGTGCAAACCACTCGGGTCTTGTCGTCAGCACATTGTTTGAAGAAGTGCCATGCCAGGGAACTCCTTGAAGCTGCCTTTGGGGTGCTCGGTCCCAGATGGCGGCGGTCAGTAGCAGGCGGAGTCTCTTGGCGGCGGGTGTTCTGCTTTTGCCCACTGCTCCCTCTTTTGCTACGCTGTTGGCTCGGTCTCACCACTGCCTCTTCCTCCGAACTGTGAAAGTCAGTGGCACGACCTTCATTCCATGTGGGGTCTAGGACCTCATCGTCCCCTGCATCGTCTTCCACCCAGTCTTGATCCCTGACCTCCTGTTCAGTCTGCACACTGCAGAAAGACGCAGCAGTTGGCACCTGTGTTTCGTCATCATCAGAGACATGCTGAGGTGGTATTCCCATGTCCTCATCATCAGGAAACATAAGTGGTTGTGCGTCAGTGCATTCTATGTCTTTCACCGCTGGGGAAGGGCTAGGTGGATGCCCTTGGGAAACCCTGCCAGCGGAGTCTTCAAACAGCATAAGAGACTGCTGCATAACTTGAGGCTGAGACAGTTTCCCTGGTATGCATGGGGGTGATGTGACAGACTGATGGGGTTGGTTTTCAGGCGCCATCTGTGCGCTTTCTGCAGAAGACTGGGTGGGAGATAATGTGAACGTGCTGGATCCACTGTCGGCCACCCAATTGACTAATGCCTGTACCTGCTCAGGCCTTACCATCCTTAGAACGGCATTGGGCCCCACCATATATCGCTGTAAATTCTGGCGGCTACTGGGACCTGAGGTAGTTGGTACACTAGGACGTGTGGATGTGGCAGAACGGCCACGTCCTCTCCCAGCACCAGAGGGTCCACTAACACCACCACGACCATGTCCACGTCCGCGTCCCTTACTAGATGTTTTTCTCATTGTTATGGTTCACCACAACAACAAATATATTATTTGGCCCAATGTATTGTATTCAAATTCAGCGGGATATAAATTTGAGGCCTAGTATTTAGGCGCTGGGTGACCGGTATGGATTTAGTGACAGAATTAGACTTGGAAATGCACAGAAGCGTGTGTGTGAAGTTATTCTGAATGACCCTATGTGCACCTTCAATATGATCTACCCTTTTAGGGATAGATTTCAAATAGCTCTGATATAGCAGAAACGACTAAATTATGAAATTGCTAAATTGGGAATTGTATTTCAACCCAGAACAAAAAATGTGCTTTGACGGACACTAAATAACTTTCCCAGCCACAACAGGACAGCGGTAACGAGAGATTTAGCGGGATATAAATTTGAGGCCTAGTATTTAGGCGCTGGGTGACAGGTATGGGTTTAGTGACAGAATTAGATTTGGAAATGCACAGTAGCGGGTGTGTGAAGTTATTCTGAATGACCCTATGTGCACCTTGAATATTATATACCCTTTTAGGGATAGATTTCAAATAGCTCTGATATAGCAGAAACCACTAAATTATGAAATTGCTAAATTGGGAATTGTATTTCAACCCAGAACAAGAAATGTGCTTGAACGGACACTAAATAACTCGCCCAGCTACAGCACTAGGGACAGATTTAGCTGGATATAAATTTGAGGCCTAGTATTTAGGCGCTGGGTGACCGGTATGGATTTAGTGACAGAATTAGACTTGGAAATGCACAGAAGCGTGTGTGTGAAGTTATTCTGAATGACCCTATGTGCACCTTGAATATTATATACCCTTTTAGGGATAGATTTCAAATAGCTCTGATATAGCAGAAACCACTAAATTATGAAATTGCTAAATTGGGAATTGTATTTCAACCCAGAACAAGAAATGTGCTTGAACGGACACTAAATAACTCGCCCAGCTACAGCACTAGGGACAGATTTAGCTGGATATAAATTTGAGGCCTAGTATTTAGGCGCTGGGTGACCGGTATGGATTTAGTGACAGAATTAGACTTGGAAATGCACAGAAGCGTGTGTGTGAAGTTATTCTGAATGACCCTATGTGCACCTTGAATATTATATACCCTTTTAGGGATAGATTTCAAATAGCTCTGATATAGCAGAAACCACTAAATTATGAAATTGCTAAATTGGGAATTGTATTTCAACCCAGAACAAGAAATGTGCTTGAACGGACACTAAATAACTCGCCCAGCTACAGCACTAGGGACAGATTTAGCTGGATATAAATTTGAGGCCTAGTATTTAGGCGCTGCGTGACAGGTATGGGTTTAGTGACAGAATTAGACTTGGAAATACACAGTAGCGGGTGTGTGTGAAGTTATTCTGAATGACCCAATGTGCACCTTGAATATTATATACCCTTTTAGGGATAGATTTCAAATAGCTCTGATATAGCAGAAACCACTAAATTATGAAATTGCTAAATTGGGAATTGTATTTCAACCCAGAACAAGAAATGTGCTTGAACGGACACTAAATAACTCGCCCAGCTACAGCACTAGGGACAGATTTAGCTGGATATAAATTTGAGGCCTAGTATTTAGGCGCTGGGTGACCGGTATGGATTTAGTGACAGAATTAGACTGGGATATGGCCAAAAAATAAACAGACTATTGCTGGTTAAATGCACTTGGTGTGACAGCTTCACCCTGATGTAGGCTTTAGCCAAAAAACAACCACACCATTGAGGGTTAAATGCACTTGGTGACAGGCGCAGCTTGCCCCTGATTTAGTATATGGCCAAAAAATGAACAGACTATTGCTGGTTAAATGCACTTGGTGTGACAGCTTCACCCTGATGTAGGCTTTAGCCAAAAAACAACCACACCATTGAGGGTTAAATGCACTTGGTGACAGGCGCAGCTTGCCCCTGATTTTGTATATGGCCAAAAAATGAACAGACTATTGCTGGTTAAATGCACTTGGTGTGACAGCTTCACCCTGATGTAGGCTTTAGCCAAAAAACAACCACACCATTGAGGGTTAAATGCACTTGGTCGCAGCTTGTGCTGGCGCACCACAAGACACAAAATGGCCGCCGATCACCCCAGAAAAATGTGACTGACAAACGGTCTGTGCAGCCTAAAAACAGTGAGCAATTGAGGATCAGCAGCTCAATGATCCACAGCTGCAGATCGATCAGTTAATCAAGTCCTTTGGAGGAGTTAATCTGCCTAATCTCGCCCTACTGTCGCAGCCGCAACCTCTCCCTACGCTAATCAGAGCAGAGTGACGGGCGGCGCTATGTGACTCCAGCTTAAATAGAGGCTGGGTCACATGGTGCTCTGGCCAATCACAGCCATGCCAATAGTAGGCATGGCTGTGATGGCCTCTTGGGGCAAGTAGTATGACGCTTGTTGATTGGCTGCTTTGCAGCCTTTCAAAAAGCGCCAAGAAAGCGTCACAAAAGCGCGAAGAAAGCGACGAACACCGAACCCGAACCCGGACTTTTACGAAAATGTCCGGGTTCGGGTCCGTGTCACGGACACCCCAAAATTCGGTACGAACCCGAACTATACAGTTCGAGTTCGCTCATCACTATTCAACACCCATTCAATCTTTCAACTTTGCCGCTGCTTTGGGGCATGTAGGGAGTGTGATACGCCAGGTGTGACCCTACCGTTTCCCATACTTCTTGGGTTAATCTGGCAGTGAATGCTACAGTTTTTTAGCAGCAGTAGTAGTTGCTTCTGTCCACCCAGAGAACAAGTCTATCACTATCAGCACATATTGAAACCCTTGGCACATTGGCATCTGGATTTGGTCGATTTGTATCCTCTGAAATGAATATAAGGCTTTTGGGAGACATTTCCGGGTCGTGGGCTCGGTTCTACCTGGATTACACTCTGCGCAAATGAGACACCCTTGGGTATGTCTCACCAGGACGGGGATGATCCCTGGGGCCACCCATATTTTATCAATTAGCTCTTTAATGATGGTTTTGGATTGGTGGGTGGGCCCATGAGTTATTGTGGCTATTAGGGGATAGAGAGTTCGGGGTAGGCATACTATCTTTTCCTGTGTCCAGAGTTCAGATTCTTCTTCGAGGGCTGACTCTTTCAGCCAGGTTTCCTTTTCCCTGGGAGTGGCCTGTTTCTGCATTTGTTTCAGTAGGTCCCATGTGACTTCCTCTTGCTCTAGATCTTCTTGTACTGTCAGGATCTGTTCTGTCTGGGCTCCTTCCTCTTCCATTGCTGCTCTCTTCGCTGTTTGATCAGCTAGGACATTTCCTCTGGCCTCAGGAGTGTCAGTTCGTGTATGGGCCTTTACCTTGATCACTGTCACTTGAGTGGACAGGAGTACTGCTGCCATTAGGGCCGCTACTGCTGAGGAATTTTTTATTGGGGTTTCTGCGGCTGTGATGTAATCCTGTGCCTTTCATATTATTCCAAAGTCATTAAACTACTCCAAAGGCATATCTGGAATCCGTGTAGATATTAGCGGAGGAATCTTTTGCCATGAGGCAGGCTTCAGTGACAGCAATGAGTTCAGCCTCCTGTGCTGACTGGTCTGGGCGCAATTGTCTTGCACACAGCACTTCATGCTCACTAGTGACTGCCATGCCTATATGGAATTTCCCATTGTCATTGGCGTACCTTGAGCCATCCACAAAGAGATTCCAATGAGGGTTTGTCAGAGGAGTGTCTTGGACCGATGATGGTGTCCCTACTTCAGCTTCCATCAATGTGTTGCAATCATGATCCTGTTCCTGGTAAACAGAGTCAGTTGAGGTCCATAGTTCTTATTCCTGAAGATCTTCTTCAGCATGCAAATCAATAAAATCTTCAGAAGCTTCTCCTGAATCTCTAGTATACTTCCCCCATTAGAAGAGGCAGGAGTGCAGCAGGGTTAAGGATGTGACATTTCTGAATGGTGACATTATCTAACAGGAGCAGACTACACTGCCAGCCGGAGGTGGCGTTGTGCAGTGAGGTGTTGTGTCTGCTGGATGTGTCAGAGATGTCATGCGGAGCCAAAATAATGAAGGGGTGCCCAAGCACAATGTCAGTTGTGACGTCCAGAAGCTCTGACACAAGAAGGGGCAGCTCTGGCTACAGAGTCAAGGTGCTTAGAGTAGTAGCCCAGCGGTCTGTTGCATTCACCACGAGTTTGGGTAAGAACTCCAGTAGCGTGACCTTGACGTTCCATGACACAGCCTGAAGGGAAGGCTGTAGTTAGGAATCCAAAGAGCCAGACCCGTTGCAATTGCTGTCTTCAACTTGTCAAAGGACTCATTAGCCTCCCTTGTTAACTGGAACAAAGAGGTTGCATTCCATGAAATACAGTCATATAGGGGCTGCATCAGCACTGAGGCATCGGGGATCCAGGGTCGGCAGTAGGATATGAGGCTTAAGAAGGTCTGCAATTGGTGTGGAGTGTCTGGTATCCGTATGTTTGAAACTGCCTTTCTCCGGGAATCCGTCAAGTGTTTACTACCTTGGGCAATACAGTGGCCAAGAAAGACTACCTTGGGTAAACACAATTGTAGTTTGGTTTGAGATACTTTGCAGCCCTATTCGGCCAGGAACTGTAGGAGAGAGATTGAGCTGGCCAGACCTTCCTGAAAGCTTGAAGCACAAAGGAGGAGGTCATCCACGTATTATAGGAGTTCGACCTCCGGGTTGTCTGCCTGCCATGGTTGGAGCACGGAGGACATGACTTTGCTAAAGAATGAGGGGCTATTCTGTGCTCCCTGAGGCATCACAGTCCAAGTGTATTGCTTGCCTGTATGTGTGAATATGAAGAGATATCGACAATCTTCTTTTAGAGGAACAGAGAAGAAAGCGTTAGCCATATCAATCACAGTGAAGGTATTGGCAACCGGTGGAATTCCAGGCAGCAGGGTGTGTGGATTAGGTACAACAGGGGTTTCTAACACAGTTGCCTCATTGACTGCTCTCAAGTCTTGTACCATCCTGTATGTCACGAAGTTATCTCTCTCTGGCTTTTTCCGTATAGTGTACAGGGGCATGTTACACGGAGAGGTGGTCTCCACTAATGCTCAATTTTGCAACAGGGCACGTACCTGCTGCGTAATGGCATCCTGCTGTTGCATTGACAGCGGGTATTGGGACAGCGGGTATTAATATTGGGTATTAAGGTCTTTTAGGAGCACCGACATGGGAGGGACATTCAGGCGTCCTATGTCTTGGGGCTCCTTAGCCAAAAGGCATTCTGGGATATGTGGTAATATGCTGTTCAATATATCTTTTTTTTCTGGAGTTACAATGTTGTCACTGATTGTTCTGAGGGCCATTAGGAGGCAACTTTCCTCGGGGCACAGGGTTGTCCCGAAGAGTACTGTTCCATCTTGCTGAAATTGTATGTTGGCCCTTATTTTCTGGAGGAAATCTGCCCTCAGAAGATTAAAGGGACAAGTTGGGCTAACGTCCTGGTTTTCCACACCCATAGTAGGTAGGTGTGTGGGGGCAGTCCCCACTCTCCTCCCCTGACATGACGGCAATCACAGCTGCCCTGATTCTCTTGTTGTTCCCTTCAAGTCCTTTGGCAACTTGTTCGAGTATGTCTATGTATAAAGCCTTCCACTCGTGGCGACATGTGGTTAGTGCTTTTTTTATGTCCGGTCTCAGACCCTCAACAAAGGAACGTGATAGAAGTCTCATGTGTATGGGCTCGTTCACGCTGAACCCCATGTCCCTATAATTTTGTTTCACTCTATGCACACATTTTGTCTGTTGGTGCGCCCCTCCTACGTCTGATCTCCGGGGTACAGGAACAGGGGAGTTCAACCTTCGAGCCCCACGTCGGGCGCCAAAATTGTTCTGGTTCTGATCAATGGTCAGGTAGGTTGATACACTGCTCCAAATTAGATAGATAGATACATGCATGCACGGTGAGAGAAATAAGACTGACACTCTATATAAGGTCAAAGCATAACTCTAATTTATTAGGTGGGGGCTTCACATTAGATACCCTCCATATAAGTGGGAGGAGTGGGCTCACATGATTGGTTTTTTTAGCAAGAAGGAATGTAAACAGTAAATAAGTTTAAGGCAAATGTTTGATAGACTCAGAGGAATTCCTGACAGTAGTAATTTTTTCCAGCAAATAGTTTCAATCATAGAATTCTTACTGGGGGTTGTCTCTCGGACAGACACCATTTTGTAAGTGACAAGCAAGTGTCCATTATATTCCATAACACTAATAACTAATTGCAACTGGTGTGATATACCTGTTGCCCCACGAAAAAAATAAAAATAAATGATTGAGGGGTGTGATATACCTATAATATACCTTCTAACATAAATAGTATATTATAGTGCATTTGTATTGTGCAGCAGTTGTGTGCGGTTCTGCCGAGATACCGCAGCTAGATAGAGGGACAAAGGCTATTGGAATAACTAATTGCAACTGGTGTGATATACCTGTTGCCACCAAAAAATCTGATTAAGGGGAGTGATATACCTGCTTCAACAAAATACTGATTAAGGGGTTTGATTTACCCGCTTCCACAAAATACTGAATGAGGGGTGTGACATACCGGCTTCCAGAAAATATTGATTGAGGCCTGTGATACACTGGCTTCCACCAAATATTGATTAAGGGGTTTGCTATACTGGCTTCCAGCAAATACTCATTAAGGTGTTCGATATACCTGTTTCCACAAAATACTGATAGAGGGGATAGCTATTCTGGCTTCCACCAAAAATTGATTGAGGCCTGCGATACACCAGCTTCCACAAAATATTGATTAAGGGGTTTGATATACCAGCTTCCAGAAAATACTCATTGAGGGGTTATATATACCTGTTTCCACAAAATACTGATAGAGGGGATTGATATACCGGCTTACACCAAATACAGATTGAGGCCTGCGATACGCCGGCTTACACCAAATATTGATTAAGGGGTTTGATATACCAGCTTCCACCAAATATTGATTGAGGCCTGCGATATACCTGCTTCCGCAAATACTGCTTTTCTATAGGAATTTTGTCACAGGGTCATTTTGAAAATGACAAGCAGAGGAAGAGGCAGACTATTCAGCAGGGGTGGTAGGAGTCAGGCAGGTGCACCAGGCCAGAGCCTAAGTGGGAAGTTGGAGAAGGTGTGTGCTATTACATCAAAGGACGCACCAGAGTTGGTTGAGTAGCTCATTCAGTCTTCCGCTTCTGCACCCTCTTCATCCTCTGTTTCTGCACCCTCCTCACTCTCTGCTGTGTGCACCCCCAAATACACCACCTCCACCACCACCATAGCCCCTCCACTCGAGTCAGAGAAATTATTTTCCCATCCATTCCCAGACCTTACGAATGCGCAGCCATTCTTGGCATTGGATCAGGAAGAGGAGGTAGCAATGGCTGCCACCCAGCGGTCTGACGACAGTACCCAGATCAGCCCAAGGACTGAGGTTGTACGTGGTGGTAAAGGTTACGATGATGATGTGTCGATGGATGTCACGTGGGTACCCACAAGAGAGGAAGAGGAGGGGAGTTCAGAGGGAGAGACAGAGCAGCAGATAGGGTGTAGAAGGAAGAGAAGCAGGCAGAACTCACAGTGAACCAGAGGCAAAAAGCAGACTACAAATCTATCTGGAGTGAGCCATCCACCGTGCACGATCACATTTGGAACTCCCAGGATGCACATGGCTCTGCAGTGTCAGCTGCTGACAATAGTGTTGCCATCTGTCAATGCATAAGTCGTGATAAGCCCAACACTCACCTAGGGACGGCGCCTTAAGAAGGCATCTGGCCTCCCATCACCAAGCCCAGTGGGAGCAACACCGTCAGAACCCACAAAGCCACACTCCCGGCGCTCCATGTCCTGCCTCTTCTCCTTCTCCTCTCTCCTCCTATTTGTCCTCCACTCCACCTTCCACCATGCCGTTGTCTCGTTCATCTGGCAAAAGGCAGTTTTCCGTGGCCCAAATGTTTAAACGTAAAAAGTTGATGACGCCGGATAACCCTCTCGCCCAACGGCTGACCGCTGGCTTGCTGGAACTGCTAGCCTGCCAACAACTGCCATATAAACTGGTGGACTCAGAGGCCTTTAGAAAATGTGATGCCATTGGCACACCACAATGGAAGGTCCCCAGAAGGAAATATTTCTCACAGAATGACATCCCAGAGATATGTGGCCATGTTCAGCGGCAAGTGAATGTATCTCTGGCACACAGTCTTGGTGCCAAGATACATCTGACCACAAACACATGGTCTAGCAAACATGGGCAGGGAAGGTACATAACTTTTACTGCCCACTGGGTGAATCTTCTGACGGCTGTCAAGCATGCAACCCATGGCACCCATGTGGATTTGGTGTTACTGCCACGGATTACATGCAGGCCTGCCTCGTCTTCTCCTCCTCCTACTCCATCCTCTGTCTTCTCCTCAGCTGACTCCTCCTTTTCCACTGCTACAGCCTCTTCCGCTGCACCCCAAGGACCCTAGAACCTATTCTACGTGCCAGGTGAGACGTTGCCATGCTGTGCTGCTGCTGTTGTGCCTTGAAGACAAGAGCCACACCAGTCCTGCACTGCTTTCAGCTCTGCGGTCACAGGCCAATCAGTGGCTAACCCTGCTCAATGTGACAGTTGGTAAAGTGGTGTGCGACAACGGTACCAATCTGCTGAGAGCGCTGAAACAGGACAAAATGACACACGTGCCGTGCATGGCACACATCCTGAACTTAGTCTTGCAATGATTCATTGCCAAATACCCCGGGGTCCAGGACTTCTTGCGGTAGGCCTGGAAAATCTCTGGGCATTTTAGAAGATCTTACACGGCCATGGCTCACCTTGGTGACGTTCAGCGGCGACACAACTTACCCATCAGACGTCTGATTTGTGACAGCCCGACGCGTGGGAACTTCACCATGTATATGCTTGATAGGCTTCTCCAGCAGCAATGTGCCGTTAATGACTACTTGTACGAACTCTGCAGTAAGACAGGTCCTGGGGAGCTTGGTTTCTTTTCACCGCGCCAGTGGCGGCTCATATGCGATGCATGCAGACTTCTGCAGCCATTAGATAGGATCAACAAACTGCTCAGTCACAGCCAGGGCACCATCAGTGACATTGTACCTTACTTTTTGGAGCATGCATTGTGTCGTGACATTGATCAAGCCGTCGAGGAGCAGGAGCTGGAATATGAGGAAGTCACAATGCTGAATGAATTCCCAGAGGGGCTGCTCCATCTGAGACAAGTCAGCAGGAGTCTGAAAAGAAGTCAGAGGAGGATGGTGGCTGAGGGGAGGAGGAGCAAGAAGAGCAGGCTTTAAACTTTTCGGGGATCCCTGGTGATGTCCGTGGCTCAAGGGAGGAGATGAGATCATTCTTGCAGCCAACTCTTTGACAGCCACCCTCTGGATCCAGCCTCAGGAACGCCTAGACCGACAGGTGTCTGACTACATCAGTTTAACGGCCGATGAGGACGCTCTGAGATGCGAGGAACTCCTGGACTACTGGGTGTGCAGGATTGACCTGTGATGAGAACTGGCAAAATTTGCCATGGATCTCTTGGCTTGCCCCTCGTTGAATGTCCTGTCTGAAAGGACATTCAACGCAGCAGGGGGGATCGTGACCGATAAGCGCACTCACCTAGCTTACGAAAGTGTGGACTACCTCACATTTCTAAATTATGAATAAGGCATGGATCTCGGAAGAATTAAACACCTGTGTCGACCACGTTTAATTGAATCTCCTCATGCCAGTCCACACATATCCACCATCACCCAGAACAAAGAATTGTCCCTGTCTTATGTAAATACAGCGGCATGAAAGGCCTTTTCTGTCGGGTGAATGCCTAATTTTTGGGGCCTGTACTTCACTGGCCTGCAGTAAAATTGTTATCCAACATCTAATATACCTCTAGCCACATAATCAATTGATCTTTTCTGTATGGTGAATGTCTAATTGTTGTGGCCCGAAAGAATTCAACACCTGTGATGACCAAGTGTTATCGAATTTCACCTATTATCATTTGGGGTTTATTCAAGAGGGGGGATTTTGTTAGCCATGTTTTTAATCCAATTTTATATTTTTAGTTCTTTTAAATATATGTAATTGACGTGTATTTGTACTGGACTACAGTAAAATCGTTATCCAATGACTGTCTAATATACCTCCAGCCATATAATCACTTGTAGTTTTTTGTCCAGTGATTGCCTAATGTTTGGGAACTGTACTCCACAGGCCTGCAGTAAAATTGATATCCAATGACTGTCTAATATACCTCCAGCCACATAATCACTTGATCTTTTCTGTACAGTGAATACATAATTTTTGGGGCCTTTAATCTAACTGGCCAACTGTAAAATTTTTATATGGTGACCGCCTAATATGCCTCCAGCCACATAATCACTTGTTCTTTTCTGTCCAGTGAATGCCTAATGTTTGAGGCCTGTACTCCACATCTAATATACCTCCAGCCACATAATCACTTGTTCTTTCTGTCCAGTGAATGCCTAATGTTTGAGGCCTGTACTTCACATCTAATATACCTCCAGCCACATAATCACTTGATCTTTTCTGCACGGTGAATGCCTAATGTTTGGGGCCTGTACCCTAGTGGGCTACAGTAACATTTTAATTAATTAACCACATAATGTACCTCGAGCCACATAATCACTTGTTCTTTTATGTCAGGTGAATGCCTGATTTTCTAGGCTCCAGCAGGGCACAGTTTTGAGAATTTCCCTTTAAGACGCATAAAAATGGCCTCTGATTAAAATACATATTTTTTGTTGGAATTTTTGTCATTTATCCCCCTCTAGTATGTCACTGTCCATGTTATGGGACTATTTGTACACTTCTAGTACGTATTTGGTGGCTGCAAATACGACCTGAAGGTCTTCCAGGTTTGCCTGCCATTAAAGTAAATGGGGCCCGCCGCAAACTTCCGGTACGCGAACATTTGATCGCGTTAGCGCAATCGAGTTCGCGAACCGTCCTGGCTGATGTTCGTCCATCACTACATACTACATTATATATGTAATTTTTTACATTTATTTATAGCACTAATGTTGAATGTGTACAAGTTTCTGATTGGTTGTCCCCAGGAAAGTTCTGGTGCAGAGTACTATGGTAATTACATTAATTGATTTTTCCTCTTTGGCCTCTTTCACACGAGTGTGATGGATTAGGTCCAGATGCGTTCAGGGTGCGTTCAGTGAAACTTGCACTATTTTGCAAGCAAGTTCAGACAGTATTGTCTGCGATTGCGTTTAGTTGTTCAGTTTTTTCAGCGCGGGTGCAATGCGTTTTGATGCGTTTTTCACGCACGTGATAAAAAACTAAAGGTTTACAAACAACATCTCTTAGCAACCATCAGTTTGCGGATGCAATGCGTTTTTCACGCAGCCCCATTCACTTCTATGGGGCCAGGGCTGCGTGAAAAATGCAGAATATAGAACATGCTGCGATTTTCACGCAATGCAGAACTGATGCGGGAAAAACAACGCTCATGTACACAGACCCATTGAAATGAATGGGTCAGGATTCAGTGCGGGTGCAATGCGTTCATGTCACGCATTGCACCTGCGCGGAAAACTCACTTGTGTGAAAGGGGCCTTTGTGTAACACTACCAATAGGGATGAGTGTTTCTGTATACTGTTACCATACTTGAGTGCTAGGAAAAATGTATTTCTTATTAACTAATTTTCATGTCCACTTTGACAGGCTTACATTTAATATGCAAAAGCTTTTAGAGGTGAAAGGATTGAAAATAAATTGGAGCTACGTACGATCCAGTACAGGAATTAAATGTTGGAAATGTTACAGTACTGTAGGAGCTGCTAGCAGTTACTCCTGACAAACAGAGTTTAATGGAAGTCTTTTGTTTGTCAGAGACCTGCACAGTGAGTTGATGGATTTTGCTGCAGGAAATCCATCAGTAATGACCCAAAAGGTACTATCCACCAGCAAGTAGATACAGTTACGGCAGATTATGGCAGCAGAGAAGTCAGGAAATAAAGGTCATCAGCAGCCCGGAAGAGTAACTAAGAATATTTACTAGTTTTGTAGGAATCAATTTTCAAGCCTTTTAGCATAAATTATTCTTTCATTTGACATATCTTATCCTGATATTGCAATATAGTTTTAAGACTTCAGATAAATGCTGTACATTACTAATATTACAGCAAAGAGTTAAATCATACAAATTCATCTCTGCTAAAGCTTGATTCATAATTATGCAGCTACAGTATATGTTTCTGTTCTATTTTAACAGCGTGCTTTTATATTGAACGTTAGCGCACAGATCTTAAAAGGGAAGATGACCTTGACATTTTTAAGACCAATATATTTTCTGTTTTGAATCTATATTTCACAAAAGATACATCAAAACTGGAACATTTAATTACTGATAGATTAACCTAGCAAATATACATCAAGTATTGTTTTGTAAACCATATAAAACCAATATGCAATCAATATTCTAAACTTATTACCACTTACAATACTGTAAAAACCCCAGTAAAATACCTTATACCCACCCAAAACAAATGTGTCCACCTTTACCTTTGTTTAAATTTGGCTAAAGAGGTATTCCAATCTCAGACATTCATGGCATATCTCTAGGATATGCCATCAATGTCAGATAGCCTAGCCAGACCTTCATCTATTTCTAGCAGTCTCATATCAGAAAATAGAGAGGTGGCTGTGCATGTGCAGTGCACCCTCCATTCACCTTTATGGAACTTCCAAAATAGCTAGGAGCTTTTTTTTAGCTATTTTCATAACTCCCATAGCAGTGAATGGAGAGCATGATGCATATGCGTGGTAGGTTTTCTCTCCTTCACTTTGATGGCTCCATTAAGGTGACATTAATGGCATATCCTAGCAATAAGTCTGGGATGTGAACATTTATTTAAAAATGTTAGTATCTCACAAAACCAATTCAATACAATATCTGGACATGCTAATAAAACCTTTGAGAGGTTATCATTTGCATAAAGGATAGACATCACATGACAATATCACTAAATCATGTTTTTGCTCAAAGTTGGCCATCTCACACCATTCATCCTGAAATATAACGAGCTAAGAGCATAGGTAAGTAAGGACACATATTTATGTATTGTGGGGATCCGCTCTGGTAGTTTGGATAAGCGGGTGCAGTACAGAGGCAAAGTACAAGTTCATAATTCAAATGTCCTTGTTTATTCACACGTAAGGTCAAACTAAAAACACTCTTTGCAAGATTGGTGTTTGTTCACACCAAGTAGAAAGTTTGTGCATAACAAAAAAAAATTTCACCTTGTCGGCGGTTCTGCCTCCAGCAGTCAGATTTCAGGCTTTAGGTGGCCTGCTCTCTCAATACACAGGTCTCAGCTTTTTAGCCCAGCACAGGGCTCAGTTCCCACACCAGCGATTGCCAGAGCTCCTCTCAGAGAGAGGTAATCACTACCAGCTGATACTGCTGGCTGGGTTTTTTATAGGCCAGTCAAGACCCAGCCTGGAACATGGGGAGTAGTCACCCACCCATCACTTTGACTACTCCAGGTAAGTAGTGAAAAGTGGCAGGGTTAATATTCGAACTCCTGATATTTTGCGAATATTTGGTAGAATATTCGTCATATATTTGCAATTCTGCAATTTTAATATTCGCGTAATGAGCGTGAAATACAGGCGTGGGTCACTATAGCTACAATTTTCAAGTAGCTAGTATGTTCCTGAGACTGGAGAAAATGGTTGGCAAGGCAGAACATTACAATAGCTTTATATGCAGATAGAGCGCTCCAATATATTTGCAATTGCGAAATCGGCACTAATGATGCAAATATTTTGGCGCAATACATGCAACTTCACATTTTAACAGGTCTGACTACTTGTTAGTGATTGGTCCACTAAGTATTGTTGTGAACTTATGACATCATAGCACTCTGTATGTAGCATGTATGTAGCATACATACATACCTGTATATACATACATACAGCACTATGTATGTAGCATGTATGTATGGACAGCAGAACCTACACTATATCACTATCTAACCTACACTGACTATCTCCCATTAACTATCTGTATTATATACTAACTAACTATCTAATGTAATGACACAGGAAAGCAGAGCGCACAGCAATAACACTGCTGTCTCTCTCAGATCTGCAAAATACTGCATACAAGGGCTGCTGGGGAGGTTCTTATATAGTAAGGGGTAGGCAACTTTCCTATTGGTTGCTAGGGATGTTGCTAAGTTCAGACACAGACATTGCAGCCTTCTCATTAGCCCACAAGCAAGAAGGGAGGTTACTGATGGAAAAAAAAAATCCAGAATATTAAAAATTACGAATATATATCACTATATTCTAAATATTAGCGAATTCTGAAAGTGACGATATTCGCGATTAATATTCGCTATTCGAATATTCGCACCCAACACTACCAGTAAGAGCCGTCCCGGATCAGCTATACAGCCATACTAAAATAGCAAAGTGTCAATCAGCACTAGCTGCCGCTAACACCTGAAAATACCGGCTCTTACTTCACCGACGCCAGGAAACTCGGTGACACATACCTTCCATCAACGACGGACCCTTGCGCCCTCCTACAGTATGTAGATAAATTGTTTGTGCATATAGTCTATTACACACCTATTAGGTCATGTGGACATAAATATATGCTATATATACATATATAGCAGAGAAGCTTGTAAGAGGTTCTTGTGTGTGGCCCATGACTGTTGGTGCCAAAGCAGAAATTTCTCTACTGAGCAAACATCTACATGTTTACAGCCTCTATTGGTTATATTTGTCTCTTTGTTTGGCAATTAACAATAATCGCACACAGCATGGCCGTTACATGGGCATAAAATGTGGTGGCACAGTCTGTTACACTCACAGAGCAATTCACAGAACAAGTCCAAACCACCTCTGTGCAGGAACGTTCTGGAAGTGGTCCGCAACCACTTGCAGAATACACAGAGCTTTTAGTTAACCGGTCTGTGAGGGCTCCCTCTGGAAGACCCAAGCAACAGCAGCAAAACAGTCAGTGTTCAACAACAGCACTCCCACTCCAAAAAAATAAGACATTTCATTCAAAGTGGATACAATGTCAGAAATTTCCCGGAGATCCTGTCAAGGATATTCAATAAATCAAAGAATTGTGGCTGACAGCATCCATGCAGGCGAAAAAGACTTCTGTACTGATGCTTCCAAAAAGATATCTATAATGATGCTTCTGATGCTTCCAACATATAACAGCAACATTATGGCCCAGAGGGGGTCTGTGTCATGTTCAACAAAGCCCGTTTTGAATCTAAAAAATCGCTCTTATATATTGAAAGCCTTTGTAAAGATGCAAGTCTTTTTCACCTCTGAGCAACAGCAGCAGTATGGTAGCTCCTCTCCATAGATCCACTCCAGTTCTCTCATAACTGTCAGTCCCATTAGCAACGCACTTATGACTGACTGACTGACTGTTTGTGTAACACTCTACACACACTAGTGCCTCACTACTTAAAACCACAAAGCAAGCCAAATATCTCACTATACACTCTGGCTTAACCCAGTCATGGAGACCATACACATTGTAACTCTCATGCATCTGCACACATAACCAGAGACCCTTGCCAGCCCACTGTGCCTGCCATTAAAAATAACAACCCACATCACAACTTTGCATCATAGCATACATGTCCAGTTAGCTTCAATGGTGTCTTTATAGTTCAAGTGCACTACTCTGGACAAGCTCTTGGTGACTCTAGCTTGGTCATTCTAGCTCCAAGGTGTTCGTAAGCAGTAACAAGCACAACGATTCAGCAACTTCCTGCAGGTGCTGAGATATATATCATATGTACTGCTAAATTTACTACAACTATAAAATTAAGGTTCTTAGCTCTCAATTAGATGCAAGTATGAGGGCAGATGCCATCTGATTGTATGTGTCTGCTCTACTCTCAAAACACTGACTATGTGTGGTTCTAAACGGACAGCTAAACACTTGTCCGAGACTCCAGCAAACAGAAGCCCACTGATTGTGTTGTCTACCAAAGGAATCAAACTTTATTCCATTTTATTTTTGTGAAAGGGTGATGATGTCTCAAGCCCCTTGGGAGAGAAGCAGACAGGCTTCATCCATAGAGAATAGCAATCTAAAATGGCTGAAGACACTTCCTAGACCAAGGGTCATTTCCTGCCAAAGTGATTTTCATAACCTGGTTAAAGCTGCCACTCACTTTTGCTACTAGATGGCAGTGATAAACTACATAACCTATATAGATAACTATAACTTAATTAGTCTGTAAAGGCAACACACTCCCTTCCTGATATAACACATTATTATACATATCTACTGTACAGGGAAAAGACATTAGTAAGAAAATACATTTCCGACTAGAACTGGTAATATAAACTATAACATGAGTCCACAATATCAGTGTCTCTTGACTGTGGTACTTCAAGCTGATAACTGACATGAAGAGATAGCTTTGTTCATAAACCCATTTTAGGATTGAAGAAGCCACACTAGGCCAAACTATCTCCAATGCCAATTATAATCCATGGAATTTAACTCATGGCGAATGTCATGTCTGAAAGCAATCAGTGACAAGCTCTCAGTTATGTATTGTGCCAGCAACATAATAGAAATACCTAGTCAAAGGAGAACAATGACATCTGAAACTGGTCTGGCGTACACTTTAGCAGTCCATTGTTTAGTTACTTTGACTTCAACCTTTCTGACATTACCATCTTTACTTGACAATGTATTTGTGACAATTCCCATAGTCCAGTTGTTTCTGCTTTCTTGGATATCTTTCAACAACACAATGGGCCAGATTTATCATTAGCTCAAGTCAGAAAAATGGAGTGAAAAAGTCGCGAAAAAATGTGCAAACGCTAAAACTGCGCACAAATTTGCGATTTTTTTTAGCTCTGCACTATGCTCACCAGTTTTCTGAAAGCGGGCGTGTTTTCTTATGTAAATGAATCTCTAGACAGATTTACTATTGGGACTATTTAAAAAGTCGCAAAAAAGTCACAAAAAAATTCGCAATTTCACTCCAGTGAGGACCATGCTTATCTTATGAGACTAACAGAACATGCGACTTTTTCGTAAAAACTTGCGACTTTTTCGTAAAAACTTGCGACTTTTGTAAAGCTGCTTACTGACGAATAAACTGCTACTGTCAAACCACATTTATTACAGTCTTAAAGGGCCAATCATAAATCTGACTTGGCTAAAACTGACTTTAGCCATATGTGAAAGTGGAGTGAGCTGTCAGAGTAATGATAAATCTGGCCCAATGTTTCCATCTTTGACATTGGGACTGGTCTCAGTCCATTTCCTGTGACTTTGTAAGGTAAACAGGTATTCTCTCCTCCATCTCTTTCAAAACATATCAGCCAGGCACTGGACTTGTTTCAATTGCTTTACATGAAGTTCTGTTGTTCTAAAGTCCCCACAAGGGGACAATAAAGAGTCTACCTTTTGGGTCAAGAGCATAGCAGGAGTAAGAACTGTTTAATTATCTGGATCTGTAGATAGTGGTACCAAAGGTCTTGCATTAATGATAGCCATAACTTCTGCCATGAAAGTACTCAAAGTCAAACAAGTAGATTTAGCTTGGAGTAAGATTGCATCTAAAATGCGCCTAGCTACACCTATTAATCTCTCCCAAGCACCTCCCATGTGAGATGAGTGTGGAGTGTTAAAGATCCATGTGCATTCTTTGTCTTGAAGATAGTCTTGAAGTTCTGCATCATTTAAGCACATATGTAGCTCCTTGCATGCTCCTACAAAGTTAGTACCTCTTTCTGAGTAAATTAACTTAGCTGGACCATGAATAGAAAATAATCTTCTTAGAGCATTGATGAAACTGGATGCTGACATGGACTCAATCAATTCTATATGCACTGCTCTTGTAGAAAGACATGTGAAAAAAACAGTCCAGCGTTTGCTGTCAGCGCTACCTCCTCTAGTGCAGCGTGTTACAACTGCCCAAGGACCAGACACATCAACACCCAGACTAGTGAATGGAGGCTCGGGATTGACTTTATCTTTTGGTAACTCTGCCACCTGTTGGCCTTCCAATCTCCTTCTGAGCTTAAGGCACATGACATATTTGTGAATGATTGTAGACACTAGGCGTTTTCCACCAAGAATCCAGAAACCTGCAGCTCTGATTGCACCTTCTGTTCTGTGGTGCCTTTGGTAAACTATTTGATTGTGATAATATCTTACAATCAATGTGGCAATATGGTGATCACGAGGAATGATGACAAGCTGCTTCTCCTCATCTGATAGTGGAACAAAGGATAAGCGGCCACCTTTCTTTCAATAGTCCATCTTCATCTATAAAGGGACTGAGTTTTGTGAGACGGATTTGGTTTGGAAGTGTCTTTTGTTGTTCAATACAGTCATATTTTTGCCTGAAATATGTGTGTTGTACAGAAGAAATAACAGTTTTGGCTTGTAAAAGTTTTGTAAACTGACCCTTTCATGGAAAACTCCCCAGCTTCCAGGTTGATCATCATTGGTTTTTGTTTTTGTTCTGGAAGCTTTTGGCAACATGGATTAGTCTTTCAGTTAGAAAAATTTCTGAAACAATGTGACTGCAGTCTAGTGTCAAAGGCTTTTGTACTGAAGCTTACTACTTCTGACCTAATTTCAGGATCAGCTTCAGGTTCCACTAAAGGGTTAACATTGGTGTCATCAGGATTATCTACAGCTGTCTGATATAGAAAAGGTGGGCCTGAGAACCATATAGAGTTCTGGAGGCAAGCTATCTGTGTAAGCCTGGTAGCATAATCTACAGGATTTTGTTCTAAGGGCACATAGAACCATTGCTCTGGACGGGTTGTTTGCTGTTCCTATTCACCCGATTGGAAACAAATAAGAAGAGTCTCTTTGTAGTGTTGCAGATATAGCCTAAGACTGTTTTACGATCTGTAAAGAATTTAACAGCATCTAGGCTTAGGTCTATCATGTCTCTCACTAGCTCATACAGTTCAACCGCTAGTACAGCTGCACATTACTCTAGGCGTGGAATTGTATGTGCCAGCTTAGGGCTCAGTTTGGATTTTTCCATAACAAATCCAACATGGCAGACATTTCCTGCATCACTTACCTTCAAGTAAGCAACTGCACCTATTGCTATAACAGATGCATCTGAAAAGATGTACAGTTTTATTTTGCAGGCTTGTGACAATGAAACAGGAACATAACACCTGGATATTTGTATACATTGTAAGGCTTATAAAGACTCTGATCACTGGACCCTCTCATGGAGTCTCTCTTGTGGAAGTAAGGCATGCCACTTACTTTCTCCACTTGACAGTTCACAAACTAAGGCCTTAGCTTTTATGGTGACAGGTCCTACAAACATGAGAGGATCATAGTGACTGTTCACAGTGGATAGGATCCCTCTTCTTGTGAATGGCTTTTTTTGCTAAGGAAACCTGAAACATAAAACAGTATTTATCTATATCCCAGCTTAGGTCTAAACTCTTCTGTAAAGGAAGAGTGTTTGTTCCCAGTCAAAGGTCTTTGAGATCTTTAGCTCTGTCTTTTGCGGTGAAAGCTTCCATGACTTGTTTGCTGTTAGAGGCAATGTTATGTAGTTGCAGATTAGACTCTGCCAGCATTTGTTTAGCTTTGCTGAGAATGTTGACTGCTCCTTCAGATGTGCTAGCTGGAGCAAGTCCATCATCTATATAGAAGTGTCTCATCACAAAGTGTTTGACATCTTGACCATAATGTTCTGCACCTTTCTAGGCAGCTTTGCGCATGCAGTGTATGGCAACAGCAGGAGAAGGGCTGTTACCAAAAACATGCACTCTCATTCTGTACTCTGTTAACTCTTTATCTATGTCTTTATCCTTGTACCACAGGAAACGCAGGTAGTCACGATGGTCCTCTCTCACTAGAAAGCAATAAAACATCTGTTGCACATCCCCTGTGAAGGCAATAGGCTCTTTAAAGGGCTTCTGTCACCCCACTAAACGCATTATTATTTTTTTTGTCTACTAATAATCTCTATCCTGCCATATTGCCATACATTATGTTATTAATAATTTTCGTTCAGTAGATTTAGCCAAAAACTTACTTTTATGATATGCTAATTACCTTTCTACCAGCAAGTAGGGTGTCTACTTGCTGGTAGCAGCCGCAGAAAACCGCCCCCTCCTTGTGTTTATTGACAGGGCTAGCCGCGATCTCCTCCTCCGGCCAGCCCTGTCAGCTTTTCAAAAATCGCACGCCTGTGTTAATTCGGCGCAGGCGCTCTGAGATAAGGAGGCTCGCCTCCTCAGCACTCCCTCAGTGCGCCTGTGCCGATGACGTCACCGAAAGAGAAGACGTCATCTGCGCAGGCGCACTGAGGGAGTGCTGAGGAGGCGAGCCTCCTTATCTCAGAGCGCCTGCGCCAAATCAACACAGGCACGCGATTTTTGAAAAGCTGACAGGGTTGGCCGGAGGAGGAGATCGCGGCTGGCCCTGTCAATCAACACAAGGAGGGGGCGGTTTTCTGCGGCTGCTACCAGCAAGTAGACACCCTACTTGCTGGTAGAAAGGTAATTGGCATATCATAAAAGTAAGTTTTTGGCTAAATCTACTGAACGAAAATTAATAATAACATAATGTATGGCAATATGGCAGAATAGGGATTATAAGTAGACAAAAAAAATAATGCGTTTAGTGGGGTGACAGAAGCCCTTTAAGAGGACACCCAGAAGTGTGTTTAGATCTGGGCCACTCAGTAGTACATCGTTAATGAAACACCTTCATGTTGAGCACTGGAATCGAACACAACTCTTATTTGGTCTGGCTTATGTGGATGGTAAACGCCAAACATTGGCAGTTTACATTCATCCAGTGATGGTGCTACTTCAACTTGATTATTGTCAAGCATCCTTTTGATGAATTCTGTAAAGTCTTTTTTCACTTCAGGTTTTCTTTGCAAAGTTTTATGTAGTGTGTTCAGGCGCTTCATTGCTTGCTCGCTGTTACTAGGTAAATAATACCTTGGTGTGCGAAAAGGTAAAGGGGCTACCCAATAGTTGTTTTCATCTTGGAAAGTATCTTTATCCATAATATTGAGAAAGGCGTGATCATCTATAGATATTGCTTGTTTATTATCATCTTTTGTTCTGTGGAACACTGAGTTCCCTAAAGTGTCAGTCTTCATGCCACTACTAATGTCTCTATTGTGACTAGAAGGAGAGTCACAGTATGGTTTTAGGGTTTCTTTAACAACAAAGCTGTTCTGGCATGGACTAAGAAGGGGCATGCGCCCATTCATTAGCACAGAAGTCTTTGAAGTGTTGACACTGTCGGGCCGATGTGCTAGACCCAGACAAACTTCTCCCACTATAACTCACCCTAGATCAAGTCTTTGAGCATAGGGGGCATTAAAGGGCCTATTGATTTGTTGGCGTACCTTATGTACTTGTAGAATGTCTCTTCCGAGAAGAGGAAGAATAGAGGCATCTGTCTGTATAACTGGAATGAGGTGAGATATTGAATTGAGATGAGGATGATGAAGGGCCACTTCTTGTGAAGGGATCTCTGATTTATCATCTGGTATCATATCACACTATCAAAATGATAGAAGTGAGAGATGGACTCTCTTGTCAAGAGACTCAATAGTGAAGTCAGTAGCTCTTCTTCCTGAAGTTTCTATCACTCCTGCACATGTCTTTAGGGTGTATGGAACTGCACTCGATGTAAAGTTAAAGGCATCAAAAAAAGTCTGACCTTAAAAGTGACCTGTTACTCTGTTCATCAAAACCACAGACATCTTAACTGCCTTCTCCTTTTTCCCTGTAGGTAGGTACACTGTTGCTAGGCAGATCTTGGAACATAAACGTGGATTTGTACTGTCACCACAGATTTCAGTGCATTTAGACATTACTGGGGTAGACGATGGTGTTAGGTGAGCATGCTCAGCCACATCGCGGTGTTCGGCCGAACACCGTGTGTGATTGAGCGCAATGCTTGAGTTTCCTCCCCGCACGCACGTTCGTTGGCTGCTACACATCTCCGTGTGTGCACCCTAAAAATATCTGTGACATCCAGTGTACTTTTTCTGTAGACAGTGTCTGCTGCGGACCGTGACATTAGCTGCACTACATCTCCTGTATAACGTTTGTGTATCCGAAATATCAGTGACATTCAGTCTAATTTATTTGCTGCTAGTGGCAGCGAAATTACCTGCGCCACATCTCCAGTATAATGTTAGCGCATCCGAAATATCAGTGACATTCAGTGTATTTTTTTTTGCCGCTGGTGACAGCGACATTATCTGTGCTACATCTTCTGTGTAACGTGTGTGCAGCATAAAAATATCTGTGACATCTAGTGTACTTTTTCCATAGATAGTGTCCGCTGTGGACGGTTACATTAACTGCGCTACATCTCTTTATAACGTTTGCATATCCTAAATATCAGTGACATTCAGTCAAATTTTTTTGCTACTGGTGTCAGTGACATTACCTGCGCTACATCTCCAGTATAACGTTAGCGCATCCTAAATATCAGTGACATTCAGTCAATTTTTTTTGCTGCTGGTGGCACTTACATTACCTGCGCTATATCTCCAGTATAACATTAGCGCATCCGAAATATCAATGACATTCAGTGTAATTTTTTCACCGCTGTTGACAGCGACATTATCTGCACTACATGTCCTGTCTAACATGTGTTCAGCCTAAAAATATCTGTGACATCTAGTGTACTTTTTGCGTAGATGGTGTCCGCTGCGGATGGTTACATTACCTGCGCTACATCTCCTGTATAACGTTTGCCCATCCTAAATATCAGTGGAATTAATTCAGTGTAATTTTTTATTAGCCGCTGGTGACAGCAACATTACTTGCGCTATACCTCCTGTATAATGTTTGCGCGTCCAAAATATCAGTGACATTCATTCAGTGTAATTTTTTATTAGCAGAGACATTATTGACAGAGACATTACTTGCTCTATGCCTCCTTTATAGCGTTTGAACATCCTGAATATCAGTGACATTAATTCAGTGAAATTTTTAATTAGCTGCTGGTGACAAGAACATTACTTGTGCTATACCTCCTGTATAACGTTTGCGCATCCTAAAATTATCTATGACATTCAGTGTACTTTTTTTATAGACGCTGCAGACAGCGACATTATCTGGGCTACATCTCCTGTTTAATGTGTGCGCATCCTAAAAATATCTGTGACATTCTGTGTACTTTATTAGCGCATACACTTACAAAACCTGCACTACTGTACGTGTGACATACTTGCAAGCATACATACCATTTAATATGCGCAAGGCGAACAGTAAGGGACAGGGAAATACTGCTGATGGTGCAGGCAGAGGCTGTGGTGAAACTGTGCCTACTGCCAGGCACAAGAAACACACTCATCCATGATACCTAGCTTCATGTCCCAGTTTGCAGGGCAGCGCAGGACACCACTCTCTAGTCAGACCAATGCGACCAGGTGGTCGGTTGGATTGCAACAGATAATGCTTCCACTTAGTTAAGCACCACCCTGTCTTCCACAAAGTCCAGTCTCAGTAGCCAAGAGTCTGGTCAACATAATACTCACCCTGATACTCCTTCCTCCCACCATGGAGAGTCTTGGCAAACTAGTGATCCCACATTTGGATATTCCGAGTAGCTCTTTTAATGGCCATTCCTTGATTTGGGCCTCTCGACAAGTCCACTTGAAGAGGCACATGAGGAGATATTTTGCCCTGATTCACAAATTCTTGAGCATCCACAGTCACAAGAAGATGACGGTGGGGAAGGGCAATTAGTGTTTCACGAGGTGGATGATGTTGATCAGACATAGTTGCCAATATGTCAACCGCAATTAGTGTCTCAAGAGGTTGATGATGAGTATGAGACACAGTTGTCAATAACTGAGGTTGTTAGGTCAACAAGTCAGGTGGATAACCAGAGTGAGGAAGTGGAGGTGGTGGACAATGAAGTCACTGACCCAACCTGGGAAGGTGGCAAGCCGAGTGAGAACAGCAGTACAGAGGGGGAGTGATCCGCAGCACCACAACAGGCTAGAAGAGGCAGTGCGGTGGCAAAAGGGAGAAGGCGGGCCACACAAAACAGGCCCACAACTGTTCCCCGGAGTACCCCCTTGCAGCAATCTCCCTTGCCAAGTGGTAGGTGTTCCGCAGTCTGGCGCATTTTTGAGGACAGTGCAGACGATAAAAGAATTGTCATTTGCAACCTGTGCCGTACCAAAATGAGCAGGGGCGTGAACACTAGCAACTTCACCACCACCAGCATGATCCGCCACATGGCATCAAAGCACCTTAATAGGTGGGCCGAACGTTTGGGTCCACAGTCTATGTCTGCGGGTCACACCACTGCCTCCTCTTCCCCTGTGTTACCTGCTGGCCAATCCCCTGTCCAAGATGCAGGCCCGGATGCCTCCCGCCATGCACCTGGACCTTCACAAGCACCATCAGCTAGCACATCCACTTCTGTGTCCCAGTACAGCATACAGATTAAGGATCCAACGATATTGATTTTTTAGAGCCGATACCGATACTGATAATCTGTGAACTTTCAGGCCGATAGCCGATAATTTATACCGATATTATATATCTCATAATATATATTATATTAGTTGGTAGTCACTGAGGTGGTGGAAATTTGCATTTGGCACTAATATATTATAAATGTAAATTATAAATTAATAAAGCCCTTAGTTGGTAGTCAATTAGTAATTTACATTTATAATATAAGTTACTAGTGCCAAATGCCAATTTCCACACCATCCCTCCCTCCTCACTGACTTTATTAACCCCATCAAACCTCAGATCAGACCTTTATTAAGCCCTGTCAGACCTCAGATCAGACCATTATTAACCCCTATCAGACCTCAGATCAGACATTTTTTAACCCCTATCAGACCTCAGATGAATAAAATAAAAAAACTCCTCACCTCTACTGCGCCGCGGCTCCTCTTCATCTCCAGGTCCATCATCTCACTCACCTGTGTTCTCCGGCCCACGCTGCACTGTCACCTGACAGCGTGGAGTGTCAGGTCATAGTGTGAGCACTACGTCGTGACGCTGCACAGGCTCAGGACAGTGCAGTGCAGGCCCCATCGAAGACGACCAGGGAGGGTGAGTATCGGAAATGCTTGCTACGCTTCTTCCCCGCTCCCGGCACCTGATGCATACTAGTGCGCACTTCCATAATGGAAGCCCTCACTAGTATTCGCTTTATACGCATTATCGGTATCTCAGCAAAGTTAGGATGCTGATACCGATAATGTACAAAATCCTTAATCTCGGCCGATAATATCGGTACTTCCGATAATTGGTTGATCCCTAATACAGATGTCTATACCCCAGGGATTTGAACAATAGTGCAAATACCCAGCCAACCACTCACAGGCGATAGCACTAAATTCACACCTTTCCAAATTGCTGGCCTTGGAAATTTTGCTATTTAGGCTTGTGAACACTGAGGCTTTCCGCAGCCTGATGGTGGTGGCCGTCCCACGTTACTCTGTCCCCAGCAGCCAATATTTTTCACTGTGTGCAGTCCCAGCCTTAACATCACCCGTGCCCTGACCAACGCAGTTATTGGGAAGATCTACTTAACGACTGATACATGGACAAGTGCTTTTGGCCAGGGACGCTGAATTTCCCTGACGGTACACTGGGTGAACGTTGTGGAGGCTGGGAGCGAGTCGTTCCTTGGGATGGCACAGGTGCTACCGACACCAAAAATTGCGGGCCCTACTTCCAACAGGGTTTCCACCACCACATACATTAGTGGCTACAACCCCCCCCCCCTTCTCCTCCTCCATCTCCTCCTCCACTTCCACCTCTAAATTATCATTTTTCAGCACCAGTCAGACATCAGTCAGTAGCTGTAAGCAGTGTAGAACTGCAGTGGGGAAGTGGCTACAGGCCGGGCTTAAACTGATCTACTTAGGTGACAAACAGCACATTGCCACAGAGCTTTGGCAGGGGATAAGAGACCAGAATGAGCTGTGGCTCTCGCCACTCAACCTACAACCAGGTATGGTTGTGTCTGATAATGGCCGTAACTTGGTGGAGGTTTTGGAGCTCTGCAAGCTCACACACATACCATGCCTAGCCCATGTGTTCAACTTAGTGGTTCAGCAGTTTCTCAAAAACTATCCCAATTTGCCTGAGCTACTGGTAAAGGTGAACCGCGTGTGTGCCCATTTCCGAAAGTCATCTACAGATGCCGCCGGTCTGGCAACGCTGTAGCAGTGCTTGCAATTGCCAGGTCACCGACTGTTGTGCTACGTGAGCACACGCTGGAACTCGACGTTCCACATGTTGGCCAGGCTTTGTGAGCTGCAGAGGGCAGTAGTGGAATACCAGCTACAACATGGTCGTCACAATTCCAGTCAGTTTCCGCTCTTCACAAGCAACGAGTGGGCATGGATGTCTGACCTCTGTGAGGTTTTACGCAACTTTGAGGAATCAACACAGATGGTGAGCGGCGATACGACTATTAACAGCATGACCATCCCATTTCTGTATCTAGTGAAACGATGACTGCTCACAATGAAGGACAATGCTTTGCATGTGGAAGAGGTGGAAATGGGGAAGACAGTACACAGGGTAATAGCCAGACCACTTTCCATTCGTCTTCTCAGCACAAATTGGGAGGAGGTTGCCTCCACTACAGAGGGTAGTACCCACAGCAGGTTTATTCCATCTGTTCAGCGTGGATGGGTAGAAGAGGAGGAAGAGGATGAGGAGATTGAGAGTCATCCTCCTGATGAGGACAGCGAAGTCTTGTCTGTTCGGACTCTGGCACACATGGCTGACTTTATGTTATGCTACCTTTTCTGTGACCATCTCGTTGTACGCATTTTGGCCAACACCCTTCTCGACCCCTGCTACAAAGAGAACTTGTGTAGAGGATGAGCAAAATGGTGCAATACCAGAAGGTCCTTGTGGAAAAATTGCTCCTAAAATGTCTAGCTGACAACGCTGGCTGCAGAGTACAAGTTCCTTGGCCAACCAAGGAGAGGAGACGAGGGGAACACACAGCAGTTCCAACAGAGGCAGGGCAACACTCTCCAAGGCCTGGGACAGTTTTATAACACCCCGCCAGCACCCTCAACCTGATGTGCAGCCTTGTGTCACAAGGAGGGAAAAATTTTGGAAGATGGTGAAGGAGTACGTAGCAGACTGTGCCATCGTCCTCAGTAATCCCTGTGTGCCTTACAACTATTGGGTGTCCAAGCTGCACACGTGGCACGAACTGGCGCTCTATGCCTTGGAGGTGCTGGCCTGCCCTGCCGCCAGTGTTTTGTCAGAGCGAGTATTTAGTGCTGGGGGCATAATAACTGATAAGCGCATCTGTCTGTCACCTGAAAATGCTGACCGGTTGACTCATAAAAATTAACAAGGCCTGGATTCCCCCTGACTTCTTTACTCCACCAGAGGAAAGAGGCTGAACATAAAGGCACTTTAAATGTGGCTTTTATTGTGTATTGAATACATTGTATTTCCATGCACCCCTTCCACCACTAAAAAGGGTATATGGTTCAATCTCCCTTTTCTCATCCTCCTCCTCCATCATATCAACATGCTTATTAGGCTGACCCTCTAAAGTTTTAGAGGGTCAGCTGAGCAGCAGGCCTTCACCCATAATGTTTTAGAGGGTGACCAGCAGGCCCTCGCCCATAATGTTTTTGAGGGTCACCAGCAGGCCCTCGTCCATAATGTTTTAGAGGGTCACCAGTAGACCCTTGTTCATAATGTTTGTGAGGGTCTCCAGTAGGCCCTTGTTCTTAAAGGGAATCTGTCAGCAGGTTTCAGCATATTAAGCCTGTCCGATCCTACGGCTCTTGAGGCAACAGCGCTCTGATTACGTCACTGGGCTCAACGCATGCCCAGTGACACTATTGCGGCTGTTGCCCTCAAGAGTTGTAGAATCGGACAGGCGCAGGCAGTCGGCGATACTGTGGCTGCGCGAGATTTCATGCGCAAAAAAAGGATGCAGCAAGATTCGTATGTTGAATAAATTATATGATGTAGCGCAGGGGGCAGCACCATTCAGCTCGGCTGTGGGAGGAAATTTATTTATGAGGAGGCGTGCTGGCCTTGAAATTAAGGCGGGCTGGGTACTGCAGGGGGGCGTTACTGGGCTCTAGAAGAGAGGAATAACGCCCCTCTGGGCACCTTGAAGGTTCATTAACATAACCCAAATATCGCTTTTTTTATCTAAATGACAACATGAAAAAAAAGAAAGAAGACCCTTGCTGGAAAGAAGGTAGTTTATTGAACATTGCAATGGTAACAGCTTAAAGGGAACCTGTCACCGGGATTTTGTGTATAGAGCTGAGGACATGGGTTGCTAGATGGTCGCTAGTACATCCGCAATACCCAGTCTCCATAGCTCTGGGTGCATTTATTGTGTAAAAAAAACCGATTTGATACATATGCAAATTAACCTGAGATGAGTCCTGTATGTGAGATGAGTCAGGGACAGGTCTCATCTCAGGTTAATTTGCATATGTATCAAATCGTTGTTTTTTTTTCACAATAAAAGCACACAGAGCTATGGGGACTGGGTATTGCGGATGTGCTAGCGGTCATCTAGCAACCCATGTCCTCAGCTCTATACACAAAATCCCGGTGACGGGTTCCCTTTAATATGCTAAAACCTGATGACAGATTCCCTTTAATGTTCTAGATCAGGGATCAGCAACCTTCGGCACTCCAGCTGTTGTGAAACTACAATTCCCAGCATGCTCCATTAATTTCTATGTGAGTTCTTAGAAGAGCAGAGCAAGTATGCATGCTGGGAGTTGTAGTTTCACAACAGCTGGAGTGCCGGAGGTTGCCTACCCCTGTTCTAGATGGTCAGATCAGCAGCAGGCACTCACCCCTAATGTTTTAGAGAGTCAGCTCAGCAGCAGACCCTCACCCCTAATGTTTTAGATGGTCAGCTCAGCAGGCCCTTGCTCCAATAGTTTTTGAGGGTCTCCAGCAAGACATCAATGATAATTTTTCAAGGCTGTGTATGATGCCCTCCTTTATGTGTAATGCCCTCCTTTATGTTGTAGTGCTGGTTCCTTGTAATTTTTGGCAGCCCTTTCACTTAGTGCATAGGTTTTGTGCATATTATTGTCAGTCTGTAAAAGTGGAGTACTACTCGGACAACATTGTTCCCAGCAGCGACCTGGGAGTCCAAAATGCATCCAGACATCCTCCCCGTGCTGTTTCCGGATCCATTTCAGTGGTGTTTCCATCAATTTCTGACCTTTTCCTGTGAACCAGACACCTTCCCCTCTTCAGAGCAGGGGGTGCCTGGTTTAATGTTCTACTCGAGCACCGGAGCACTTTGGAACTTGACCAACACTAGTAGATGAATTATCTTTTTGCTAACTGCACTCATCTTTCGGGGCTTCAGTGACCTATAGTGGTTGATGCAATGTATCAGGGTGTAAAGCTGTGATGTGTCTGTTACTGCCACATTCTGAGCAATTCGCTTGTATTTTGCAGTCTTTGGCTATATGGTTAGTGGATTCACAACACTTGAAGCAAATGCTGTTTTGTTTAAGAAAGCCTAACCTTTCCTTGCTAGGTTTACTTTTAAACCCTTTGCACTTGTTTAGAGGATGAGTCTTTTTATGAAGTGGACAAAGACTCTCAGGGCCTTCAAAGGTGTTTACCTTGTAGCTTCTTAGACAGTCTGGGTCCTCAGAGGTTACTGTTGTCTTATGGGCTATCACTGAAGTCCTATTGTAGGATCTAGGTGGCTTTTCTGCCTTTGGCAGTTGACTGCTGGTGATGAAGGAAAAGCTGGGATTACACCTGATCTTTGCTTGCTGCTGCATAAACCTAGAAAACACAAATAAAGAGGGGAAGGGGACATCATGTTCTTTTTTGTATTTGGCTCCAACACACTCATTTTTCTTGTAGGTTGTGAGGTAGTTTCTCCACTATAGGCTTAGTACCGCTGGTGGTATCTAAATGTGCAAGTCCTCTTAAATAGCCTTCTTCTTTGGCACACTGAACTTCCCAAAGAATATCACTCAGCTCTTGCAGTTTCAAATTGTCTTTGCTGTTTAGCCTAGAAAAAGACTCAAGTCTTTTCATTGGAGCACCTTCAATTGCCTCTGGTGATCTATATCTTTCCTCTAGTCTTTGCCAGGCCATATCAAGACATGATGAAGGGCTAAATATGCACATCTTTCTTGCATGCTCTGCTAACTCAGTCCCAAGCCATTTTATCCTCAAGTCTTGCATCTCGGCTGCTGATAAGTCTAAGTCTTTGACTGGTTTCAGAAGAAGACTCCCATGCCCAGTAATTCTCTGGGCAGTCATCAAATTTGAGAAAGCCTGAATGAACAATTTATTTACGGATAAGATATTAAGTGACATCTTGTGTGCTCTGGTGTTTGGGTTGCTATAGTAAGGATTCACCATGCCTGTTCCTATATGTCTCTAAGGCTACTTTCACACTTGTGGCAGAGGATTCCGGCAGGCAGTTCCATCGTCGGAACTGCCCGCTGGATCCGGCAATACAGACGCAAATTTATGGCATTTTTAAGACGGATCAGAATCTTGATCTGTATGACAAATGCATTGAAATACCGGATCCATCTTTCTGGCGTCATCCGGAAAAACGGATCCGGCATTTTTTCTTTCCACATTTTTTTTGGTCTGGGCATGCACAGACCGCAATGCCGGATCTGTTTTGCCAGAACTGGCATTAATGCATGTCAATGGGAAAAAATGCCGGATCCAGCATTCCGGCAAGTGTTCCGAAATTTTGGACGAAGATAAAACCCCAGCATGCTGCGGTATTATCTCTGTCCTGAAAAGTCAAAAAGACTGAACTGTAGACATCCTGATGCATTCTGAACGTATTTCTCTCCATTCAGAGTGCATTAGGATTAAAAATGATCAATTCCTTTCCGGTATTGAGCCCCTGTGACGGAATTCAATGCCGGAAAAGAATAACGCTAGTGTGAAATTAACCTAAGGGTTCATCTTTAATTGTTCTGGTACTGCTGACCTTATGGGTTTGTTTTCGTATTGCTGTTTGAAAGTTCTTGGACATACTCCTTTGTGCGTTTTACTGAAGGAAGGGGTTTCTCAGGCACATCTGGGCCTTCGTAGATAGACCCACTTCTAGACCACTCAATATCAGCGTAATCTGCAGCCTCTGCTGCTGCAGCGGCGGCTGCACACTGACGCTGAAGAATATGCAACCTTGCTTCCTGTTCTGATTTCTCTTTTTCTTTCTCTGCTCTTTCCTTCATAATGGCGGCTTCTCAGCAAATTCAAGCTGAACACGAGCTGCCTCTGCTTTGGCACGAGCCCTGACTAAAAGGGCACTTGCTGATGAAATATGACTGGACCTTGCTGATCTAGACGAGTGTGAGCGTGTATCATCTTGCTGGTCACTTGGCATGCTCTCCCTGCCTTGATATGTCCCGGGTAGCTGATCTTCAGCCTTATATTGTCTTCCTGATCTTAGACTGATTCTGTCTGTAAAGTGACTATTATCTCCAGGCTTGTTGCATTACACCTTTTCACTGTTCCGCTCTCAAAACACTGACTATGTGTGGTTCTAAACGGACAGCTAAACACTTGTCCGAGACTCCAGCAAACAGAAGCCCACTGATTGTGTTGTCTACCAAAGGAATCAAACTTTATTCCATTTTATTTTTGTGAAAAGGTGATGATGTCTCAAGCCCCTTGGGAGAGAAGCAGACAGGCTGCATCCATAGACAATAGCAATCTAAAATGGCTGAAGACACTTCCTAGACCAAGGGTCATTTCCTGCCAAAGTGATTTTCATAACCTGGTTAAAGCTGCCACTCACTTTTGCTACTAGATGGCAGTGATAAACTACATAACCTATATAGATAACTATAACTTAAAGGGGTTGTCCGGAATTGAGGACTTTGTTCCATTAGTAAACAAAGACATGCATATAACATACATCCATGTCCTACCTTTTACACATGTTTCTGAAGCCCTGTTTTCTTATAGAGAAATTATTTGCGGAAGTGAAGTTTTCTTAGACTCGGTAACGTACCGGGTCACTTGCAGGAGCGCTGAAGCCTCTTCTTCCGGCTGCTCAGGGGGTGCATTGATGTCACCGGCAGTGATGGGCAGTAAAACGGCTGGGGCAGCGCTAAAGCCCGCCCATCAGAGCTGGTGACGTCACCGAACACACTTCCGATTTAGTGCAGCACAAAGGAGAGCATCAGAGCATGTACTGCTCCGATGCTCAAGTCAGGGGGGCTGCCTGGGTGAAAATAGAGGTTTTGTCCGGGTTCAGCTCTGAACCCAGACAACCCCTTTAATTAGCCTGTAAAGGCAGCACAGTGTCCTTTCCATTAAACATGGCAATTATCTAACAGCGATCTCACTTCACACAGGTATATAATCAATTTAATTCCTGCTGATATTAATCATCTTTTTGCTGAACTCCATTTCTCCATTTTACCTGATGGAAGTTTAGTTCATGATATATATTTTATCTCTCTATATCTCTCTTCCTAAATAATCACTGATGGTCTGACAACTCACTTCAAAGATAACATTGAAAACATCCAGCATGAAATTATCATTGATCTCCTTCCCACCCATAGTTCCTCTTGTTCACTCTCTTCATTTGATCCAACGACATAGACTGAAGTGTCCAGGCTCCTCTTGTCTTCTCACCCTACCAGGGGCGGACATACCGCCTGCCAGCGGAGGCATTTATTTTTTTATCTTATCATATTTTTTATTCCCTACCTCTGCCAACAGGGTAACCTGGGCACCTTGATGTGGAGGTCGGGAGGGGGCGGAGATTTCATTATACTGTACCTCCTCCCTCCTTAGTGGGAAGGAAATATGTTATTTAGCTGGGACTGTATGTTAGAGGGGCTGAAGGGAGGGGAGGGGTGTCAGTTACATAGGACTGTATGTTATAGAAGACTAAGAAAGATATGTTTTTTTCATGGGACTGTATGTTATAGAAGATTGGAGGGAGATGACTGGTGCTATTTACATGGGACTGGATATTTTAGAAGACTGGAGGGTAAGGAGTGATGTCATTTATATGGGACTATGTGTTGGAGGGGGGTGAAGGAGGGGATTTAAGTTATTTACATGCGACTGTATGTTATAGAGAACTGTAAGGAAGAGAAGTTATTTACATGGGACTGGAGGGAGAGGACTGGTGGGGACTGCATGGTATAGAAGACTGAAAGGAGAGGAGTGAAGTTATTTACATGGGATTGCATGGTATAGAAGACTGTAAGGAAGATAGGTTATTTACATGGGACTGTATCATATAGTAGACTGGTGGGAGATGACTGGTGTTATTTACATGGGACTGGAGGGAGAGTACGGGCATTATAATTTATGGGGGCACTACAGAGATGATTATATCTCCGGGGTACGGCAGGAGGTATTATAATTACAGGGGGCACTGCAGGGAACATTATAAATACTGTGGGCAGTGGTGGAGGGCATTACTAGTACTGAGGGCTTTATAGAAGTGCCTTATAGATTATGAGAGGTGCCCTATAGTGAGGCCTAATTAGTACTGAGGGTACTGTAGAGAGCCTTATTACCAATGGGGATACTATTTGGGGGTGGCTTCCGCCTGGCAGTGAGCCCGGTGATGTCACTGGCACTAATGGACATGCTTTAGTGCTGCCTTAACCTGTAAAATGGCTAGGGCAGTGCTAAAGACACCCATCAGTGCCGGTCTGTGTTGGGCCTGTGTTCAGATATGCCTGCATTATTGAGAAAAATGAATATTTGAATATATGCAAATGATCCTCTAGGAGCAACAGGGGCGTGACCACTACACCTAGAGGCTCTGCTGTCTCTGCAACTGCCACTCCCTGTCTACTTTGACAGGGTCTGGCCGTGAAAATGTCATCCCACCGGGCCATGTTAAAGTGCAGAGGGCGCGGCAGTTACAGAGAGAGCGGAGCCTCTAGGTGGAATGGTACCGCCCCCGTTTTATATAATAAAACATTATTTTTCTCAGCAATGCAGGCACATAAGAACATGGGACCAACACAAATGCCTTCAGCTGCCAAGCGCACACGAAACAGATCAGTCTTTTAATTGTCCAAGTGTATGAGGGAGTCCTGAGGGATAGCTGAAGGCCTAGGGAGCATTTTACCATCAGCTATGGACTTCATTAGGGGGAGGAAGCTGGCACTAAAGTGCCTAGGGCAGCATCAAATCTAAATATGGACCTGGCTCCACAGCAGAAGCAGGATGTAGTGTCACACATCACACTGCTGGTCTGTGTAAGAGGAGGACCGGTGCGGCCGGGAATCTGCTGTGCTCCTCCTCCTACACAGACGAGCAGAGCAATGTGTGACACTACATCCTGCTACTGCTGTGGAGCGCCAGCGGCTGAACTGTGATCATGAGAAACTAGGCGAGTATACTTTTTTAACTTCCTGTGAAGGGGGCACATATCTGACCTTTACTACTGTGAGGGGGCACATATCTGGACATAACTACTATGTACTGGCACAAAGGGGGAATAATTACTATGTGGGGACATTAAGGGGACTGGGTGTGTATAGTTATACTTTGGGCAGCGTTAGAGGCGTGACCTAGTATGAAAAGAATATATATATACTGTACATATTGTAAACATTCACAAGATATTTTTTATTTGCACTTATATGTTTATATTTGTATGTATGGTTTGGGGGAGGGGGGGGGCAGGTACATCCTTTGCACAGGGGCCCTTTGCTGCCTGTGTCCGCCACTGTACCCTATTACCCTATTTCCTCACCCTTTGTCCACTCTCTCTTTCTCCTCAGCTGTCACTACAATTCTAATATATTTAACCTCTCTATCTTCTAGATAGACTTGATTGACTTGCCCTCTTTATCTCTAAGCTTCTGGACCATCTAGTCTACTCCCACCTCTTCCTCTAGCTCTCTAACTCTCTCCTTGACTTCTCGCAATCTGGTTTCCATACTTTACAGAAACTGCATTTACCAAAGTGTCAAGTGATCTCCTGATGACTAAATCTCCTGTTCCTTTTGCTATTAGGGTTCCTCAGGGTTCATTTGTAGGTTTTCTCCTCTCATCTTTTTACATCGCCATTTCAGTACCATATGTACTGTATGCTGACATCACCCAGTTATATACTATACCTCATCTGACGTCACATGCCTGTCTACTGTCTTTAACATCATGTCCTCTCTATCTCAAACTGAATATATTGAAAACTAGACTACTAATCAGTCTTTCCCCTCAATAAACTCTGCCATCATCAATCTATCCCGAATGCAGCACACAAGGTCATCTATTTGTCCAACTCCTACACCTACACCCTGTGCCAGCCACCTATCATTTCTATCTACCATCCTACTTGTGCTCTCCATTCTGCCAAAGATTTACAACCAGCATCCTCCATAGACTGAACATTTCACTTCTATCTCCAAGACTTCTCTGGCGCTACACCAGAGAATTAGGTGAAAACTCAATGACCACATTTTAAAGTTTTCACTCAAAACACATCTTTTCAGGGTGACCTATTACATTCCCTAATCTAACCCTTCTATGTTCACCCCCCACCAAAAATTTTCCTCAGAACGTGATCCCCTCACCTAACTGTATCCACTGCTCCATATGTACTAAAAAGCACTACCGATACAGAGTGGTGACTGACTCAAGCTCTATATGCATTCCTCTATTTAGTTAACATAGTCAGACCATCGTACAAATCAAGCACTTTTTATTATTTTTGTCATCCTTATTTCTTCATAGATTGTCAGCTCTGGTGAGCAGTCCATTGTTCACGATAGGGTGACCTAACTCAGATGGGTTCCTTTACTAACCGCTGTACCTGACAACAGAAAAGTTATAGAGGGTCATTTACAAAGAGATATGCACCACTTTTTGGCATATATCTGTCACAGATTACAGCGCAAAGTTTATCTGCGCTGCAATCTGCGACATTTCCCTCATTCATGTTAGGTCTAAAAAAGATTGCATGTTGTGGACGGGAGCGGATCAGCAGGCCAGTCTCTCTTATCATTTTCCATGTCTGTTTTAGGTGTAGAAAATGGTCTAAATCTACGCCATCAAGGGAGCTTTAGATAGGCGGTGTATACTGCGAAGGCTGGCGCCTCTACATAAATTGTGCGCATCCACCGGCAGCTAAAGGGATATTAATGTAAGGTAATAAATGATCCTATAGTATCTTTCTCTCTACCTCTAAACTCAGGATAGGTAGAAAGCAGCTTTATTCTTTACCAATTGATAACAGCCTTGGACAGGGGAGAGGAGTGCATGGCCAAGATGGAAGCAGTCAGAATCAGTGTCTCCTAGCAAAGTCATCTGTGGTTAGGTGCTGCTGGCAATGCTGGTTCTTTGTTTACATTGCTGTTGAAGGATTGAAACATAAAATACATAATAATGTTATAAAACGTTTGTTTATACCTTTAGTAAGCTTTGAAATATAACAATAAATGACACCCTTTAGCAAACCATGATATATTGATAGACTGTTGGTAGTAAAATAATGGATTGGAAAGTTATAAATGAAAGTAAAACAAAATTCAGGCAAAAAAAAAAAAAAAAGTCAAGCAGTGGCCTCAGTATTCCAGTGACTCATGACATATTCAGGTGTCTATATTTCTAAAGTGACCTTTTTCACAGAAGCACCTAAGGCAAAATCTGAAAAACAAATTAAAACATAAAATGCTGCTGTACAAAATGTTTGATGTGGGGCAACAGGTCATTAAACTCAAACTGACACATAAAAATAAAGAAATAGTTATTTTTCTATTGACTCAGTGACACAAAGTAATCAACAATGATATAGATGCCCAAGATGTCCAGAGCAAGTTTTCATCTTCTGGCAATGTAAAATGATAAGGGCTGGGTTATCTATCTATCTATCTATCTATCTATACAATACAGACCAAAAGTTTGGACACACCTTCTCATTCAAAGAGTTTTCTTTATTTTCATGACTATGAAAATTGTAGATTCACACTGAAGGTATCAAAACTATGAATTAACACATGAATTAAAAAAGTGTGAAACAACTGAAAATATGTAATATTCTAGGTTCTTCAAAGTAGCCACCTTTTGCTTTGATTACTGCTTTGCATACTCTTGGCATTCTCTTGATGACCTTCAAGAGGTATTCACCTGAAATGGTCTTCCAACAGTCTTGAAGGAGTTCCCAGAGATGCTTAGCACTTGTTGGCCCTTTTGCCTTCACACTGCGGTCCAGCTCACCCCAAACCATCTCGATTGGGTTCAGGTCCGGTGACTGTGGAGGCCAGGTCATCTGGCGCAGCACCCCATCACTCTCATTCATGGTCAAATAGCCCTTACACAGCCTGGAGGTGTGTTTGGGGTCATTGTCCTGTTGAAAAATAAATGATGGTCCAACTAAACGCAAACCGGATGGAATAGCATGCCACTGCAAGATGCTGTGGTAGTCATGCTGGTTCAGTATGCCTTCAATTTTGAATAAATCCCCAACAGTGTCACCAGCAAAGCACCCCCACACCATCACACCTCCTCCTCCATGCTTCACAGTGGGAACCAGGCATGTAGAGTCCATCCGTTCACCTTTTCTGCGTCGCACAAAGACACAGTGGTTGGAACCAAAGATCTCAAATTTGGACTCATCAGACCAAAGCACAGATTTCCACTGGTCTAATGTCCATTCCTTGTGTTCTTTAGCCCAAACAAGTATCTTCTGCTTGTTGCCTGTCCTTAGCAGTGGTTTCCTAGCAGATATTCTACCATGAAGGCCTGATTCACACAGTATCCTCTTAACAGTTGTTCTAGAGATGTGTCTGCTGCTAGAACTCTGTGTGGCATTGACCTGTGCTGTTAACCTGCTATTTCTGAGGCTGGTGACTCGGATGAACTTATCCTCCGCAGCAGATGTGACTCTTGGTCTTCCTTTCCTGGGGCAGTCCGCATGTGAGCCAGTTTCTTTGCAGCGCTTTATGGTTTTTGTGACTGCACTTTAGGGACACTTTCAAAGTTTTCCCAATTTTTCGGACTGACTGACCTTCATTTCTTAAAGTAATGATGGCCACTCGTTTTTCTTTATTTAGCTGCTTTTTTCTTGCCATAATACAAATTCTAACAGTCTATTCAGTAGGACTATCAGCTGTGTATCCACCTGACTTCTCCACAACGCAACTGATGGTCCCAACCCCATTTATAAGGCAAGAAATCCCACTAATTAAACCTGACAGGGCACACCTGTTAAGTAAAAACCATTTCAGGTGACTACATCTTAAAGCTCATCAAGAGAATGGCAAGAGTGTGCAAAGCAGTAATCAAAGCAAAAGGTGGCTACTTTGAAGAACCTAGAATATGACATATTTTCAGTTGTTTCACACTTTTTTGTTGCTGATTGTTCGCAGTGGTATTGCGTGTGGAAGATCAATACTATTTACAGTAGCAGAACTTGCATCCACATGCTGCAGAGAAGACTCACAGAGTAAGGCCTCTTTCACAAGAGCGTGACGGATTAGGTCAGGGTGCGTTCAGGGTGCGTTCAGTGAAACTCGCGAGATTTTGCTTGAAAGTGCTGTCAGTTTTGTATGCAATTGCGTTGCGTGATTGTGTTTTTTCCACATGTGTGGCATGCTGATTGCATTGTGTTTTTAACCTGGTTAACATTATGGACTGTAATGTAGAAGGTTGTAAGTTCGATTAGGTCATGGTGCGTTCAGTGAAACACGTGTGATTTTGCTTGCAAGTGCTGTCAGTTTTGTATGCAATTGAGTTGCGTGATTGCGTTTTTTCCACGTGGGTAACATGCAGATTGCATTGTGTTTTTAATGTGCGTGAAAAAAAACTGAACTATTCTATTTGTATAAAATAAGTATGTGAAATATGTAGTTAATCCCTCATGACTATAAATATAAAATGTAAGCACTATTAAAGTATGCCTGTATCACCATAATAATTAATGAAGTTGTAGTTGGCCTCATTATCAATTACTAATAACTATCATTACATGCGTAATGTCAGTAAACTCCATATATATTGTCTATACTATTGTGTTCATAATGGACATTAACTAGCTTGTAATATTTTTACAGAGATATGTATTATAAATGCTAGTGTTGGGAGAGCATCGCTATGCTCGGCCGAATATCTTGTGTGCTTGATCGCGATGCTCGAGTCAGTGTATTTAAATCTAATTTAGCCTCTATTTCTGAAACGTTTCTGGCGGGATTCAAACTCACAACCTTCTACATTACAGCTAAGAATGTTAACCACTATACTATAGAGCTGCATGGCCAGTTACAAAAAAAATAAAAAATTTGACTTCTGCTTTATAGGAATACTTACTAGTAGTAAGTATTCCTATACAGCAGAAGTCTCATATTTTCTTTTTTTAAGGAACTAGTCATGCAGCTCTATAGTGTAGTGGTTAACATTCTGGACTGTAATGTAGAAGGTTGTGAGTTTGAATCTTTTCCGAAATAGAGGGTCAATTAAATTTATGTATCATATTTTTCACCCCATCAGATGCTGTTTTCTTCCCCCCTGCGTCTTATGGGGCAAATACTAATGAAGCTCTTCCAATTTTAGAAGCAGTGAAGGATCTGTACTCACCTCTTCCTGGTCTGCTGTGCAGGGCTGCACACTATGTGACCTCACTGTGTGAAGCCTTCACAGCTGACAGACAAAAACCAGGAAGAAGAGAGAGAGCGCTGGTGGTGAGAAGCGACGGTGTCCAGGAGCAGGAGAGGTAAGTTATTTTATTTTATTTGCGCTGATGGCTGACATGGGGGGGCTGATGGCTGACATGGGGGCATGATGGCTGACATGGGGGTATGATGGCTGACATGGGGGGGGGCTGATGGCTGACATGGGGGCTGATCTGAGGCATTGGAGGTCTGATCTGAGGTCTATTTAACATTGGGGGTCTGATTGGGACTGTGAGCTGAAGTCTGATTAACATTGGGGGTCTGATTCCTGGTCTGACCTAAGGTGTAATTGATGTGGATATAAAAAGTCTACGCACCCCTGTTAAAATGTCAGGTTTCTGTGCTATAAAAAAAATGAGACAAAGATAAATCATTTTATAACTTTTTCCACCTCTAATGTGACCTATAAATTGTATCACTCAATTGAAAAAATCTTTTAAGTGGAGGGAGGAAAACAAAAAAATAACTAAAATAATGTGGTTTCATAAGTGTGCACACCCTCTTATAACTGGGGATGTAGCTGTGTTCAGAATTAAGCAATCACATTCAAAATCATGTTAAATAGGAGTCAGCATACACCTGCCATCATTTAAAGTGCCTCTGATTAACCCCAAATAAAGTTCAGCTGCTCTAGTTGGCCGTTCCTGAAATTTTCTTAGTTGCATTCTTACAGAAAAATCCATGGTTCACAGAGAGCTTACAAAGCATCAGAGGGATCTCATTGTTAAAAGGTATCATTCAGGAGAAGGGTACAAAATAATTTCCAAGGCGTTAGATATACCATGGAACACAGTGAAGACTGTCATCATCAAGTGGAGAAAATATGGCACAACAGTGACATTACCAAGAACTGGGCGTCCCTCCAAAATTGATGAAAAGACGAGAAGAACACTAGTCTGGGAGGCTACGACTAGGACTATAGCAACATTAACCGCCTCCGGACCGCCAAACGCAGATGTGCGGTCCGGAGGCGGCAGCCCTGCGCAGAGTGACGCATATACGCGTCATTTCGCGAGGGCCGAGATTTCCTGTGAACGCGCGCACAAAGGCGTGCGCGTTCACAGGAACTGAAGGTAAGCGTGTGGATCTCCAGCCTGCCAGCGGCGATCGCTCGCTGGCAGGCTGGAGATGTGATTTTTTTTAACCCCTAACAGGTATATTAGACGCTGTTTTGATAACAGTGTCTAATATACCTGCTACCTGGTCCTCTGGTGGTCCCTTTTGTTTGGATCGACCACCAGAGGACACAGGTAGCTGTGTAAAGTACCACAAAACACTACACTACACCCCCCCCCTGTCACTTATTAACCCCTTATGAACCACTGATCACCCATGATCACCCCATATAGACTCCCTGATCACCCCCCTGTCATTGATCACCCCCCTGTCATTGATCACCCCCCTGTCAGGCTCCGTTCAGACGTCCGTATGATTTTTACGGATCCACGAATACATGGATCGCATCCGCAAAACACATACGGACGTCTGAATGGAGCCTTACAGAGGGGTGATCAAAGACAGGCGGGTGATCACCCATATAGATTCCCTAATCACCCCCTGTCATTGATCACCCCCCTGTCATTGATCACCCCCCTGTAAGGCTCCATTCAGATGTCCGTATGATTTTTACGGATCCACGGATACATGGATCGGATCTGCAAAACACATACGGACGTCTGAATGGAGCCTTACAGGGGGGTGATCAATGACAGGCGGGTGATCACCCATATAGATTCCCTGATCACCCCCTGCCATTGATCACCCCCCTGTCATTGATCACCCCCCTGTAAGGCTCCATTCAGATGTCCGTATGATTTTTACAGATCCACGGATACATGGATCGGATCCGCAAAACACATACGGACGTCTGAATGGAGCCTTACAGGGGGGTGATCAATGACAAGGGGGTGATCACGCATATAGACTTCCTGATCACTTCCCTGTCATTGATCATCCCCCTGTCATTGATCACCCCCCTGTAAGGCTCCATTCAGACGTCCGTATGATTTTTACGGATCCACGGATACATGGATCGGATCCGCAAAACGCATAGGGACGTCTGAATGCAGCCTTACAGGGGGGTGATCAATGACAGGCGGGTGATCACCTCATATACACTCCCTGATCACCCCCTGTCATTGATCACCCCCCTGTCATTGATCACCCCCCTGTAAGGCTCCATTCAGACATCCGTATGCATTTTGCGGATCCGATCCATGTATCCGTGGATCCTTAAAAATCATACAGACCTCTGAATGGAGCCTTACAGGGGGGTGATCAATGACAGGGGGGTGATCAATGACAGGGGGGTGATCACCCCATATAGACTCCCTGATCACCCCCCTGTCATTGATCACCCCCCTGTAAGGCTCCATTCAGACATATATTTTTTTGGCCCAAGTTAGCGGAAATTTTTATTTTTTTATTTTTTTATTTTTTCTTACTAAGTCTCATATTCCACTAACTTGTGTCAAAAAATAAAATCTCACATGAACTCACCATACCCCTCACGGAATCCAAATGCGTAAAACTTTTTAGACATTTATATTCCAGACTTCTTCTCACGCTTTATGGCCCCTAAAATGCCAGGGCAGTATAAATACCCCACATGTGACCCCATTTCGGAAAGAAGACACCCCAAGGTATTCCGTGAGGGGCATATTGAGTCCATGAAAGATTGAAATTTTTGTCCCAAGTTAGCGGAAAGGGAGACTTAGTGAGAAAATACCCCCAAAAAATAAATTTCCGCTAACTTGTGCCAAAAAAAATAAATTCTATGAACTCGCCATGCCCCTCATTAAATACCTTGGGGTGTCTTCTTTCCAAAATGGGGTCACATGTGGGGTATTTATGCTGCCCTGGCTTTTTAGGGGCCCGAAAGCGTGAGAAGAAGTCTGGGATCCAAATGTCTAAAAATGCCCTCCTAAAAGGAATTTGAGCCGCTTTGCGCATCTAGGCTGCAAAAAAGTGCCACACATCTGGTATCGCCGTACTCAGGAGAAGTTGGGGAATGTGTTTTGGGGTGTCATTTTACATATACCCATGCTGGGTGAGATAAATATCTTTGTCAAATGCCAACTTTGTATAAAAAAATGGGAAAAGTTGTCTTTTGCCAAGATATTTCTCTCACCCAGCATGGGTATATGTAAAATGACACCCCAAAACACATTCTCCAACTTCTCCTGAGTACGGCGATACCAGATGTGTGACACTTTTTTGCCGCCTAGGTGGGCAAAGGGGCACACATTCCAAAGAGCACATTTCGGATTTCACAGGGCATTTTTCAAACATTTTGATTTCAAACTACTTACTAGGGATGAGCGAACTCGAACTGTATAGGTCGGGTTCGTACCGAATTTTGGGGTGTCCGTGACACGGACCCGAACCCGGACATTTTCGTAAAAGTCCGGGTTCGGGTTCGGTGTTCGTCGCTTTCTTGGCGCTTTTGTGGCGCTTTCTTGGCGCTTTTTGAAAGGCTGCAAAGCAGCCAATCAACAAGCGTCATACTACTTGCCCCAAGAGGCCATCACAACCATGCCTACTATTGGCATGGCTGTGATTGGCCAGAGCACCATGTGACCCAGCCTCTATTTAAGCTGGAGTCACATAGCGCCGCCCGTCACTCTGCTCTGATTAGCGTAGGGAGAGGTTGCGGCTGCGACAGTAGGGCGAGATTAGGCAGATTAACTCCTCCAAAGGACTTGATTATTGATCGAGCTGCAGCTGTGGGTCATTGAGCTGCTGATACTCAATTGCTCACTATTTTTAGGCTGCCCAGACCGTTTGTCAGTCACTTTTTTCTGGGGTGATCGGCGGCCATTTTGTGTCTTGTGGTGCGCCAGCACAAGCTGCGACCAAGTGCATTTAACCCTCAATGGTGTGGTTGTTTTTTGGCTAAAGCCTACATCAGGGTGAAGCTGTCACACCAAGTGCATTTAACCAGCAATAGTCTGTTTTTTTTTTGGCCATATACTACATCAGGGGCAAGCTGCGCCTGTCACCAAGTGCATTTAACCCTCAATGGTGTGGTTGTTTTTTGGCTAAAGCCTACATCAGGGTGAAGCTGTCACACCAAGTGCATTTAACCAGCAATAGTCTGTTTATTTTTTGGCCATATACTACATCAGGGGCAAGCTGCGCCTGTCACCAAGTGCATTTAACCCTCAATGGTGTGGTTGTTTTTTGGCTAAAGCCTACATCAGGGTGAAGCTGTCACACCAAGTGCATTTAACCAGCAATAGTCTGTTTATTTTTTGGCCGTATACTACATCAGGGGCAAGCTGCGCCTGTCACCAAGTGCATTTAACCCCTTAATGGTGTGGTTGTTTTTTGGCTAGAGCCTACATCAGGGTGAAGCTGTCACACCAAGTGCATTTAACCAGCAATAGTCTGTTTATTTTTTGGCCATATACTACATCAGGGGCAAGCTGCGCCCGTCACCAAGTGCATTTAACCCTCAGTAGTGTGGTTGGTCAAGCTGTCACACCAAGTGCATTTAACCAGCAATAGTCTGTTTATTTTTTGGCCATATACTACATCAGGGGCAAGCTGCGCCTGTCGCCAAGTGCATTTAACCCTCAGTAGTGTGGTTGGTCAAGCTGTCACACCAAGTGCATTTAACCAGCAATAGTGTGGTTATTTTTTGGCAATATCCAAGTCTAATTCCGTCAGTAAATCTATACCTGTCACCCAGCGCCTAAATACTAGGCCTCAAATTTATATCCCGCTAAATCTGTCGTTACTGCTGTACTGTTCTGGCTGGGCAAGTTATTTAGTGTCCGTCAAAGCACATTTTTTGTTCTGGGTTGAAATACAATTCCCAATTTAGCAATTTCCTAATTTAGTGGTTTCTGCTGTATCAGAGCTATTTGAAATCTATCCCTAAAAGGGTATATAATATTCAAGGTGCACATAGGGTCATTCAGAATAACTTCACACACACGCTACTGTGCATTTCCAAGTCTAATTCCGTCAGTAAATCTATACCTGTCACCCAGCGCCTAAATACTAGGCCTCAAATTTATATCCCGCTAAATCTGTCGTTACTGCTGTACTGTTCTGGCTGGGCAAGTTATTTAGTGTCCGTCAAAGCACATTTTTTGTTCTGGGTTGAAATGCAATTCCCAATTTAGCAATTTCCTAATTTAGTGGTTTCTGCTGTATCAGGCCTACTTTAAATACATCCCTAAAAGGGTATATAATATTCAAGGTGCACATAGGGTCATTCAGAATAACTTCACACACACGCTACTGTGCATTTCCAAGTCTAATTCTGTCACCCAGCGCCTAAATACTAGGCCTCAAATTTATATTCAGCTGAATTTGAATACAATACATTGGGCCAAATAATATTTTTGTTGTTGTGGTGAACGATAACAATGAGGAAAACATCTAGTAAGGGACGCAGACGTGGACATGGTTGTGGTGGTGTTAGTGGACCCTCTGGTGCTGGGAGAGGATGTGGCCGTTCTGCCACATCCACACGTCCTAGTGTACCAACTACCTCAGGTCCCAGTAGCCGCCAGAATTTACAGCGATATATGGTGGGGCCCAAAGCCGTTCTAAGGATGGTAAGGCCTGAGCAGGTACAGGCATTAGTCAATTGGGTGGCCGACAGTAGATCCAGCACGTTCACATTATCTCCCACCCAGTCTTCTGCAGAAAGCGCACAGATGGCGCCTGAAAACCAACCCCATCAGTCTGTCACATCACCCCCATGCATATCAGGGAAACTGTCTGAGCCTCAAGTTATGCAGCAGTCTCTTATGCTGTTTGAAGACTCTGCTGGCAGGGTTTCCCAAGGGCATCCACCTAGACCTTCCCCAGCGGTGGAAGACAAAGACTGCACTGACGCACAGCCACTTATGTTTCCTGATGATGAGGACATGGGAATACCACCTCAGCATGTCTCTGATGATGACGAAACACAGGTGCCAACTGCTGCGTCTTTCTGCAGTGTGCAGACTGAACAGGAGGTCAGGGATCAAGACTGGGTGGAAGACGATGCAGGGGACGATGAGGTCCTAGACCCCACATGGAATGAAGGTCGTGCCACTGACTTTCACAGTTCGGAGGAAGAGGCAGTGGTGAGACCGAGCCAACAGCGTAGCAAAAGAGGGAGCAGTGGGCAAAAGCAGAACACCCGCCGCCAAGAGACTCCGCCTGCTACTGACCGCCGCCATCTGGGACCGAGCACCCCAAAGGCAGCTTCAAGGAGTTCCCTGGCATGGCAGTTCTTCAAACAATGTGCTGACGACAAGACCCGAGTGGTTTGCACGCTGTGCCATCAAAGCCTGAAGCGAGGCATTAACGTTCTGAACCTTAGCACAACCTGCATGACCAGGCACCTGCATGCAAAGCATGAACTGCAGTGGAGTAAACACCTTAAAAACAAGGAAGTCGCTCAGGCTCCCCCTGATACCTCTTCTGCTGCTGCCGCCTCGGCCTCTTCTGCTGCTGCCGCCTCGGCCTCTTCCTCCGCCTCTGGAGGAACGTTGGCACCTGCCGCCCAGCAAACAGGGGATGTACCACCAACACCACCACCACCTCCGTCACCAAGCGTCTCAACCATGTCACACGGCAGCGTTCAGCTCTCCATCTCACAAACATTTGAGAGAAAGCGTAAATTCCCACCTAGCCACCCTCGATCCCTGGCCCTGAATGCCAGCATTTCTAAACTACTGGCCTATGAAATGCTGTCATTTAGGCTGGTGGACACAGACAGCTTCAAACAGCTCATGTCGCTTGCTGTCCCACAGTATGTTATTCCCAGCCGCCACTACTTCTCCAAGAGAGCCGTGCCTTCCCTGCACAACCAAGTATCCGATAAAATCAAGTGTGCACTGCGCAACGCCATCTGTAGCAAGGTCCACCTAACCACAGATACGTGGACCAGTAAGCACGGCCAGGGACGCTATATCTCCCTAACTGCACACTGGGTAAATGTAGTGGCAGCTGGGCCCCAGGCGGAGAGCTGTTTGGCGCACGTCCTTCCGCCGCCAAGGATCGCAGGGCAACATTCTTTGCCTCCTGTTGCCACCTCCTCCTTCTCGGCTTCCTCCTCCTCTTCTTCCACCTGCTCATCCAGTCAGCCACACACCTTCACCACCAACTTCTGCACAGCCCGGGGTAAACGTCAGCAGGCCATTCTGAAACTCATATGTTTGGGGGACAGTCCCCACACCGCACAGGAGTTGTGGCGGGGTATAGAACAACAGACCGACGAGTGGTTGCTGCCGGTGAGCCTCAAGCCCGGCCTGGTGGTGTGCGATAATGGGCGAAATCTCGTTACAGCTCTGGGACTAGCCGGTTTGACGCACATCCCTTGCCTGGCGCATGTGCTGAATTTGGTGGTGCAGAAGTTCATTCACAACTACCCAGACATGTCAGAGCTGCTGCATAAAGTGCGGGCCGTCTGTTAGCGCTTCCGGCGTTCACATCCTGCCACTGCTCGCCTGTTTGCGCTACAGTGTAACTTCGGCCTTCCCGCTCACCGCCTCATATGCGACGTGCCCACCAGGTTGAACTCCACCTTGCACATGCTGGACAGACTGTGCGAGCAGCAGCAGGCCATAGTGGAGTTTCAGCTGCAGCACGCACTGGTCAGTCGCACTGCGGAACAGCACCACTTCACCACCAATGACTGGGCCTCCATGCGAGACCTGTGTGCCCTGTTGCGCTGTTTCGAGTACTCCACCAACATGGCCAGTGGCGATGACGCCGTTATCAGCGTTACAATACCACTTCTATGTATCCTTGAGAAAACACTTAGGGCGATGATGGAAGAGGAGGTGGCCCAGGAGGAGGAGGAGGAGGAAGAGGGGTAATTTTTAGCACTTTCAGGCCAGTCTCTTCGAAGTGACTCAGAGGGAGGTTTTTTGCAACAGCAGAGGCCAGGTACAAATGTGGCCAGCCAGGGCCCACTACTGGAGGACGAGGAGGATGAGGAGGAGGTGGAGGAGGATGAGGATGAAGCATGGTCACAGCGGGGTGGCACCCAACGCAGCTCGGGCCCATCACTGGTGCGTGGCTGGGGGGAAAGGCAGGACGATGACGATACAGCTCCCACAGAGGACAGCTTGTCCTTACCCCTGGGCAGCCTGGCACACATGAGCGACTACATGCTGCAGTGCCTGCGCAACGACAGCAGAGTTGCCCACATTTTAACGTGTGCGGACTACTGGGTTGCCACCCTGCTGGATCCACGCTACAAAGACAATGTGCCCACCTTACTTCCTGCACTGGAGCGTGATAGGAAGATGCGCGAGTACAAGCACACGTTGGTAGACGCGTTACTTAGAGCATTCCCAAATGTCACAGGGGAACAAGTGGAAGCCCAAGGCCAAGGCAGAGGAGGAGCAAGAGGTCACCAAGGCAGCTGTGTCACGGCCAGCTCCTCTGAGGGCAGGGTTAGCATGGCAGAGATGTGGAAAAGTTTTGTCAACACGCCACAGCTAACTGCACCACCACCTGATACGCAACGTGTTAGCAGGAGGCAACATTTCACTAACATGGTGGAACAGTACGTGTGCACACCCCTCCACGTACTGACTGATGGTTCGGCCCCATTCAACTTCTGGGTCTCTAAATTGTCCACGTGGCCAGAGCTAGCCTTTTATGCCTTGGAGGTGCTGGCCTGCCCGGTGGCCAGCGTTTTGTCTGAACGTGTATTCAGCACGGCAGGGGGTGTCATTACAGACAAACGCAGCCGCCTTTCTACAGCCAATGTGGACAAGCTGACTTTCATAAAAATGAACCAGGCATGGATCCCACAGGACCTGTCCGTCCCTTGTCCAGATTAGACATTAACTACCTCCCCTTAACCATATATTATTGGACTCCAGGGCACTTCCTCATTCAATCCTATTTTTATTTTCATTTTACCATTATATTGCGAGGCTACCCAAAGTTGAATGAACCTCTCCTCTGTCTGGGTGCCGGGGCCTAAATATATGCCAATGGACTGTTCCAATGTTGGGTGACGTGAAGCCTGATTCTCTGCTATGACATGCAGACTAATTCTCTGCTGACATGAAGCCAGATCCTCTGTTACGGGACCTCTCTCCTCTGCCTGGGTGCTGGGCCTAAATATCTGACAATGGACTGTTGCAGTGGTGGCTGACGTGAAGCCTGATTTTCTGCTATGACATGCAGACTAATTCTCTGCTGACATGAAGCCAGATCCTCTGTTATGGGACCTCTCTCCTCTGCCTGGGTGCTGGGCCTAAATTTATGAAAATGGACTGTTGCATTGGTGGCTGACGTGAAGCCTTATTGTCTGCTATGATATGAAGACTGATTCTCTGCTGACATGAAGCCAGATTGTCTGTTACGGGACCTCTCTCCTCTGCCTGGGTGCTGGGCCTAAATTTATGAAAATGGACTGTTGCAGTGGTGGGTGACGTGAAGCCTGATTCTCTGCTATGACATGAAGACTCATTCTCTGCTGACATGAAGCCAGATTGTCTGTTACGGGACCTCTCTCCTCTGCCTGGGTGCTGGGCCTAAATATTTGACAATGGACTGTTGCATTGGTGGCTGACGTGAAGCCTGATTCTCTGCTATGATATGAAGACTGATTCTCTGCTGACATGAAGCCAGATTGTCTGTTACGGGACCTCTCTCCTCTGCCTGGGTGCTGGGCCTAAATATCTGACAATGGACTGTTGCATTGGTGGCTGACGTGAAGCCTGATTCTCTGCTATGATATGAAGACTGATTCTCTGGTGACATGAAGCCAGATTGTCTGTTACGGGACCTCTCTCCTCTGCCTGGGTGCTGGGCCTAAATATCTGACAATGGACTGTTGCATTGGTGGCTGACTTGAAGCCTGATTCTCTGCTATGATATGAAGACTGATTCTCTGCTGACATGAAGCCAGATTGTCTGTTACGGGACCTCTCTCCTCTGCCTGGGTGCTGGGCCTAAATTAATGAAAATGGACTGTTGCATTGGTAGCTGACGTGAAGCCTGATCTCTGCTATGATATGAAGACTGATTCTCTGCTGACATGAAGCCAGATTGTCTGTTACGGGACCTCTCTCCTCTGCCTGGGTGCTGGGCCTAAATATCTGACAATGGACTATTGCATTGGTGGCTGACGTGAAGCCTGATTCTCTGCTATGATATGAAGACTGATTCTCTGCTGACATGAAGCCAGATTGTCTGTTACGGGACCTCTCTCCTCTGCCTGGGTGCTGGGCCTAAATTAATGAAAATGGACTGTTGCAGTGGTGGGTGACGTGAAGCCTGATTCTCTGCTATGACATGAAGACTGATTCTCTGCTGATATGAAGCCAGATTGTCTGTTACGGGACCTCTCTCCTCTGCCTGGGTGCTGGGCCTAAATTTATGAAAATGGACTGTTACAGTGGTGGGTGACGTAAAGCCTGATTCTCTGCTATGACATAAAGACTGATTCTCTGCTGACATGAAGCCAGATTGTCTGTTACGGGACCTCTCTCCTCTGCCTGGGTGCTGGGCCTAAATTTATGAAAATGGACTGTTACAGTGGTGGGTGACGTGAAGCCTGATTCTCTGCTATGACATGAAGACTGATTCTCTGCTGACATGAAGCCAGATTGTCTGTTACGGGACCTCTCTCCTCTGCCTGGGTGCTGGGCCTAAATATCTGACAATGGACTGTTGCATTGGTGGCTGACGTGAAGCCTGATTCTCTGCTATGCTATGAAGACTGATTCTCTGCTGACATGAAGCCAGATTGTCTGTTACGGGACCTCTCTCCTCTGCCTGGGTGCTGGGCCTAAATTTATGAAAATGGACTGTTGCAGTGGTGGGTGACGTGATGCCTGATTCTCTGCTATGACATGAAGACTGATTCTCTGCTGACATGATGCCAGATTCTCTGTTACGGGACCTCTCTCCTCTGCCTGGGTGCCGGGGCCTAAATATCTGACAATGGATAGTGATGAGCGGCAGGTGCCATATTCGATTTCGACGAAATTCGCGAATATTCGATAGAATATTCGTTTTATATTCGTCGAAATCGAATATTCGTCATTATTCTTGTTATCGCGATTAATATGCGATTTAAATAATCGAATTTCGATTTTAACTTAAAGGCTACTCTCCTATTGAAATCGCAATTCGATTTTTTCAAGTTATAATAATCGAATTTCGATTTTAACTTAGCACTGCTATATACCATATTAGGCTAACTAATATGGCATATAGCAGTGCTAAGTTAAAATCGAAATTCGATTATTATAACTTGAAAAAATCGAATTGCGATTTCAACGTAATTCTCAAATCTGACAGTACATTCTAGTATATGGAGTCGTTCCCATGGTGATGGGGACGCTCCATAAGCATGGAATATGGCTTCAATGGCTTGGTAGAATTAGCGAATTGACGAATATATTCGTTATATTCCACAAAACGAATATAACGAATGTATTCGTCATATTCCACAAAACGAATATAACGAATGTATTCGTCATATATCACAAAACGAAGATAACGAAGTATTCTGCATCTTCATTTTAGCTACATATTCATCAATTTCGCTAATTCTAGCAATGATATAGGAAAGTTGACTATAGAGACAGCTAAGTATAATTCGCTATGCGATTATATGACTGCTTTTTTTTATAAATAGTATAATTATAATAATTATCAGGTATTATAATTATTCTATTTATTTTTAAAAAAAAGCAGTAATATAATCGCATAGCGAATTAAACTTAGCTGTCCAGTCAGTGCCCGTTGCCGCTTCTGCCGACTTCCATGCTCATGGAGCGTCCCCATCACCATAGGAACATCTCCATATACTAGAATGTACTGTCGGATTTGAGAATTACGTTGAAATCGCAATTCGATTTTTTCAAGTTATAATAATCGAATTTCGATTTTAACTTAGCACTGCTATATGCCATATTAGTTAGCCTAATATGGCATATAGCAGTGCTAAGTTAAAATCGAAATTCGATTATTATAACTTGACATAATCGAATTGCGATTCCAACTTGGACCTGGTTTACTATATGGTTGGCTTCAATGGCTTGGTAGAATTAGCGAATTGACGAATATATTCGTTATATTCCACAAAACGAATATAACGAATGTATTGTCATATTCCACAAAACGAAGATAACGAAGTATTCGTCATATTCCACAAAACGAAGATAACGAAGTATTCTGCATCTTCGTTTTAGCTACCTATTCATCAATTTCGCTAATTCTAGCAATGATATAGGAAAGTTGACTATAGAGACAGCTAAGTATAATTCGCTATGCGATTATATTACTGCTTTTTTTTAAAATAAATAGAATAATTATAATACCTGATAATTATTATAATTATACTATTTATAAAAAAAAGCAGTCATATAATCGCATAGCGAATTATACTTAGCTGTCTCTATAGTCAACTTTCCTATATCATTGCTAGAATTAGCGAAATTGATGAATAGGTAGCTAAAATGAAGATGCAGAATACTTCGTTATCTTCGTTTTGTGGAATATGACGAATACATTCGTTATATTCGTTTTGTGGAATATGACGAATACATTCGTTATATTCGTTTTGTGGAATATAACGAATATATTCGTCAATTCGCTAATTCTACCAAGCCATTGAAGCCATATTCCATGCTTATGGAGCGTCCCCATCACCATGGGAACGACTCCATATACTAGAATGTACTGTCGGATTTGAGAATTACGTTGAAATCGCAATTCGATTTTTTCAAGTTATAATAATCGAATTTCGATTTTAACTTAGCACTGCTATATGCCATATTAGTTAGCCTAATATGGCATATAGCAGTGCTAAGTTAAAATCGAAATTCGATTATTATAACTTGAAAAAATCGAATTGCGATTTCAACGTAATTCTCAAATCCGACAGTACATTCTAGTATATGGAGATGTTCCCATGGTGATGGGGACGCTCCATGAGCATGGAAGTCGGCAGAAGCGGCAACGGGCACTGACTGGAGCAGCCAGGAAGCCAGGAATCCAAAGGACAGGTAAGAACAACTTTAGGGAAGTGGGAAAGAAAAAAATATAACAATAAAAAAAAAAAAAAAAAAAAAAAAAACGAATATTCGAAATATCGAATTTATATCACTATATTCGAAATATTCGCGAATTAGCGAAGTGCCGATATTCGCGAAAAAAATTCGATATTCGAATATTCGCGCTCAACACTAACAATGGACTGTTGCATTGGTGGCTGACGTGAAGCCTGATTCTCTGCTATGCTATGAAGACTGATTCTCTGCTGACATGAAGCCAGATTGTCTGTTACGGGACCTCTCTCCTCTGCCTGGGTGCTGGGCCTAAATATCTGACAATGGACTGTTGCATTGGTGGCTGACGTGAAGCCTGATTCTCTGCTATGACATGAAGACTGATTCTCTGCTGACATGAAGCCAGATTCTCTGTTACGGGACCTCTCTCCTCTGCCTGGGTGCCGGGGCCTAAATATCTGAGAATGGACTGTTCCAGTGGTGGGTGACGTGAAGCCAGATTCTCTGCTATGGGACCTCTCTCCAATTGATTTTGGTTAATTTTTATTTATTTAATTTTTATTGTAATTCATTTCCCTATCCACATTTGTTTGCTGGGGATTTACCTACATGTTTCTGCCTTTTGCAGCCCTCTAGCCCTTTCCTGGGCTGTTTTACAGCCTTTTTAGTGCCGAAAAGTTCGGGTCCCCATTGACTTCAATGGGGTTCGGGTTCGGGACGAAGTTCGGATCGGGTTCGGATCCCGAACCCGAACATTTTCGGGAAGTTCGGCCGAACTTCTCGAACCCGAACATCCAGGTGTCCGCTCAACTCTACTACTTACCACACATTAGGGCCCCTAGAATGCCAGGGCAGTATAACTACAAGTTACCCCATTTTGAAAAGAAGACACCCCAGGTATTCCGTGAGGGGTATGGCGAGTTCCTAGAATTTTTTATTTTCTATCACAAGTTAGCGGAAAATGATGATTTTTCTTTTTTCTTACAAAGTCTCATATTCCACTAACTTGTGACAAAAAATAAAAAATTATAGGAACTCCCCATGCCCCTCACGGAATACCTTGGGGTGTCTTCTTTCCAAAATGGGGTCACTTGTGGCGTAGTTATACTGTCATTTTACATATATCCATGCTGGGTGAGATAAATATCTTGGTCAAATGCCAACTTTGTATAAAAAAATTGGAAAAGTTGTCTTTTGCCAAGATATTTCTCTCACCCAGCATGGGTATATGTACAATGACACTTCAAAACACATTCCCTAACTTCTCCTGAGTACGGCAATACTAGATGTGTGACACTTTTTTGCAGCCTAGGTGGGCAAAGGGACCCACATTCAAAAGTGCACCTTTCGGATTTCACCCGTCATTTTTTAGAACCTCAGGAAACATGACAGGTGCTCAGAAAGTCAGAGCTGCTTCAAAAAGCAGAAATTCACGATTTTGTACCATAGTTTGTAAACGCTATAACTTTTACCCAAACGATTTTTTTTTTTTGCCCAAATATTTTTTTTTTAGCAAAGACATGTAGAACAATAAATTTAGCAAAAAATGTATATATGGATGTCTTTTTTTTTGCAAAATTTTACAGCTGAAAGTGACTAAAAAAGTTTTTTGCGAAAAAATCGTTAAATTTCGATTAATAACAAAAAAAGTAAAAATGTCAGCAGCAATGAAATACCACCAAATGAAAGCTCTATTAGTGAGAAGAAAAGGAGGTAAAATTCATTTGGGTGGCAAGTTGCATGACCGAGCAATAAACGGTGAAAGTAGTGTTGTGCAGAAGTGTAAAAAGTGGCCTGGTCATTAAGGGGGTTTCAGCTACCGGGGTTGAAGTGGTTAAAGGAGCTGCAGGAATATCTGGCAAGTACTGGCTGTGTGGTACATGTGACATCAATCTCCCGTATTCTTCATAAGTCTGGGCTATGGGGTAGAGTGGCAAGACAAAAACATTTTCTTATGAAGAAAAACATCCAAGCCAGGCTAAATTTTGCAAAAACACATCTGAAGTCTCCCAAAAGCATGTGGAAAAAGGCAGGGCCGCCATCAGGGGGGTACAGCTGATACCCCAGTAAGGGGCCGGACCCTGGGGGGAAAACCCGGCCAGTTCCAATAAAAAAATAAAAATAAAAAAAATTTTTTTTATTTTTCCCCCTCCCATTTGTCAGTGATTTGAGTTGAACTTTATTGCATCGCTAGAGGGGGGCAATTGATCATTCCTTGCTAGTGATGTCCGGTTCATGAACGAATCATTCATTTGAATCGATTCAGTTCACTGAACCGGAGGAGTCGATTCACCTGACTGAGCTGATCCGAGTGAAACAGCTCAGAGTCTGACCTAGCACACAATAGCAGAGCTGCTGGCAGCAGGGAGGGGAGGGGCTCGGGAGGAGTGTAATCTGATCCTAGAGTGGAAGCTGCTTCTGCCAGCCCCTCCCCTCCCCGTCCACCAACCAATCAGAGCTGAGGCAATGCAAGCACTAGCAGCTCTGGGTCTGAGTCACTGACACAAGTACACAGAGTCTGAGAAAGAATCGAATGAGTCTCAGGTTAAAAGAATCTAAAGATCCGACTTAGTTAGAGACTCATTCGATTCTTTGAGTTAAAAGAGCCGTGAGTCACTAGAACAGTTTACACTGAGGCTGATGCTTTTGTTGCAGCAGTGATAAGATTAAGGGACAGGAGCAGAGAGATAAGAGAAGTGACAGATGACTGTTGCTCAGAAGCCATGAGATTGTAAGGCTACTTTCACACTAGCGGCAGGATGGATCCGACAGGCTGTTCACCCTGTCGGATCCGTCCTGCCGTTATTTCGCCGGACCACCGTTCCGTCCCCATTGACTATAATGGGGACGGGGGTGGAGCTCCAGCGCAGCACGGCAGTGCATGGCGAAAGGCCGCCGGACTAAAAGTACTGCATGTCCAACTTGTTGTGTGGTCTTTGCTCAGGGGTAAAATGCAAAGCTGTTTTCTGGATTATCCCACCGGGCCATGATCCCCCATCACTTATTGTTATTAACCCCTCCCTTGCCAGCCCACCCAGCCCTATTTAGCTTTGTGTTCAGCTTTGAAAAAAACGTTTAGGCCATGAAGGGGTTAATTAAGTGTTGGAGGGGGTGGGGGGTGTTATTGTGCATATTGTGTTTAGGATCCATTTAACAAGTTTGACCAGTTGGGTTTGAGAGTGGTTGAGTGTCATCCACAGATCCCCCATAAAAGGTTAAGGAACAAAAAGAAACCAATGTGGATAAATAGAACTGTAACGAAAGCAATAAATGACAAAAAGAAAGCATATCATTCACTGAAACAGGAGGGGAGCACGGAAGCACTGAAAAACTATAAGGAAAAAAATAGAACATGTAAAAAACAAATAAAAGCGGCCAAACTAGAGACCGAGAGATTGATTGCCAAAGAGAGTAAAACTAACCCTAAAATGTTCTTCAATTATATAAATGTTAAAAAGTATAAATCTGAAGGTGTCGGCCCTTTAAAGAGTAATGAGGGGGAAGTCGCAGAGAGCGATGAGGAGAAAGCAAAGCTGTTAAATATTTTTTTCTCCAATGTATTCACTGAGGAAAATAAATTGTCAGATGACATGCAGAATGCAAAAATAAATTCCCCATTAAAAGTGTCCTGTCTGACCCAGGAAGAAGTACATCAGCGACTTAAAAAGATTAAAATAGACAAATCGCCAGGACCGGATGACATACACCCCCGTATCCTAAAGGAATTAAGTAATGTCATAGCCAGACCCCTATTTCTGATATTTGCTGACTCTATACTGACAGGGAATGTCCCACAGGATTGGCGCATGGCATATGTGGTGCCAATATTCAAAAAGGGGCCAAAAACAGAGCCTGGAAACTATAGGCCGATAAGTTTAACATCTGTTGTGGGTAAACTGTTTGAAGGTTTTCTGAGAGATCCTATATTAGAGCATCTCAACAGAAATAAGCAAATAACGCCATATCAGCATGGCTTCGTGAGGAATCGGTCATGTCAGACTAATTTAATCAGTTTCTATGAGGAGGTAAGTTCTAGACTTGACAGCGGCGAATCAATGGATGTCGTATATCTGGACTTCTCCAAAGCATTTGACACTGTACCACATAAAAGGTTAGTATATAAAATGAGAATGCTCGGACTGGGAGAAAACATCTGTATGTGGGTAAGTAACTGGCTCAGTGATAGAAAACAGAGGGTGGTTATTAACGGTACACACTCAGATTGGGTCACTATCGCTAGTGGGGTACCTCAGGGGTCAGTATTGGGCCCTATTCTCTTCAATATATTTATTAATGATCTTGTAGAAGGCTTGCATAGTAAAGTATCAATTTTCGCAGATGACACTAAACTGTGTAAAGTAATTTACACTGATGAGGACAGTATACTACTACAGAGGGATCTGGATAGATTGGAGGCTTGGGCAGGTAAGTGGCAGATGGGGTTTAACACTGATAAATGTAAAGTTATGCACATGGGAAGGAAAAATGCAAGTCACCCGTACATACTAAATGGTAAAACACTCGGTAACACTGACATGGAAAAGGATCTAGGAATTTTAATAAACAGCAAACTAAGCTGCAAAAACCAGTGTCAGGCAGCTGCTGCCAAGGCCAACAAGATAATGGGTTGCATCAGAAGGGGCATAGATTCCCTTGATAAGAACATAGTCCTACCACTTTACAAATCGCTAGTCAGACCACACATGGAGTACTGTGTACAGTTCTGGGCTCCTGTAAACAAGGCAGACATAGCAGAGCTGGAGAAGGTCCAGAGGAGGGCATCTAAAGTAATAACTGGAATGGGGCAACTACAGTACCCTGAAAGATTATCAAAATTAGGGTTATTCACTTTAGAAAAAAGACGACTGAGGGGAGATCTAATTAATATGTATAAATATATCAGGGGTCAGTACAGAGATCTATCCCATCAGCTATTTATCCCCAGGACTGTGACTGTGACGAGGGGACATCCTCTGCGTCTGGAGGAAAGAAGGTTTGTACACAAACATAGAAAAGGATTCTTTACGGTAAGAGCAGTGAGAATATGGAACTCTCTGCCTGAGGAGGTGGTGATGGTGAGTACAATAAAGGAATTCAAGAGGGCCCTGGACGTATTTCTGGAGCTTAATAATATTACAGGCTATAGCTACTAGAGAGTGGTCGTTGATACACGGAGTTATTCTGATTGCCTGATTGGAGTCGGGAAGGAAGTTTATAGTCCCCTAAAGTGGAGAAAATTGGCTTTTACCTCACAGGGTTTTTTTTTTGTTTTGTTTTTTGTTTTGTTTTTTTGCCTTCCTCTGGATCAGCTTGCGGGATAACAGGCCGAACTGGATGGACAAATGTCTTTTTTCGGCCTTATGTACTATGTTACTATGTTACTATGTTACAGATCCCCCATAACAGTGTGTCACCCACAGATCCCCCATAACAGTGTGTCATCCACAGATCCTCCATAACAGTGTCATCCACAGATCCCCCATGACAGTGTGTCATCCACAGATCCCCCATAACAGTGTTCGTAATTCACAGTCCCCCATAACAGTGTGTCATCCACAGATCCTCCATAACAGTGTGACATCCACAGATCCCCCATAACAGTGTGTCCTCCACAGATCCCCCATAACAGTGTGTCATCCACAGATCCCCCATAACAGTGTCATCCACAGATCCCCCATAACAGTGTGTCATCCACAGATCCCCCATAACAGTGTGTCATCCACAGATCCCCATAACAGTGTCATCCAGATTCCTCATAACAGTGTGAAATCTACAGATTCCCCCATAACAGTGTGTCATCCACAGATTCCACCATAACAGTGTGTCATCCACAGATTCCCCCATAACAGTGTGTCATCCACAGATCCCCCATAACAGTGTGTCATCCACAGATCCCCCATAACAGTGTCATCCACAGATCCCCCATAACAGTGTGTCATCCACAGATCCCCCATAACAGTGTGTCATCCACAGATCCCAATAACAGTGTCATCCAGATTCCTCATAACAGTGTGAAATCTACAGATTCCCCCATAATAGTGTGTCATCCACAGATTCCACCATAACAGTGTGTCATCCACAGATTCCCCCATAACAGTGTGTCATCCACAGATCCCCCATAACAGTGTGTCATCCACAGATTCCCCCATAACAGTGTGTCATCCACAGATCCCCCATAACAGTGTGTCATCCACAGATTCCCCCATAACAGTGTGTCGTCCACAGATCCCCCATAACAGTGTGTCATCAACAGATCCCCCATAACAGTGTGTCATCCACAGATTCCCCCATAACAGTGTGTCATCCACATATTCAACCCATAACAGTAAGTCCTCCACAGATTCCCCCATAACAGTAAGTCCTCCACAGATTCCCCCCATAACAGTACGTCATCCACAGATCCCCCAATAACACTGTAACAGTAAACCTTGTGCTTTTAAGGTGTTTTTTCTTAAATGTGCCAGGGGAAGATTGCTAGGGCAGATTAGAACAGGTAGTGTAGTTAGTGTTAGTGTAGGGTCCTGTTTAAAAGAGTCTACCTTGTCGTGGTAGCAGGCTTCATATTATTTGGTCAAAAATGAATTCCTTACTGAAATCACTGATTATCACTTTTTACTGTCTTTGTAGTTGTAAAAAAAATAATGAAATTGGGGGTAGGTCCTTGGAGGCGGAGGGGAGGTGGAGTCAGGACGGATTCTAAAGGGGCGGGGTAGGAGGGGGGGCCCAGGCCTTGAGCTGTGTAAGGGGCCCCAACATTTCTGATGGCAGCCCTGGGAAAAGGTGTTATGGTCTGATGAAACCAAGGTTGAACTTTTTGGCCATAATTCCAATAGATATGTTTGGCGCAAAAACAACACTGCACATCACCAAAAGAACACCATACCCATAGTGAAGCATGGTGGTGGCAGCATCATTCTTTGGGGCTGTTTTTCTTCAGTTTGAACTGGGGCCTTTGTTAAGCTAGAGGGAATTATGAACAGTTCCAAATACCAGTCAATATTGGCACAAAACCTCAGGTTTCTGCTAAAAAGCTGAACATGAAGAGGAACTTCATCTTTCAGCATGACAATGACCCAAAGCATACATCCATATTCAACAAAGGAATGGCTTCACCAGAATAAGAATAACGTTTTGGAATTGCTCAGCCAGAGCCCAGACCTGAATCTGATTGAAAATCTGTGGGGTGATCTTAAGAGGTCGGTGCACAGGAGATAGGGCATCAATCTGACAAATTTGGAGTGTTTTTGCAAAGAAGAGTGGCCAAATCTTGCCAAGTCAAAATGTGCCATGCTGATAGACTCATACCCAAAAAGACTGAGTGCTTCAACAAAGTATTAGTTTATGGGTGTGCACACTTATGCAACCATATTATTTTATTTTTATATATTTTCTTCCCTCTACCTAAAAGATTTCAGTTTGTTTTTCAATTGAATTGTACAGTTTATAGGTTACATTAAAGGTGGAAAAAGTTCTGAAATGATTTATCTTTCTCTTATTTTTTTACATCACAGAAACCTGACATTTTAACAGGGGTGTGTAGACTTTTTATATCCACTGTATATATAGATAAAATAATACTTCTGATATATATTTGAATGCATAATATATGGGAAACTGCTACTGATGTTTTAGCCATAATAATTTACATTATTCACTTTGTCCCAGGTGAAAGGAGAGGTTTGCAGCAGCTCTGTGTGAATGGGCCCTAATAGCCCTGTGTGCCTGTCCTGTGAGATGCAATCCCTATGCTAAGTGTACCTGTGTGTGGTACTTCCGGAAACACTCCCCTAAGCATAGGGCAGGGTGGTCAGGGCAGTCAGGACAGAAATAACGGGTGTCACGCCTTATTCCACTCCTGCTACAGACACGACATTTGTTTCAGGGTGGCAGTCGGTTTGAGGTACCAGCAACGACACTGGGGAAATGTCACTTGTGTAGACGGCTCACTACACTGGTGGATGGGGCCAAGGAACCTCCTGGATACAGGAGGTTCTCAATGATCTCTTCCTGAAATTTGAGGAAGGATCCTGTTCTCCCAGCCTTACTGTAGAGAACAAACTATTATATGCAGCCAATTGAATTAAATATACAGACACCTTCTTATACCAGCGTCTGGTCCTGCGGGAAAGGAGATAAGGAGCCAACATCTGGTCATTGAAGTCCACCCCTCCCATGAGAGAATTATAGTAGTGGACACAGAGGGGCTTTTCAATGACACTGGTTGCTCGTTCAATTTGGAATGTCGTGTCTGCGTGAATGGAGGAGAGCATGTAAACATCACGCTTGTCTCTCCATTTCACCACGAGCAGTTCTTGGTTACACAAGGCAGCCCTCTCCCCCCTTGCAAGACGGGTGGTAACGAGCCGTTGGGGGAAGCCCCGGCAACTAGGTTGCGCGGTGCCACAGCAGCCAATCTGTTCTAGGAACAAATGCCTGAAGAGGGGCACACTTGTGTAGAAATTGTCCACATAAAGATGGTACCCCTTGCCAAATAACAGTGACACCAAGTCCCAGACTGTCTTCCCACTGCTCCCCAGGTAGTCAGGGCAACCACGTAATCCGACAGCGCCAGCCCCACTCTGCTGCCCTTGAAGCGGATCCTGCGCAGCCTGTGGTCTAGCAACACGGGGCCGGGTACACCTGGTGCTATCAGGGACCTCAACCTCCTCGTCCGAACTTTGGGTCAGACTGCCACTGCTTTCTACAGGTTCATATTCTGACCCGCTAGATTCGTCAGATGAGGGTTCCCATTCCTCATCCCACTGGGTCAGAAGCCTGTAGGCCTCTTCAGAAGAATACCCCCTGTTTGACATTTGGACTACTAAATGTAGGGGTATTCCCTGAGACTACCCAAGAAAAAAAGCAAGCCTGTCTTACAAATGGGAGGCTAGCGAAGTACCGGAGGCCGATGCGATTGATAAAAAATATCAAAACAGATTTTTTTATCGCTGCAGCGCTTGTAAAGTGATTGTGCAGTGATCAAAAAATATATATATTTTTGTCACTGCAGCGGGGCGGGTGTGGGTGAACGCACGTGTGGGCAACCGATCAGGCCTGATCGGGCAAACACTGTGTTTTGGGTGGAGGGTAAGCTCAGGTGACACTAATACTATTATAGATCTCACTGTGATCAGTTCTGATCACTTACAGATACTATAAAAGTACAAATGCTGATTAGCGATACGCTAATCAGCGAATCAGTGACTGCGGTGTGGTGGGCTGGGCGCTAAACGAAAAAAATAATAATTTGGATTTATGAGGTCCATTCGGAGTAGGAGTTTTATGGAGGCGGTGGACGTAGCGGAGTAGTTGGAAGTGGCGGTGGAGGAGGACGAGATAGCCAACACAGGTTTTTGGTTTTAATAAAAAAAATTAAAATTAAGGTACACTCCAAAAGATTGTGAAATATCCAAAATACAAACATGAGCAAATGCGCTGCAGTATAACCATGGATGGTTACTGCCGGTATACATGTCTATTCTGGACAAGGTACGGACAAGTCCTGAGGGATCCATGCCTGGTTCATTTTAATGAACATGAGCTTATCCACATTGGCTGTGGACAGGCGGCTGCGCTTGTCTGTGATGATGCCCCCTGCCGTGCTAAATACACGTTCAGATAATACACTGGCTGCAGTATCCCCCATCCACGCACCATTGATGGCCATGAGATGGTCTGGGTGCCATCCTGCTGTGAACATGGTTCCTCCTGCTCCATCTCCTCCTCCTCATCCTCTAACTCCTCATACTCCAGAACTGTACCCTGGCTGGACAATTGTGTACCTTGGGTTTGTGGGTGCAGGAGCCCACCCTCGGAGCCAATTGGGGATGACTGGCTGGAAACCCTACAAAATGATCCCTCTTCCTCCTCCTCCCCCTGTGCCACATCCTCTTCCATCATCGCCAGGAGCGTTTTTTCAAGGAGGCATAGAAGTGGGATAGTAACGCTGAGAACGGCGTTATCGGCACTGGCCATGTTGGTGGAGTATTCAAAACAGCACAACAAGGAACACAGGTCTCCCACGGAGGCCCAGTCATTGGTGGTGAAGTGGTGCTGTTCCGCCAAGCGACTCACCCGTGCGTGCTGCAGCTGAAACTCCACTATCGCCTGCTGCTGCTTGCACAGTCTGATCAGCATGTCCAAGGTGGAGTTCCACCTTGTGGGCACGTCACATATGAGGCGGTGAGAGGAAAGGCCGAAGTTACGCTGCAGCGCTTACGGGCGAGCAGCAGCAGGGTGAGAACGCCGAAATCGTGCACAGATGGCCCGCACTTTATGCAGCAGCTCTGACATATCGGGTTCATTTTTAAGGAATCTCTGCACCACCAAATTCAGCACATGTGCCAGGCAAGGGATGTGCGTCAAACCGGCTAGTCCCAGAGCTGCTACGAGATATCACCCATTATCGCACACCACCAGGCCGGGCTTGAGGCTGACTGGCACAAAACACTCATCGGTCTGTTGTTCAAGCTTGTCCACAGCTCCTGCGCGGTGTGGGGTTTGTCCCCCAAACAGATACGTTTTAAAACTGCCTGCTGTTGTTTACCCCTGGCTGTGCTGAAGTTAGTGGCGAAGGTGTTACGCTGACCGGATGAGGAGCTGGTCGAGAATGAGGAAGCAGAGTAGGAAGCAACAGGAGGCAAACTAAAGCGCCCTGCAATCCTCAGTGGTGGAAGTACTTGCGCCAAACTGCTATCCGCCTCAGGCCCAGCCACCACTGCATTAACCCAGTGTGCTGTTATGGAGATATAACGGCCCTGACCGTGCTTACTGGTCCACGTATATACATAGTCAAGTGCATCTTGCCACAGATGGCGTTGCGCAGTGCACACCTAATTTTGTCCCCTTCTTGGTTGTGCAGGGAAGGGGTGGCTCGCCTGGAAAAGTAGTGGCGGCTGGGCATGACGTACTGTGGGACAGCCACCACCATAAGGACTTTAAAACTATCCGTCTCCACCAGGCGGAATGACAGCATTTCAAAGGCCGGTAATTTAGAAATGCTGGCATTCAGGGCTAGGAATCGTGGGTGGGTAGGTGGGTACTTCTTCTTCCTCTCCAGCGTTTGGGAGATGGAGAGCTGAACGCTTCCGTGGGACATTGTGGAGATGCTTGGTGACCCAGGTGTTGGTGTTGCTGGCAGATCCTCTGTTTGAGGGGTGGCAGGTTGCACTGTCACTCCAGAGGTGGATGAAGAGGACGAGACTGCAGCAGAAGAGGAATCAGGAGGAGCCAGAGACCTTTCTTGGTTTTTGAGGTGTCTACTCCACTGCAGCTCGTGCTTTGCACTTAAATGCCTGGTCATGCAGGTTGTGCTCAGGTTGAGAACGTTTATGACTCGCTTCAGGCTCTGATTTCATAGCGTGCAAGCCACTTGTGTCTTGTCGTCAGCACATTGTCTAAAGAACTGCCACGCCAGGGAACTCCTTGGAGCTGGCTTTGGTGTGCTTGGTCCCTTGCTGCGGTGGGCAGTAGGAGGCATACTGTGTAGAGGACGGCCGCTCCGCTTTTGCACCCTGCTCCCTCTTCTGCTGTGCTGGTGGCTCTGTGCGACCACCGCCTCTTCCTCCGAACTACATAGGTCACTCGCATGACCTTGATTCCATGTGGGGTCGAGGACCTCATCGTCCTCCACATCATCTTCCACCCAGTCTCCACCCCTGCCCTCCTTGTCGGTCTGCACACTTTCGAAAGCCCCAGCAGTTGGCACCTGTGTTTCGTCATCATCCGAGATGAGCTGTGATGGTCCTCCCATGTACTCATCTTGAAAGATAAGTGGTTGGCATTCGGTGCACTCAATCTCTTACACTTCTGGGGCAGGGCTAGTTGGATGGCCCTGGGAAACCCTGCTAAAAGAGTCATCAAAAAGCAGAAGAGACTGCTGCATGACTTGGGGCTTAGACTGCTTGGCTGATTTGCAAGGGGGTGAGGTGAAAGACTGATGGACATCAGGCTGCAGATGCCAACTGTGGTTCTTCAGCAGGAGACTGGGTGGGAGACAATGTGATGGAACTGGATCCACTGTCAGCAACCCAATCTACTATCGCCTGTACTTGTTCAGGCCTCACCATTCGTAGAGCAGCATTAGGCTCGACCAAATACCGCTGCAGGTTCTGTCACCTACTCGCACCTGAGGAAATGGTTTCACTTGTGCGTGTAGCTTGCACAGATAGACCACATCCTCACCCTGCAACAGGAGCTCCACCAGCAGCACCACGACCTGGGCCATGTCCCTTATTTGACGCTCTCCTCATATTTTTCGAATTTAGTATCTTGCCCTAAATGGGTGTTTAATTATTAGTAGAATAGAATGACAGTATGCAAAGGGTGTATCTCACACGGCCTGAACCAGACAAGGTCTCAATTAAAGATTTCTTTGCCCAAAATGGCTGTATTTCAAATGCCTGAATCAAACACCTGTATGTAGAGGGGGTATCTCACAGTGCCTGAACCAGTGTAGGCCTAAATTAAATTTTTCTTTGCCCAAAATGGCTGTATTTTAAATGGCGGTATTTCAAATGCCTGAATCAAACCCCTGTATGTAGAGGGAGTATCTCACAAGGCATGAACCAGTGTAGGCCTAAATTAAATATTTCTTTGCCCAAAATGGCTGTATTTCAAATGGCTGTATTTCAAATGCCTGAATCAAACCCCTGTATGTAGAGCAGGCATCCTCAAACTGCGGCCCTCCAGCTGTTGCAAAACTACAACTCCCAGCATGCCCTAACAGCCTACAGGTATTAGCCTACAGCAGGGCATTGTGGGAGTTGTAGTTTTACAACAGCTGAAGGGCCGCAGTTTGAGGATGCCTGATGTAGAGGGTTGTGTCTCACACGGCCTGAACCAGTGTAGGCCTGAATTCAATATTGGTGCACCAAATGGCGGTATTTAAAATCTCTTAATGTAACCCAAATGTATTAAGGGTGTATCTCACAATGACATCTGCATCAAAGGCTGCCAACAAAATTTTTTGTGCCCAAACGAGTATTTGTTTAACAACTGAATTTGACAGCAGTATATATGCCTGCAATTTCACATGTGATGATGCTGCAAGGCCTGAAAATAGTGTTTTTTTGTCAAAAAAGTGTGTTTTTCAAACCCTATAAAATGATGGCTGTATTTATAGCTTAAATTGCACACTGACTAATCAAGATGTTCTAGCTTGCCAAACAAGTGTTTTTTTGGTAACAGAATATGAAAGCTGTATATATTAAACTTCAATTTAACACTTGCAGATGAGGAAAATACTGTTTTTTGGGGAGGAAAAAGTGTGTTTTTCAAACTCTAGAAAATGATGGCTGTATTTCTAGCTTAAATTGCACACTGACTAATCAAGATGTTGTAGTTTGTAAAAAAAAAAAAAAAAAGGTGATTTGCAATGTCCCAAAAGCTCAGATGCAATGCTGGTGCACTGAGCTTGCATAAAATGGCCGCCGCCGCCCACCTAACTAACAGAATTATAAAAGTTGTTGTTTTTTTGGTCAATGGGCTCAGGGCAGGTTAAAACGATTGTGCCCTGCACCCACACAACTATTTCTTTGTAGATTGCCGAGTTAGATTCTCTCCTATTCTCACCCTGAAATCACAAGTCCAGCAGCATCCTCTCCCTACACTTGTAACAGCAGAGTGACGTGCAGCGCTACGTGACTCAAGCTTATATAGAGCCTGGGTCACAGCCATGTCATTAGTAGGCATGGCTGTGATGGCTTCTAAGGTCAGACAGTTAACCGCTGGTTGATTGGCTGCTCAGAAGCCTTTCAAAAAGCGCCAAGAAAGTGCTGAACACCGAACCCGAACGTTTACGGAAATGTTAAGGTTCGGGTCGGGTCCAAAAATCCTAAAGTTTGATACGAACCCGAACTTTACAGTTCTGGTTCGCTCAACCCTACTCATCAGGTATACCAGAGGAACTATTCCCAGAGAACGTACCAAACTGAGGGTGAAACACATATGCACCAAAAAATGGTGACTTATCAGTGGACTCCTGATGATGCTTATTCAAGGCAAATTCAGCCAAAGACAAAAATGAGGCCCATTCCTCCTGATTCTCAGCACCAAAACACCTCAAATATGTCTCCAAATTCTGGTTAGTGCGTTCAGTTTGTCCGTTTGACTGAGGGTGAAAAGCCGAAGAGAAGGACAAACGAATCCCAGTACAGAAAGCCTTCCAGTATCTGGACACAAATTGAGTCCCTCTATCAGACACCACATCAGAGGGAATGGCGTGTAATTTCACAATGTTATTAACAAATGTCCAAGCCAGCGTTTTGGCATTGGGTAAACCAGAAAATGGTATAAAGTGTGCCATCTTACTGAAGCGGTCGACCACCACCAAAATCACTGTCATTCGCGAAGAACTGGGCAAAGCAGTGATAAAATCCATGGACAGAATCAATAGCAAACACTAAGATCTTTGTCCAGTGCATTATATTTAAAACCATGCATCAGGACAAACTGGTAATCGCCAAGGTTATCCTCGGCCCCGCTGTCCAAAAATACCTCCACATCAATATTTTGGGAATCTAGCGCCACCCTGGCAGGCAGGAGAAAACGTGACTGCCATTAAAAGGCAAGAGCATGTTCTCAGATTCCCCAAATACTCTGCCAAGAGTTGGAGAACAAAACTTATTGGTAATTCTTTATTTTTATTTTTTTATTCTCGCCTTGATATTTTACATAGGGACAAACATTAACAAAATGACCCTCCTTTACCACAAAAAAAAGAGACCCGTCCCAATTGCATAGGTTCATCTCCAAACATGGGCTCAGGTGTCTCAGTACCCTGAGTGTCAGAGGGGACCGACCTCCCTTCAGGTAATACGTCTCGAGAGAACGGAGTCTTGCATCTTTCCCTCAGGCGTCTATCAATTCGTACCGCAAGAGACATGGCAGCTTCTAATGAAACAAGATTTTCATAGAGTGCTAGGGCACCTTTTAGTCTCTCAGATAGCCCCTGACAGAACTGACTCTGAAGAGCAGGGTCATTCCACTCAGAATCAGTTGCCCACCTCCTGAATTCAGAGCAATAGGACTCAGTAGAACGATTTCCCGGTTGCAAGCTGCACAACATAGATTCAGCCAGAGAAACTCGGTCTGGGTCGTCATAAATAAGTCTCAAAGATCTGAAAAAATTATCCACCAACCGGAAGGATTGGGATCAGGTCGACAAAGAAAAGCATCACCTTTCAATAAAGAAATAACGATCCCCACCTTTTGACTCTCCTCACCAGAGGAGTGAGGGCGTAAGCAAAAATTAAGTTTGCAAGACTCTCTGAACCGAACAAAGTGTGTCACTTCCTCCGGCAAATCGGTCCAGGAGGGCGATCTTAGGTTCAGAGCAGGTCAGGATCCCACTGGATCCTTGCAACAGATTGACGGAGGGAAACAGTAACGATATTCGGCGGCTGATAATGTCATGGGAAGTATGGGGAAGGAAAGACAATCAAAGGGAACCACAACTAAACAACAACAGACTAGGCCCCAAACCAAGGGAATAAAGAGGTCACCTCCTAGCATTCCCTGATACTCTCTCTAAGCTGCTAACAACATATGCACATCTCAAGGGTAGAAATGCACATGCACAGGAACCTGAGACTGCTGAAACACTGCACCAAACCCTTTAGCTTAGGGAACAGGGAAAGAGGCAACCGGCTCCTTTCAAACTGAAGGAGCTAGTGTCTCCCTGAGGTCTAGTCAGGACAGACACACCAAGAAAAGGGAAAGGACTTAGCTTGAGATGTAACTGGAACAGGAGAACCACAACACAAGCCGAGCACTCCACAGAGGAGCTATCAGCAGCAGGGAAACAAGTGAGAGGCGGAACATATAAAGAGCCACCTGACTGATAATGAGCAGCATCTGTGAAGGGATGTAAACCTGTCAGCAACAATAAAACCAAAAGAGATCTGTCAGACTCCTGAGTCTTCTGTCTATTTGAACTTCTAAGATCTCTCCCAGGGCCGGCGGTGACATTGACACACGCTATTGCAGCGCAGATTTGACAATTCACTGCAGACACCGTTTATAGGCAAAGTGTGGATAAATTGGAAAAAATATAACTGATTTGCTAATATTTTTCCCAATATCTGGTCCTGACACGCTATTGCAGCACAGATGCAACATTTCACTGCAGACACCGTTTATAGGAAAAGTGTGGAAAAATTATGGGAAAAAATATTTTGTTGTCAGTAATATTTTTCCCAATACCTGGTCCTGACACACACTACTACAGCGCAGATGTGATAATTCACTGCAGACACCATTTATAGGCAAAGTGTGGATAAATTATGGAAAAAATATAATTGTTTTTGCTAATATTTTTCCCAATATCTGGCCCTGACACACGCTATTGCAGCGCAGATGTGACAATTCACTACAGACAATGTTTATAGGCAAAGTGTGGATAAATTATGAAAAAAAGATTATGGAAAAAATATTATTGTTTTCAATAATATTCTTCCAATCTCTGCCCCTGACACACAGAAGGTATTGCTGAACAGATGTCACAAGCCACTGCAGACACCCTCTATAGAAAAAAATTCGGAAAGTATGGAAAAAAATTCGGACTAATTTGCCAGATTAAATTGCTGCCACCACACGCAATAGTCCTTTAAAATGACTTTTGGGTCTTTTAAATGTTTTAAAATTGAATAAATTGTGATCACAAACTCCCTATACTATCTGTCCCTTCCTAACCTTAGCTCTCCATGACTCACAATGAGCCGAAGCCACGTCATCGGTGCTTTATAGCACCCGATGACGTGTTCCGGCCAGCAAATCACTGTAATGCCATTAGCCAACATGGCTACTAGCATTACAGTGATTGCAGGTAAGTACTGCCCATTTATTAAAACGTGCGGGGAGGAGACTCGAGCACCGCCATGTGCCGAGCATAGCGATGCTCCAGCCGAACAGGTATTTGGCCGAGCATGCTCGCTCAACACTACTGACAGGTTGACTCTTATCAAAATGAACAAGGCCTGGATTGCCCCTGACTTTTCTACTCCACCAGAGGAAAGGGGTTGAACATAAAGGCACTTTAAATGTGGCTTTTACGGTGTATTGAATACACATTTCCATGCACCCCAATTTTTCCTCTAAAATCGATTTTATCTTCAGTTTTGTGCGTATTATTTTATGTCTGTAAAAGTGGCGTACTACTCGGACAACATTGTTCCCAGCAGCGACGTGGGAGTCCAAGATGTATCCAGACATCCTCCCCATGCTGTTCCCAAACCATTTCAGTGGTGTTTCCATCAATTACTGACCTTTTCATGTGAACCAGACACCCTCCCCTCTTCAAAGCAGGGGGTGCCTGGTTTAATGCTAGAGTTCTCCAATTGACTTCCATTGGGCTTGGGTGCTCAGTAGAGCACCCGAGCATCCCGAGGTGTTCTACTCGAGCACCCAAGCACTTTGGTGCTCAATCAACACTAGTTTTAGACTAATTGATCATCAATAATTACCTAATATAATGTACATTTTACATATTTACCATTCAGTAGTTTTAAAAGTAGTTTTTTTCCTCTGCTACCCACTGTGTTAGGTCGAGCATGCTTAGTGTGTTGCTATCAATTCTCTAGCTAAATGTCTTGTGAAACAAAGGTTGTGTTAGTGTGCTGGTGATTACTGAGTAGAGGGGACATGACTGAACAGCCAATCAATAAACATCAACACTCATGAACAGGCACAAACTAACAGCAGGAAAGTTAGGGATTGTGGGTATTGTAGTTGTGTGGGGGAAGATCAGGCGTCATGATACTCCCTGTGTTGCAGGCTCACACAGGAGCTAGACAAATGGATTGCAAAGTAAATTGAAGCTCTGGTTATATGTGTAGGTATGGGTTCTGGTTGGGTCATAGCTTGCAGCCTTAATGTAGTTTTTCAAAAATTGTTACTTTACTGGAATATCCCTTTGAATTTACTATAATGGCTCATGCACACCACTGTATTATTCTTCAGTATGCTATCCCTTTTTAAATCAGGTAGCCCACTGACTCATACATGTTAATCAGGCTATTCATACATCTATTTTTCACAGATCCTTGAGCCTGATCTCAGAATTTCACTGCAGGTCATTGGTGGGAATGAGAAAAAAATAGAATGTGCACAGAAGCAACTTGTTTATTTACCCCTTGACTACTTTTTCCGTACATGTACAAGTTGTCACTTTAAAGATGGTGTCCACTCGCAATTGCAGCGGGTGACATAGCAGCTGGGTTTCTGATGTTTCAAACAGCAGAGGCCCAAGGCTAATGTCTGTTATTGGCCATAAGGCCGATCAGAGACATTTAACATATCAGATGTCACGGTCAAATGTGATCACAGCATCTGAGCAGTGAATATGCGAGAACCACGTGCCATTGGGCCCTTAACATGCTCCCCAGCTGAGATTGAGGAAGCTGTTATGTTACATTGATAGCCGGGAGCCTCAAGCAGGCTCCGATTGGTATATACCAATGCAGGCCTGCAGGTGGCAGCACTGTATTAGAATACAGTGAATGGTGTGTTCTGTGATGGATAAATATCCATTACAGAATACAATGGGCAATCTAATGATTGCTGGTTAGGGTTGAGTGAACCCGTGGAAGTTCGGGTTCGGCCGAACTTAACGTCAAAGTTCGGCTTCAGAGCCCGAACTTGACCCAAACTTCACTTTATTTAAGTCAATGGGGACCCGAACTTCACTTTATTATTTTCCGTTATAACATGGTTATAACGGAAATAATAGTATTCTTAAAACAGAATGCTAAATAAAATCTCTACTGAGGGGTTAAAAAAAAACCTCACCTCATCCACTTGATCGTGCAGTCGGTATCTTCTTTTCTTCAGGACCTGCAAAAGGACCTGTGGTGACGTCACCACGCTTACCACAGAAGGTCCTGCTGAATGAAGATAGAAGTTCGGGTTCGCTCAACTCTATTGCTGGTTAAAATTATGTAAAAAAAAAGTATTGAAAAATTAAAAAATTAAAGTTCAAATCACCCCTCTTTCCACCAAAATAAAAATAAATAATTAAAAATTAAAACATCATAGACATCTCTCTATCAAAAAACACCCGTATTTTTTAAATATGTTAATATTGCCTCACACCTCTCACCTCTCACCTTATTACTCCTCTGCCTCTCCCCTCTGCCAATCCCTTCACTGGCTCCCCATTGCCCAACGAATCCACTTCAAAGTACTGACAAACGCATACAAGGCCGTCCATAACCTTTCCCCTCCCTACATCTCTGAGCTACTTTCCCGATACATCCCCACACTCTCCGATCCTCACAAGACCTCCTTCTCTCCTCTCCTCTTATCGCCTCTTCCCACAATCGACTCCAAGATTTCTCTCGTGCATCCCACATACTCTGGAACTCGCTACCCCAACATATCAGACTCTCACCTACAGTGGAATCCTTCAAAAGAAACCTGAAAACCCACCTCTTCAGACAAGCCTACAACCAATGACCCTGCTGCCTCTATACCGCCATGACCAACTTAACCCGCACCTACTGTGTCCTTCTCCCATACCATGTAGATTGTAAGCCCTCATGGGCAGGGCCCTCTCTCCTTCTGTACCAGTTTGTAACTCATCTTGTTTATGATTAGTACAATTGTCTGTTATGTATGTGCACCGCTTATCATATGTACAGCGCTATGGAATGAATGGCGCTTAAATAATAAATAATAATAATAATATTGATCCCATACGGTGAATGGCATAACAGACAAAAAATTCAAAATGGCCACATCACCATTTTTTTTGTCACTTCACCAACAAATTGATATCACTGAAAAGTACATATCATCCAGCAAAAAATGATCCCTCCAAAAGCTCTATAGACATAAATATAAAAAAGTTATAGGGGTTAAAATATGGCACTAAAAAGAAAAAAACTGTTTACAAAGTTTTGTTTTTTCAAAACTAAAACACAAGAAAAACTATGGTATGTTATTGCTGTAATTGTTCTGAATTGGAGAATGAAGGGAAAGTAACAGGTCAATTTTATCTCACAGGGAACACTATAAAAACAAAACCCATAAAACTGTGGCAGAATTGCTTTTTTTCCCCATTCCACCCCATTTGGATTTTTTTTTCTAGCTCCCCTGCCCCCCTGTTCATCATATGCAATATTAAATGGTGCCATTAGAGAGTACAACTTGTCTTGCCGAAAAAAATAAATAAATAAAAGTCCTCATACAGCCATGCGAACAGAAAAATAAAAAAATTATGGCTCTAGGAAGGCGAGGAGCGAAAAACGATTTTCGCAGATGGAAAATTGCAGACGGCTGTGTGCATATGTGGCATTAGCATCGGCAGAAAATGGTTCTTCTCCCAACAGGCAAGAACGATTAGAAGACTAGATAGAAGAGCACATAATGTGAGTAGATCTGTGAGGCAAACTGCCTGAGGTTTGATGCTCTGTACACACAAAGAAAAAAAAATAGTGATCTGATTCAGTGACATTTAATATCTGTTCATTTGTCAGTATTTGTTGTCTGAATTGCAGTTGCTGTCAGGTTGTGTTATCCAGGTGTCAGCGTAAGAGAGAGTAAATACATACTCTAACACATCTGCATAAATAAACTTAGTATAAACTTAGTTCTGTATGAAGCGAGAATCCCAGCTTAGGCAAGAATGATTATATTATTGTTGCAGAGATTGCATTTGAAGGGTATGCAGCATCTGAGTGTGACTGAGCCGACGATCCATTTAATATTGTAAGCTGATCCGCTGTGACTCTAAAACTTTACCGCTGTATTACCTTAAGTTCACCATTTGTAATCCCTTTGTTTTCAAGCTCCAAGACATAAAATGAACATGCAACAGCTCCCAGAGGTTCCAAAAAGATCTATGTCTATTGAATCTTCCTATAATGATATTAGAGATTGCAAGAATTCATATATGGACAGAGGAATAAAGATGACCATACTCATTTAGACTAAGATCAGGAGAACTCCCCTTCCCTTCCGTGATTGGCAGAGGTTTATTTCGGTCTATCCACTGAAAGGACTAAAAGTAGGGGACTTCTTCCAGTGTCTGTAAAAAAAAAAAAAATGTGGCACTGATGTAATTGATGTCATTGACACTGGGTGAGCTTGAATTAGTTATTATGACCATAAATTTCATAATTTTGTAGGTCACAGTCAAAGCTGCAAATAATGGGTTGTAGACATGTATCACTTCTTTATAATTTTCCAATGTGTCTAAAAAATCTAATGACTGTCTGCAATTTTTAGATAAGTTAGCTGGAGAAAAAAAATCAGGCTGACAACTGTGCGAACAAGCTTTTGGACGACAACTATTGAGGGTACAGTACTGTGAAAACGTTTTAGGCAGATATGGGGAAAATGTTGCCAAGTAAGAATACTTTCAAAAATAGAGGTGTTAAAATTTTTTTTTATCAATTAGTAAAATTGAAAGTGAATGAACAAAAGATCAATATTTAGTGTGACCACTCTTTGCTTTCAAAACAGCATAAATTCTACGTACAGATACATGCAGTTTTCGAAGGAACTTGCCTGGGAGGTTGTTCCAAATATTGTGGAGAACTAACCACAGATCTTTTGTGGATGTAGACTTGCTCAAATCCTTCTGTCTCTTGATGTAATCCTAGACAGACTGAATGATTTTTAAGTCAAGGCTCTGTGGAAGCCATATGATAACCTCCAGGTCATCTTATTCTTCTTTACACTGCTGTATTTTTGTGGTCATTGTCCCGCTGCAGAAAACGACTACATTTAAACTATTACTTCTATTTTTGAAATGCCATAAATGTCAAGAATCAGTTACCATTTAAAACCTTAAATCATAAACCTTAATGATCTACCACCACCTCTACCCCTGGATACACAATATTATGTCTAAGTTTTGTTGACAATGTGTACCATTAATGCAAATACCAGACACAAAAAACATGACTTTGCTGATGCCCAAAATTTTCTGCTGTTTATTTTCATGATATACTGTGTCTGTGTAGTGAAGTTCAGTTGTTTAAACTTAATAAATTACCGTATTTTTATGCCCTATAAGACGCACGGTTTTAGAGGAGGACAATAAGAAAAAATATTTTAAATTACAATCAGACCCTCAATGTTAATCAGACCTAAGCTGAGCCCCATGCCTCTCATCAGCCCCCATATTGGCCCCTATGTCTCTAATCACCCCCATATTAGCTCCTATGCCTCTCATCAGCTCCCATATCAGCCCCTATGCCTCTCATAACCCCATATCAACCCCCATGTCTCTCATCAGCCCCCATATCAGTCCTTATGCCTCTTATTAGCCCCCATTATCAGCCTTATGCCTCTTATTAGCACCCATTATCAGCCCTATGCCTCTTTTTAGCCCCCATTGTGCTTTTCATCACCCCCATTGCCTCAGCCCCAAGCAGCCTCGTGTTTTATAAAATTAAAAAAAAAAACACTTACCTCTCCTGCTCCTGGATGCTGCTGCTCCTCACCGCCCGTGATCTGCTTCCTCCTGCTGTCAGCTGTGCTGTGTACTGGCGCGCACAGCCTGAGGTCACAGAGCACCCTCATGCTGTGCATATACAAGTAGTGTTGTGGAGTCGCACTCACCAGAACTTATGGTCAACCGTAATGCAGCAGCCTGCCTTGAGTCCTAGATCCATCAAGGCTCCTATGTGTACAGTCCAATCGAAGATTATGGAGGCAGCATGTCCTGGTACAAAAAATCCTTTTATTGGGAGCCTCTTAAGTGAACATACGTGTACAAGGTGGTAACGTTTCGGCTACCACAAAGCCTTTATCAAACACCAAGTGTAATACAAAAAGATCCTGTTTAAAAACCATAAGACACTCCCACAATCACGGCTGTGGCCAATTGCCTATTCGTTTAGCAACTCACTCTATCTCAGGTGTGTACATACGTGCGCATGTCTAGTGTCATAGTGTTCGCCATATAAAACATAAGATCTAGTGGATCATGAAATAGTATTAGCTAGAATGGAAATTAGTGAATATAAGTGCATATAAAAATGATGAAAAAAACTGTAATCAATTAAAAACACTATACAGATTGCAGATTCATATAAACGTCATTAGGATCACCTACTCATTCCCCACATGGAAATCCAGATTCATCCCAAAGGGCTGAAGTGCCCTCAATTCAAAGATCCACTTCAGCTCCTTTTTACGTAGGATCCGATCTTTGTCACCCCCACGTCTCAAATTGCCGACTGAATCGATGATTTGGAACCGAAGCTGGTTGACCGAGTGTCCACGTTCCACGAAGTGTTGCGCCACAGGCTTATCTACTTGGGCCCTTCTAATGTTACTCTTGTGATAATTAATCCGTTTGCGGGCTTCCATTGTGGTCTCACCTACATAGATGAGGCCACATGGGCACGTGATCATATACACTACATCGCGTGATCTACATTAAAAAAAATTCTTGATCTTGTAAGTTTTTCCACTGTAGGGATGGGCAAAGGTATCTCCCTTCACCATGTTGCCGCAGTTGCAACAGCCAAGGCAAGGATAACATCCTAACTTCCTTGGCACCAGATACCCCTGTCCATATCCCCGGGGCTCCCTGACCTCTGTCTTCACCAACTTGTCACGTAGGTTGGCACCTCTGTTGTATGCCATCATGGGGAAATTGTCAAACTCTACTATCGCGGGTAACTCTTTCTGAAGAATATGCCACTCTTTGCGTATAATACATGCTATGTCTCCACTATTGGTTCCATATGAGGAAACAAAAGGGATCCATTTCTGTTCCCTATCTCTCTTCTTTCCTTGGAACGTGGACTTGCGGTCAACGGCCCCAACCCTTTGTGAGATCCTCTCCACTAATTTACGCGGATAACCCCTATCCAGGAATTTGCTCCCCATCTCATCCACTCTCCTCTAAAACAGCTCATCCCCAGACACCACCTGTCTCACTCTCAACAGCTGGCTCCAGGGCAGTGACTCCACCATCTGTTGTGGATGATTGCTGTCTAACTTCAATAAGCTGTTTCTGTAGGTTTATGAAAAATGTCTGTCTCAATTACCCCATCTTTGAGGTGTACCATGACATCTAGAAATTGTAATGCGACTGGAGAGACTGTCATGGTGGACTCCAAACCTGGTACCATACTATTGAGGTCCCGAAAGAATAGTTGTAATTCATCATGCGAGCCATCCCAAATCACAAAGATGTCGTTGATGTAACGCCACCAGCACTGAGCCCCCCAAACATGCACACGTATGTACACACCTGAGATAGAGTGAGTTGCTAAACAAATAGTCAAATGGCCACAGCCGTGATTGTGGGAGTGTCTTATGGCTTTTAAACAGGATCTTTTTGTATTATACTTGGTGTTTGATAAAGGCTTTGTGGTAGCCGAAACGTAACAACCTTGTACACGTATGTTCACTTAAGCGGCTCCCAATAAAAAGGGATTTTTTGTATTGTACATGCTGCCTCCATAATCTTTGATTGGACTGTACTCATGCTTTGCACAGCCACTGCACAGCCAACAGCCGAGGACGAGGAAGCAGTGAAACAGAGCCTTCACCGCTTACTGGTCCTCCGGTACCAAAGAGCGCTTCAATACTGGAAGCGCTCATTAGTATTCGCCCCATAAGATGCAGTGGCATTTTTCCCCCACTTTTGGGGGGGGGAATGTGTCTTATGGGGCAAAAAATATGGTACATAATTCTGGCAAATGCAGCAGACCTAACTGCATATTTATATAACTAGTACTCAGCTTAATATAAGCTATATAAATCTGTATTCAGTTAGATAACCTAAGTGTGGACTTCAAAAAAAAATCTTTGACATTGAAAGCGAAGTAGTTGCAGTATGTTCTCAAGATAAACTGTAAAGCTTCGTTCACACGACCGTATGTCATATGTATTTTGCGGAGCTCAAAACACTGATCTGCCAAAAATACGGATGACGTCCATTTGGCATCAGAATTGCATTCGTTTTTTTGGGCGGATCCATTGTAACAATGTCTATCCTTGTCTGCAAAACGGACAAGAATAGGACATGCTCTACATTTTTTGCGGGGCTATGGAACGGACATTTTTTGCAGACCCATTGAAATAAATGGTTCTTCATCCAATCAAAAAAAATAATGAACGGACACAGAAACAAAATAAGTTTGTCTGAATGTAGCCTAAAAGTGGAGCATTCCAGTAACAATTAATCCAGGAGCGTACAAGTAATGGCCTATCCTCATGATAGGTGATCGTTATCTGATTGTTGGGATTCTGGCACCTTGCACCACTGCAGATCGGCTGTTCTGCAGTCGCTGAGGTACTGGACATACACCACTCTGTTCCTTGTGTAGTAGACAGAGCTGGTTAGTGCAGAGCTGCTCCAATTGAAGTAAATAGGAATAGGTAAATATCCACAGATACACAGGATAATATAGCAAATGTGGGATCATATAAAAAAATAATAGTAACGCCACACATTAAAGTACAAAAACAGCATCTTTATTGATCAGTATAAAAGACAATAATGACAGTAATACAATGCAAGGAGTGTTGGAATATGGAACAAAGACTCCCCCACAAACAAATGAACAAGTGGTCATAAATTAATAAATAGCTGTATAGCCACAAGATAACAATACCATATACCTAAGTCTCTAAAGCACATGGTGCATTTGGCTTACACTATATATTAATTATTAAGCTGATTTTGAAAACCCCTTTATTCACATTTGCACAATCAGCAAGTGGTACAATACAATGTTGATTTTGTACTTTAATGTGTGGCGTTAAAAATAATAAATAATAGAATATTAAAAATAATAAAGATTGTTAATAATCTACTAAAAAGGGTCATCATTCATAGTGGTTTGCTACTATATATTAAAAAGAAAATCTTCTGCAGTTATCTACCTTGCAGATAGAAAAGTTTTATCATTAAATGGAATATGCAAGTAAAAATGCCTGCCGTTACTGCCAGCCTGCAGATGTTCCAGTTCATAAATGCCAATTAATGTGTAAAGTGCTTTAAAGGTGACCCACTGGAAATAATATATAAAAGCACCTTTAGTATACATTTATAATGTGGCAACTATTTCTAATATTTTACTTATGTGCATTTTTTTCTGAATTTTCCTAATATACAGTATGGAAATAGGGAGAATGTGGTATATTTATCATATGAAATGCACACAAAAGGCGACGTAAATTGCATTTATAAATAGCACAAGTGGGATCATTATGAAAGAGTTGTGCGATCTATAAAATTTGGATTGTGACACAAATTCAACAGACTTGAAGACGAAATGCATCAAAGCGGCTTGGCTTAGCAACTTAAGATGGTTGCACAAATGCTAACATGCATATAGACCAACTATAAGATGTCTATTATTTTATGAATTATTCCAAACACATTATGCAACATAAACTTATATATGTATATATATATATATATATATATATATATATATATATATATAGTAGAAAGGAACTCCACGGCACTTCCAAGGCGTAAAATAAAGACGATTTTTAGGCTACTTTCACACTAGCGTTCGTCGGTCCGCTCGTGAGCTCCGTTTGAAGGAGCTCACGAGCGGACCCGAACGCCTCCCTCCAGCCCTGATGCAGTCTGAATGGATGCGGATCCGCTCAGACTGCATCAGTCTGGCGGCGTTCAGCCTCCGCTCCGCTCGCCTCCGCACGGACAGGCGGACAGCTGAACGCTGCTTGCAGCGTTCGGGTGTCCGCCTGGCCGTGCGGAGGCGTGCGGATCCGTTCAGACTTACAATGTAAGTCAATGGGAACGGATCCGCTTGAAGATGTCACCATATGGCTCAATCTTCAAGCGGATCCGTCCCCCATTGACTTTACATTGAAAGTCTGAACGGATCCGCGCAGGCTACTTGCGCACTTGCAAAAATTTTTAAAGTTATTAATGCAGACGGATCCGTACTGAACGGAGCCTCCGTCTGCATTAATATGATCGGATCCGTTCAGAACAGATCCGATCAAGCGCAAGTGTGAAAGTAGCCTTATTCACCAGACAGCAACGTTTCAATCCTTCTCTTTGGGATCTTTCTCAAGCAGTGACAAACATACTAGTGTTGAGTGCTTTTTATACAGCTTAACATAGTTAATCAATCAAGTTATCTCAATTAAAGTATATATGTGACATAATCAAAATACATAACCAAAAAAAAAAGTGAGTATATAATCTATATCAATCATGTACCTTATATGTAATGTCAGTATATTAAATATACATTTTACACCCAAAAAAAATACAAATTTGTGATAAATCAAAGCAAAATCGACATGATTAGTGATTACATCCATATGATCATGATTTAACAATGATAAATGTGCAGGTGTACCTGTTAAAAACAATCATAATCCAGGAAGGTCCTGAGGCGAGCGTGGAGAGCGAACCGCATGGAATTCAGCGTACCTCTATTGTATCTGCGCATGTCATAGGACCTTAAAGAACCATCGCGTCATGTGATCAACATTCAGATCACATGATCGCTTTTGCCGTATTGTCTTATCTCCGCCCCTTGTTGAAGCAGCGTCATGCGTTCCAGAGTGGAGCGCAGAGCATCAGCGTGTGTGAAACAAATCTCCTAAGAGAACCCACGCTCCAACAATCAAGTGAAGCACAAGCGTCTCCAAGGAGACCAGCACCCGCCTATAGGGGCCGATCAGTCACAGTGTATACTATCAAACACAGGTCAGATCGCAGCGTACCGCAGAACCAGCGTAGGGGGGCATACCCGGGATGTGGCATCAGATCGGGGAGATGTAAAACATAACATAGTATATATTTATGAAAGTATCAAGAGGAATACCTCAATCTGCCACTTGGGGAACATTATGTTTACACACTAGACAGCAAATTTGTCATATTAGAATCAATTTTTTTAAATTGTGGCACGTACCCCTAGTCTTGCGAGGAGTCGTATCTGTGAGTCATGTGTGTGTAACACAAGTCCGCAGTTCGAACTGCCATCATTGTCAGTGAACACCCATCCTTGGGAGTTAACATGATCAAATGATAGCTACATCCTCTAGATTAGCGTTCTGTCCTAATGTGAAAACAAAAAGCACCAATCCCAGTTCATAACCCATCCAGGTGAGCACCACCCACTAGCGCCATATCTGCTAATTTGTGATCAGTTCCAGGTAAGGAGCATAAACAGAGAGTGGTACGGCACCTACAGTGGATGACCTATCACAATATATCCAATGATAGAGTTATCAATAAAATATATAAATATAGGGGCTTTTATTAATATAAATATGTGTTGAAAAGGTTAACATAAGTGATAAAATCACCATATAATCATATTCACATAGAAATTGTCATTGTGTTCTATGATCAATCCATGATCTATTTCACATGCTTGGTCACTTTTCCACGTCCACCTTTCACATTACGGACCAATCCTGGATTATAAACTGCAGAGACAATAAAATACAGTATAATTATTTTCTATATCACCCACAGTATTTAAACAAGGGGCACTAGTACATATACCCAGGAACATAAATGCCAACAACATCCACAATGCCACTCAGGATAAGATCCACGGTCTAAAATCTACATTAAGTCCGGCCGGTTTTAATGTATTAAGTCTGGAGATCCATAGCATCTCACGTTTTTTCAAAAGGAGCTGTCGATTCCCACCACCTCTAGGAGTGGGTATATGGTCTATTAACATACACTTTAGATCACGTTCATGGTGCTCAAGATCAACAAAGTGTTTGGGGACAGGAAGATCCATTTGTTTCTTACGGATGGTGTATCTGTGTTGATTAATTCTGGATTTAAAATCCAATGATGTCTCACCAATAGAGTTGAGCGAACACCTGGATGTTCGGGTTCGAGAAGTTCGGCCGAACATCCCGGAAATGTTCGGGTTCGGGATCCGAACCCGATCCGAACTTCGTCCCGAACCCGAACCCCATTGAAGTCAATGGGGACCCGAACTTTTCGGCACTAAAACGGCTGTAAAACAGCCCAGGAAAGGGCTAGAGGGCTGCAAAAGGCAGCAACATGTAGGTAAATCCCCTGCAAACAAATGTGGATAGGGAAATTAATTAAAATAAAAATTAAATAAATAAAAATTAACCAAAATCAATTGGAGAGAGGTTCCATAGCAGAGAATCTGGCTTCCCGTCACCCACCACTGGAACAGTCCATTCTCAGATATTTAGGCCCCGGCACCCAGGCAGAGGAGAGAGGTCCCGTAACAGAGAATCTGTCTTCATGTCAGCAGAGAATTAGTCTGCATGTCATAGCAGAGAATGAGGCTTCACGTCAGCCACCACTGCAACAGTCCATTGGCATATATTTAGGCCTAGCACACAGGCAGAGGAGAGAGGTCCCGTAACAGAGAATCTGGCTTCATGTCAGCAGAGAATCAGTCTGCATGTCATAGCAGAGAATGAGGCTTCACGTCAGCCACCACTGCAACAGTCCATTGGCATATATTTAGGCCCAGCACACACACAGGCAGAGGAGAGAGGTCCCGTAACAGAGAATCTGTCTTCATGTCAGCAGAGAATTAGTCTGCATGTCATAGCAGAGAATGAGGCTTCACGTCACCCACCACTGCAACAGTCCATTGGCATATATTTAGGCCTAGCACACAGGCAGAGCAGAGAGGTCCCGTAACAGACAATCTGGCTTCATGACAGCAGAGAATCAGTCTGCATGTCATAGCAGAGAATGAGGCTTCACGTCACCCACCACTGCAACAGTCCATTGGCATATATTTAGGCCTAGCACACAGGCAGAGGAGAGAGGTCCCGTAACAGAGAATCTGTCTTCATGTCAGCAGAGAATCAGTCTGCATGTCATAGCAGAGAATGAGGCTTCACGTCAGCCACCACTGCAACAGTCCATTGGCATATATTTAGGCCCAGCACCCAGGCAGAGGAGGGAGGTCCCGTAACAGAGAATCTGTCTTCATGTCAGCAGAGAATTAGTCTGCATGTCATAGCAGAGAATGAGGCTTCACGTCAGCCACCACTGCAACAGTCCATTGGCATATATTTAGGCCCAGCACACACACAGGCAGAGGAGAGAGGTCCCGTAACAGAGAATCTGGCTTCATGTCAGCAGAGAATCAGTCTGCATGTCATAGCAGAGAATGAGGCTTCACGTCAGCCACCACTGCAACAGTCCATTGGCATATATTTAGGCCCAGCACACACACAGGCAGAGGAGAGAGGTCCCGTAACAGAGAATCTGGCTTCATGTCAGCAGAGAATCAGTCTGCATGTCATAGCAGAGAATGAGGCTTCACGTCAGCCACCACTGCAACAGTCCATTGGCATATATTTAGGCCCAGCACCCAGGCAGAGGAGGGAGGTCCCGTAACAGAGAATCTGTCTTCATGTCAGCAGAGAATTAGTCTGCATGTCACAGCAGAGAATGAGGCTTCACGTCACCCACCACTGCAACAGTCCATTGGCATATATTTAGGCCTAGCACACAGGCAGAGCAGAGAGGTCCCGTAACAGACAATCTGGCTTCATGACAGCAGAGAATCAGTCTGCATGTCATAGCAGAGAATGAGGCTTCACGTCACCCACCACTGCAACAGTCCATTGGCATATATTTAGGCCTAGCACACAGGCAGAGCAGAGAGGTCCCGTAACAGACAATCTGGCTTCATGTCAGCAGAGAATCAGTCTGCATGTCATAGCAGAGAATGAGGCTTCACGTCACCCACCACTGCAACAGTCCATTGGCATATATTTAGGCCTAGCACACAGGCAGAGCAGAGAGGTCCCGTAACAGACAATCTGGCTTCATGACAGCAGAGAATCAGTCTGCATGTCATAGCAGAGAATGAGGCTTCACGTCACCCACCACTGCAACAGTCCATTGGCATATATTTAGGCCTAGCACACAGGCAGAGCAGAGAGGTCCCGTAACAGACAATCTGGCTTCATGTCAGCAGAGAATCAGTCTGCATGTCATAGCAGAGAATGAGGCTTCACGTCACCCACCACTGCAACAGTCCATTGGCATATATTTAGGCCTAGCACACAGGCAGAGCAGAGAGGTCCCGTAACAGACAATCTGGCTTCATGACAGCAGAGAATCAGTCTGCATGTCATAGCAGAGAATGAGGCTTCACGTCACCCACCACTGCAACAGTCCATTGGCATATATTTAGGCCTAGCACACAGGCAGAGCAGAGAGGTCCCGTAACAGACAATCTGGCTTCATGTCAGCAGAGAATCAGTCTGCATGTCATAGCAGAGAATGAGGCTTCACGTCACCCACCACTGCAACAGTCCATTGGCATATATTTAGGCCTAGCACACAGGCAGAGCAGAGAGGTCCCGTAACAGACGATCTGGCTTCATGTCAGCAGAGAATCAGTCTGCATGTCATAGCAGAGAATCAGGCTTCACGTCAGCCACCACTGCAACAGTCCATTGTCATAAATTTAGGCCCAGCACCCAGGCAGAGGAGAGAGGTCCCGTAACAGACAATCTGGCTTCATGTCAGCAGAGAATTAGTCTGCATGTCATAGCAGAGAATCAGGCTTCATGTCAGCCACCACTGCAACAGTCCATTGGCATATATTTAGGCCTAGCACACAGGCAGAGGAGAGGTTCATTCAACTTTGGGTAGCATCGCAATATAATGGTAAAATGAAAATAAAAATAGGATTGAATGAGGAAGTGCCCTGGAGTCCAATAATATATGGTTATGGGGAGGTAGTTAATGTCTAATCTGGACAAGGGACGGACAGGTCCTGTGGGATCCATGCCTGGTTCATTTTTATGAACGTCAGCTTGTCCACATTGGCTGTAGACAGGCGGCTGCGTTTGTCTGTAATGACGCCCCCTGCCGTGCTGAATACACGTTCAGACAAAACGCTGGCTGCCGGGCAGGCCAGCACCTCCAAGGCATAAAAGGCTAGCTCTGGCCACGTGGACAATTTAGAGACCCAGAAGTTGAATGGGGCCGAACCATCAGTCAGTACGTGGAGGGGTGTGCACACGTACTGTTCCACCATGTTAGTGAAATGTTGCCTCCTGCTAACACGTTGCGTATCAGGTGGTGGTGCAGTTAGCTGTGGCGTGTTGACAAAAGTTTTCCACATCTCTGCCATGCTAACCCTGCCCTCAGAGGAGCTGGCCGTGACACAGCTGCCTTGGCGACCTCTTGCTCCTCCTCTGCCTTGGCCTTGGGCTTCCACTTGTTCCCCTGTGACATTTGGGAATGCTCTCAGTAGCGCGTCTACCAACGTGCGCTTGTACTCGCGCATCTTCCTATCACGCTCCAGTGCAGGAAGTAAGGTGGGCACATTGTCTTTGTAGCGTGGATCCAGCAGGGTGGCAACCCAGTAGTCCGCACAGGTTAAAATGTGGGCAACTCTGCTGTCGTTGCGCAGGCACTGCAGCATGTAGTCGCTCATGTGTGCCAGGCTGCCCAGGGGTAAGGACAAGCTGTCCTCTGTGGGAGGCGTATCGTCATCGTCCTGCCTTTCCCCCCAGCCACGCACCAGTGATGGACCCGAGCTGCGTTGGGTGCCACCCCGCTGTGACCATGCTTCATCCTCATCCTCCTCCACCTCCTCCTCATCCTCGTCCTCCTCGTCCTCCAGTAGTGGGCCCTGGCTGGCCACATTTGTACCTGGCCTCTGCTGTTGCAAAAAACCTCCCTCTGAGTCACTTCGAAGAGACTGGCCTGAAAGTGCTAAAAATGACCCCTCTTCCTCATCCTCCTCCTCCTCCTCCTCCTGGGCCACCTCCTGTTTCATCATCGCCCTAAGTGTTTTCTCAAGGAGACATAGAAGTGGTATTGTAACGCTGATAACGGTGTCATCGCCACTGGCCATGTTGGTGGAGTACTCGAAACAGCGCAACAGGGCACACAGGTCTCGCATGGAGGCCCAGTCATTGGTGGTGAAGTGGTGCTGTTCTGTAGTGCGACTGACCCGTGCGTGCTGCAGCTGAAACTCCACTATGGCCTGCTGCTGCTCGCACAGTCTGTCCAGCATGTGCAAGGTGGAGTTCCACCTGGTGGGCACGTCGCATATGAGGCGGTGAGCGGGAAGGCCGAAGTTACGCTGTAGCGCAGACAGGCGAGCAGCGGCAGGATGTGAACGCCGGAAGCGCGAACAGACGGCCCGCACTTTATGCAGCAGCTCTGACATGTCGGGGTAGTTGTGAATGAACTTCTGCACCACCAAATTCAGCACATGCGCCAAGCAAGGGATGTGCGTCAAATTGGCTAGTCCCAGACCTGCAACGAGATTTCGCCCATTATCACACACCACCAGGCCGGGCTTGAGGCTCACCGGCAGCAACCACTCGTCGGTCTGTTGTTCAATACCCCGCCACAACTCCTGTGCGGTGTGGGGCCTGTCCCCCAAACATATGAGTTTCAGAATGGCCTGCTGACGTTTACCCCGGGCTGTGCTGAAGTTGGTGGTGAAGGTGTGTGGCTGACTGGATGAGCAGGTGGAAGAAGAGGAGGAGGAAGCCGAGAAGGAGGAGGTGGCAACAGGAGGCAAAGAATGTTGCCCTGCGATCCTTGGCGGCGGCAGGACGTGCGCCAAACAGCTCTCCGCCTGGGGCCCAGCTGCCACTACATTTACCCAGTGTGCAGTTAGGGAGATATAGCGTCCCTGGCCGTGCTTACTGGTCCACGTATCTGTGGTTAGGTGGACCTTGCTACAGATGGCGTTGCGCAGTGCACACTTGATTTTATCGGATACTTGGTTGTGCAGGGAAGGCACGGCTCTCTTGGAGAAGTAGTGCCGGCTGGGAACAACATACTGTGGGACAGCAAGCGACATGAGCTGTTTGAAGCTGTCTGTGTCCACCAGCCTAAATGACAGCATTTCATAGGCCAGTAGTTTAGAAATGCTGGCATTCAGGGCCAGGGATCGAGGGTGGCTAGGTGGGAATTTACGCTTTCTATCAAATGTTTGTGAGATGGAGAGCTGAACGCTGGCGTGTGACATGGTTGAGACGCTTGGTGACGGAGGTGGTGGTGGTGGTGTTGGTGGTACATCCCCTGTTTGCTGGGCGGCAGGTGCCAACGTTCCTCCAGAGGCGGAGGAAGAGGCCGAGGCGGCAGCAGCAGAATAGGCCGAGGCGGCAGCAGCAGAAGAGGTAGCAGGGGGAGCCTGAGTGACTTCCTTGGTTTTAAGGTGTTTACTCCACTGCAGTTCATGCTTTGCATGCAGGTGCCTGGTCATGCAGGTTGTGCTCAGGTTCAGAACGTTAATGCCTCGCTTCAGGCTCTGATGGCACAGCGTGCAAACCACTCGGGTCTTGTCGTCAGCACATTGTTTGAAGAAGTGCCATGCCAGGGAACTCCTTGAAGCTGCCTTTGGGGTGCTCGGTCCCAGATGGCGGCGGTCAGTAGCAGGCGGAGTCTCTTGGCGGCGGGTGTTCTGCTTTTGCCCACTGCTCCCTCTTTTGCTACGCTGTTGGCTCGGTCTCACCACTGCCTCTTCCTCCGAACTGTGAAAGTCAGTGGCACGACCTTCATTCCATGTGGGGTCTAGGACCTCATCGTCCCCTGCATCGTCTTCCACCCAGTCTTGATCCCTGACCTCCTGTTCAGTCTGCACACTGCAGAAAGACGCAGCAGTTGGCACCTGTGTTTCGTCATCATCAGAGACATGCTGAGGTGGTATTCCCATGTCCTCATCATCAGGAAACATAAGTGGTTGTGCGTCAGTGCATTCTATGTCTTTCACCGCTGGGGAAGGGCTAGGTGGATGCCCTTGGGAAACCCTGCCAGCGGAGTCTTCAAACAGCATAAGAGACTGCTGCATAACTTGAGGCTGAGACAGTTTCCCTGGTATGCATGGGGGTGATGTGACAGACTGATGGGGTTGGTTTTCAGGCGCCATCTGTGCGCTTTCTGCAGAAGACTGGGTGGGAGATAATGTGAACGTGCTGGATCCACTGTCGGCCACCCAATTGACTAATGCCTGTACCTGCTCAGGCCTTACCATCCTTAGAACGGCATTGGGCCCCACCATATATCGCTGTAAATTCTGGCGGCTACTGGGACCTGAGGTAGTTGGTACACTAGGACGTGTGGATGTGGCAGAACGGCCACGTCCTCTCCCAGCACCAGAGGGTCCACTAACACCACCACGACCATGTCCACGTCCGCGTCCCTTACTAGATGTTTTTCTCATTGTTATGGTTCACCACAACAACAAATATATTATTTGGCCCAATGTATTGTATTCAAATTCAGCGGGATATAAATTTGAGGCCTAGTATTTAGGTGCTGGGTGACCGGTATGGATTTAGTGACAGAATTAGACTTGGAAATGCACAGAAGCGTGTGTGTGAAGTTATTCTGAATGACCCTATGTGCACCTTCAATATTATATACCCTTTTAGGGATAGATTTCAAATAGCTCTGATATAGCAGAAACCACTAAATTATGAAATTGCTAAATTGGGAATTGTACTTCAACCCAGAACAAAAAATGTGCTTTGACGGACACTAAATATCTTGCCCAGCAACAACAGTACAGCGGTGGGTAACGAGAGATTTAGAGGGATTTAAATTTGAGGCCTAGTATTTAGGCGCTGGGTCACCGGTATGGATTTAGTGACAGAATTAGACTTGGAAATGCACAGAAGCGTGTGTGTGAAGTTATTCTGAATGACCCTATGTGCACCTTCAATATTATATACCCTTTTAGGGATAGATTTCAAATAGCTCTGATATAGCAGAAACCACTAAATTATGAAATTGCTAAATTGGGAATTGTACTTCAACCCAGAACAAAAAATGTGCTTTGACGGACACTAAATATCTTGCCCAGCAACAACAGTACAGCGGTGGGTAACGAGAGATTTAGAGGGATTTAAATTTGAGGCCTAGTATTTAGGCGCTGGGTGACAGGTATGGGTTTAGTGACAGAATTAGACTTGGAAATACACAGTAGCGGGTGTGTGTGAAGTTATTCTGAATGACCCAATGTGCACCTTCAATATTATATACCCTTTTTGGGATAGATTTCAAATAGCTCTGATATAGCAGGAACCACTAAATTATGAAATTGCTAAATTGGGAATTGTACTTCAACCCAGAACAAAAAATGTGCTTTGACGGACACTAAATATCTTGCCCAGCAACAACAGTACAGCGGTGGGTAACGAGAGATTTAGAGGGATTTAAATTTGAGGCCTAGTATTTAGGCGCTGGGTCACCGGTATGGATTTAGTGACAGAATTAGACTTGGAAATGCACAGAAGCGTGTGTGTGAAGTTATTCTGAATGACCCTATGTGCACCTTCAATATTATATACCCTTTTAGGGATAGATTTCAAATAGCTCTGATATAGCAGAAACCACTAAATTATGAAATTGCTAAATTGGGAATTGTACTTCAACCCAGAACAAAAAATGTGCTTTGACGGACACTAAATATCTTGCCCAGCAACAACAGTACAGCGGTGGGTAACGAGAGATTTAGAGGGATTTAAATTTGAGGCCTAGTATTTAGGCGCTGGGTGACAGGTATGGGTTTAGTGACAGAATTAGACTTGGAAATACACAGTAGCGGGTGTGTGTGAAGTTATTCTGAATGACCCAATGTGCACCTTCAATATTATATACCCTTTTTGGGATAGATTTCAAATAGCTCTGATATAGCAGGAACCACTAAATTATGAAATTGCTAAATTGGGAATTGTACTTCAACCCAGAACAAAAAATGTGCTTTGACGGACACTAAATATCTTGCCCAGCAACAACAGTACAGCGGTGGGTAACGAGAGATTTAGAGGGATTTAAATTTGAGGCCTAGTATTTAGGCGCTGGGTCACCGGTATGGATTTAGTGACAGAATTAGACTTGGAAATGCACAGAAGCGTGTGTGTGAAGTTATTCTGAATGACCCTATGTGCACCTTCAATATTATATACCCTTTTAGGGATAGATTTCAAATAGCTCTGATATAGCAGAAACCACTAAATTATGAAATTGCTAAATTGGGAATTGTACTTCAACCCAGAACAAAAAATGTGCTTTGACGGACACTAAATATCTTGCCCAGCAACAACAGTACAGCGGTGGGTAACGAGAGATTTAGAGGGATTTAAATTTGAGGCCTAGTATTTAGGCGCTGGGTCACCGGTATGGATTTAGTGACAGAATTAGACTTGGAAATGCACAGAAGCGTGTGTGTGAAGTTATTCTGAATGACCCTATGTGCACCTTCAATATTATATACCCTTTTAGGGATAGATTTCAAATAGCTCTGATATAGCAGAAACCACTAAATTATGAAATTGCTAAATTGGGAATTGTACTTCAACCCAGAACAAAAAATGTGCTTTGACGGACACTAAATATCTTGCCCAGCAACAACAGTACAGCGGTGGGTAACGAGAGATTTAGAGGGATTTAAATTTGAGGCCTAGTATTTAGGCGCTGGGTGACAGGTATGGGTTTAGTGACAGAATTAGACTTGGAAATACACAGTAGCGGGTGTGTGTGAAGTTATTCTGAATGACCCAATGTGCACCTTCAATATTATATACCCTTTTTGGGATAGATTTCAAATAGCTCTGATATAGCAGGAACCACTAAATTATGAAATTGCTAAATTGGGAATTGTACTTCAACCCAGAACAAAAAATGTGCTTTGACGGACACTAAATATCTTGCCCAGCAACAACAGTACAGCGGTGGGTAACGAGAGATTTAGAGGGATTTAAATTTGAGGCCTAGTATTTAGGCGCTGGGTCACCGGTATGGATTTAGTGACAGAATTAGACTTGGAAATGCACAGAAGCGTGTGTGTGAAGTTATTCTGAATGACCCTATGTGCACCTTCAATATTATATACCCTTTTAGGGATAGATTTCAAATAGCTCTGATATAGCAGAAACCACTAAATTATGAAATTGCTAAATTGGGAATTGTACTTCAACCCAGAACAAAAAATGTGCTTTGACGGACACTAAATATCTTGCCCAGCAACAACAGTACAGCGGTGGGTAACGAGAGATTTAGAGGGATTTAAATTTGAGGCCTAGTATTTAGGCGCTGGGTCACCGGTATGGATTTAGTGACAGAATTAGACTTGGAAATGCACAGAAGCGTGTGTGTGAAGTTATTCTGAATGACCCTATGTGCACCTTCAATATTATATACCCTTTTAGGGATAGATTTCAAATAGCTCTGATATAGCAGAAACCACTAAATTATGAAATTGCTAAATTGGGAATTGTACTTCAACCCAGAACAAAAAATGTGCTTTGACGGACACTAAATATCTTGCCCAGCAACAACAGTACAGTGGTGGGTAACGAGAGATTTAGAGGGATTTAAATTTGAGGCCTAGTATTTAGGCGCTGGGTCACCGGTATGGATTTAGTGACAGAATTAGACTTGGAAATGCACAGAAGCGTGTGTGTGAAGTTATTCTGAATGACCCTATGTGCACCTTCAATATTATATACCCTTTTAGGGATAGATTTCAAATAGCTCTGATATAGCAGAAACCACTAAATTATGAAATTGCTAAATTGGGAATTGTACTTCAACCCAGAACAAAAAATGTGCTTTGACGGACACTAAATATCTTGCCCAGCAACAACAGTACAGCGGTGGGTAACGAGAGATTTAGAGGGATTTAAATTTGAGGCCTAGTATTTAGGCGCTGGGTGACAGGTATGGGTTTAGTGACAGAATTAGACTTGGAAATACACAGTAGCGGGTGTGTGTGAAGTTATTCTGAATGACCCAATGTGCACCTTCAATATTATATACCCTTTTTGGGATAGATTTCAAATAGCTCTGATATAGCAGGAACCACTAAATTATGAAATTGCTAAATTGGGAATTGTATTTCAACCCAGAACAAGAAATGTGCTTGAACGGACACTAAATAACTCGCCCAGCTACAGCACTAGGGACAGATTTAGCTGGATATAAATTTGAGGCCTAGTATTTAGGCGCTGGGTGACCGGTATGGATTTAGTGACAGAATTAGACTGGGATATGGCCAAAAAATGAACAGACTATTGCTGGTTAAATGCACTTGGTGTGACAGCTTCACCCTGATGTAGGCTTTAGCCAAAAAACAACCACACCATTGAGGGTTAAATGCACTTGGTGACAGGCGCAGCTTGCCCCTGATTTTGTATATGGCCAAAAAATGAACAGACTATTGCTGGTTAAATGCACTTGGTGTGACAGCTTCACCCTGATGTAGGCTTTAGCCAAAAAACAACCACACCATTGAGGGTTAAATGCACTTGGTGACAGGCGCAGCTTGCCCCTGATTTTGTATATGGCCAAAAAATGAACAGACTATTGCTGGTTAAATGCACTTGGTGTGACAGCTTCACCCTGATGTAGGCTTTAGCCAAAAAACAACCACACCATTGAGGGTTAAATGCACTTGGTGACAGGCGCAGCTTGCCCCTGATTTTGTATATGGCCAAAAAATGAACAGACTATTGCTGGTTAAATGCACTTGGTGTGACAGCTTCACCCTGATGTAGGCTTTAGCCAAAAAACAACCACACCATTGAGGGTTAAATGCACTTGGTCGCAGCTTGTGCTGGCGCACCACAAGACACAAAATGGCCGCCGATCACCCCAGAAAAATGAGACTGACAAACGGTCTGTGCAGCCTAAAAACAGTGAGCAATTGAGGATCAGCAGCTCAATGATCCACAGCTGCAGATCGATCAGTTAATCAAGTCCTTTGGAGGAGTTAATCTGCCTAATCTCGCCCTACTGTCGCAGCCGCAACCTCTCCCTACGCTAATCAGAGCAGAGTGACGGGCGGCGCTATGTGACTCCAGCTTAAATAGAGGCTGGGTCACATGGTGCTCTGGCCAATCACAGCCATGCCAATAGTAGGCATGGCTGTGATGGCCTCTTGGGGCAAGTAGTATGACGCTTGTTGATTGGCTGCTTTGCAGCCTTTCAAAAAGCGCCAAGAAAGCGTCACAAAAGCGCGAAGAAAGCGACGAACACCGAACCCGAACCCGGACTTTTACGAAAATGTCCGGGTTCGGGTCCGTGTCACGGACACCCCAAAATTCGGTACGAACCCGAACTATACAGTTCGAGTTCGCTCATCCCTACTCACCAATATATAATAATAATTGCAAGGACACCATAAAACATACACCACAAATACAGAATCACATGTCAAGAAGTGTTTGATCGCATATTGCTTATGTGTCATAGGATGTACAAACACACTCCCCTTGTGCATATAGCGACAATTAACACAATTCAAGCAAGGTTAACTACCTAGCTTGGGGCAGCGTAAATATGTTTGTCCACTTAGACGTTGTGGACCAATGTCTGTGTGTACCAACTTGTCCTTCAAATTTTTAGGTCGCTTGTATGACATAAGGGGAGGGAGTTTAAACTCCTCAATCTCATTGAATCCACTTCTCAAGATAGGCCAATGACGTGCAACAATCTGTTGAACCTGTTTACTATCCTCAGTGTAAGTGGTGACTAATGGAATTCTGTTACTACTTTTTCTAGTCACTTTTCTTTTTTCTAGTAACTCCGTACGAGACCTATGTTGCATAGTCTCAAGGTGTTCCACTAGCAGTGGTGATGGGAACCCTCTGTCCTTGAAACTCTGTGTCATGTATTCAAGTGTACCCATAAGTTCCCTGTCATCACTTACAATACGTTTCGCACGTAAAAATTGACTTAGCGGTAATGACTTTACCATGGCTCTGGGATGTGCACTGTTAAAACTCAACAGGGTGTTTCGGTCCGTTGGTTTACGATACACTGTCGTAGAAAGTGACTGTCCTGTCAATGTAATCAAGGTATCAAGAAAGTGTATCTGCGTCCTTGAATGCTCAAGAGTAAATTTAATATCCGCATCTATTGTATTTAGAAAATGAAAAAATTCAAGAAGTAAAGCCTCAGAACCTGTCCAAATCAAAAAAATATCATCTATGTATCGCCACCACCTCAGAACATGGTGGAAGTGGGGCAATACATAGATGTGTGTATCCTCGAGGAAGGAGACCGCCATGTTGGCATAGGTCAGCGCCACATTAGACCCCATAGCGGTCCCCTTCCTCTGTAGGTAAAAATAATCACCAAACAAAAAATAATTACATGTCAGAACCAGATGTAATAATTTTAAAATGAAGTCCTGACACTCTGCTGAGTACCCAGAGTCAGCCAAGGCTTTAGTCACCACCGCTAAGCCAAAGTCATGTCTAATTGAGGTGTACAAGCTGGTAATATCCAGGGAAGCCAAAATGGCTCCAACCGGTACAGAAATGTTAGTTAATTTGTTAAGAAAATCTGAAGTATCTTGGATATAGGACCGGGAAGCCAAGGCGTACTGTCTTAGTACCCTATCCAAGAAGATAGATATATTGCACAAAAGAGAGCCCCTCCCTGAGACTATAGGCCTCCCTGGGGGGTCTTCGCATTTTTATGTATCTTCGGGAGTAGATACAGAAAAGGGGTCATAGGGTGTGTGACAGAGAGAAAATCCCTAAGTTTATCATCAATGAGGCCTGCCTGTAAGGCCTCATATAGCACCCCCTGAATTTTTCTCTCTATGTCCCATCTGGGATCAGTATTTAACCTTTGATACACATTGTGATCATCGAGCTGCCTATGTGCTTCTGCTATGTATTGATGAGTGTCCATGACCACAATTGCACCACCTTTATCGGCAGGCTTGATGGTGAGACTGTGGTCACGGACTAACTCATCAATAGCATGCCATTCTGATTGAGTCATGTTGGGATGTCTGAATCTTTTGTTACTATTAGTTTTTAAAGTATGTATATCTTTCATTACTGCCTCTATGAATACATCAATAGCAGGGGAAGATGAAGGTGGTACAAAATCGCTCTTATTGAACAAGCCAAAATCACACAATCACATCTCAGTGGTTTTAGTACATAAATTACTCTTATGTGGGTGTGCGTTGAACCAGGTCTTGAGCTTTACCCTGCGGAAAAATTGGTGTAAATCCGCTTCCAATTGTAACCAATCAGTATTGCTATTAGGGCAAAAGCTCAATCCATTGGCCAACACTTTCAATTGTACATGAGATAATACGTGTGAAGAGATATTTACCACAATGTTAGATTGAGTCAGTTCCGTTTTTTCACAAGTGGTTTTTTGCTCCTGGTCTTTATGTTGGCGGTGTTGGTGGTGTTTTCTACCTCCTCGTCGTGTTGGTTTCTTATTGTTTGATTGATGGTATGGTCTAAAAAAGACTCCGGCGTCATATTGTTGTGTTGAGAGGAGCTAGAGTCCTTAGTAGGAACCTTTCTACCTGATCTCGGATAACGAGATTGAGGCGGTGGCTGGTAGTTCGTAGACCAATTATATACCTCGCTGCCATTTGCTCTGCTTTGTGTCTTGTATTTCTCCTTTTAACTTATCCAAAAAGGATTGTAGTTTGGAAATATGATCATGATAATCATCAGTAGACAATAAATTGGATAAGGTAACCTGTAGCGCATTTCTTTTTTTCGTTGTTTCTCTTAGATCTTTTTGGAGAAATTCTATATTTAATAGAATCAGGTCCAGTGAAAACTTATTGGCAATAGATTCATATTTGACTCTAAATTCACTATCGTGCATATACATAGTAGGTTGAGAATGAGTCCTTAATCCTCTAGGTACTCTGTTTGATTTAAAATATTCACTTAATGTGATAAGATGTAATTCCAGACTCACCATTTTCTTAGATACTCGTTCAAAGTCCCTTTTTGTGTCAGAAATATTTGGTGTAGACAGGAAATCGGCATCTCCCTTATAGGCATTGAGGATGTTGCTGGCTTATTCCTGGGAGTACGAAAAAACGCCTGGTGTAGATAGGTCCACAGTGGGACAGGTGGTATCTGTATTCATGTTACTAAATGTTTAGCGTGCGTCGCTCCCCTGGTCCAAATGTAGAGGAAAAAAATGCAATAGGAGCCGCACAGCGAAAAGCGTACAGGTGGAGTGCCAGCGGCTGTGAAGGTGGTCCCCCTTCAAGGCATACAGTAGAAAGAAACTCCACGGCACTTCCAAGGCGTAAAATAAAGACGATTTTTATTCACCAGACAGCAACGTTTCGATCCTTCTCTTTGGGATCTTTCTCAAGCAGTGACAAACATACTAGTGTTGAGTGCTTTTTATACAGCTTAACATAGTTAATCAATCAAGTTATCTCAATTAAAGTATATATGTGACATAATCAAAATACATAACCAAAAAAAAAAGTGAGTATATAATCTATATCAATCATGTACCTTATATGTAATGTCAGTATATTAAATATACATTTTACACCCAAAAAAATACAAATTTGTGATAAATCAAAGCAAAATCGACATGATTAGTGATTACATCCATATGATCATGATTTAACAATAATAAATGTGCAGGTGTACCTGTTAAAAACAATCATAATCCATGAAGGTCCTGAGGCGAGTGTGGAGAACGAACCACATGGAATTCAGCGTACCTCTATTGTATCTGCGCATGTCATAGGACCTTAAAGAACCATCGCGTCATGTGATCAACATTCAGATCACATGATCGCTTTTGCCGTATTGTCTTATCTCCGCCCCTTGTTGAAGCAGCGTCATGCGTTCCAGAGTGGAGCGCAGAGCATCAGCGTGTGTGAAACAAATCTCCTAAGAGAACCCACGCTCCAACAATCAAGTGAAGCACAAGCGTCTCCAAGGAGACCAGCACCCGCCTATAGGGGCCGATCAGTCACAGTGTATACTATCAAACACAGGTCAGATCACAGCGTACCACGGAACCAGCGTAGGGGGGCATACCCGGGATGTGGCATCAGATCGGGGAGATGTAAAACATAACATAGTATATATTTATTAAAGTATCAAGAGGAATACCTCAATCTGCCACTTGGGGAACATTATGTTTACACACTAGACAGCAAATTTGTCATATCAGAATCAACATATATATATATATATATATATATATATATATATATATATATAAAAAGAGAGAGATACTAGCACAATTTCTTCTATATGGCTCTCTAAATATTCTTTCAAGTATAAAAATTATTTCATGACCCCTACCGGCAAGCATACAGATTTATGGTTTTATTGTCTGTGTTAAATGGATTCTCCAGAACTTTGATATTGATAGTCTATACTTAATTGTGTCAAAAATCCTTCAAACAGTTGATCAGTGGGGGTTCTGAAAGTTGGAAAACAACTAATCTGATATTGAAGCAGGAAGGCATTCAACTCTTTCATCCAACTGGCTTTCTCAACTAGAATGAATCATACAAGGAATCTCTGGCATTAAATACTGGTGACTCATGCTTCAGTCAGCACAATCTGTTTATCGTAATCAACACCAGATTGAGGGCCTAATGGAAGTAAGATGTTAATTGCGTTTGCATTACTGAAGCTATTAGGTGTGATTAATCTGCCTCAGGAGAGGTGGTAAACAATAGATGTTACCCCACCGTCACCTATTTTAAGCTTTGCTTCTCCAATTTAACATAAATACATAGCTTCTTTCACACATCTTTTAAACCAGTCTTCCTTTCTAAGAGCCAAGTTCTTCTGCATGCCCTGCTTCACACCTTCACTGGCAATGTTAACATTCTTTTCTCTTCTTTTCTCAGTTTTAACAAGGTCACAGTCTGGATACCAGCAAGCTTAAAGGGTTTCTCCCAGATGGTTGAATTTATTTGTCTAAGGCTCCATTCACACGTCCATAATAATGGGTCCGCATCTGTTCTGCAAATTGCGGACAGGAATGGGGCAGGAATGGATGCTGTGTGCTGTCCGCATCCACATTTCCAGAGCGTGCTGCCGATCTTCCAGTCCGCGGCTCCGGAAAAAATAGAACATGTCCTATTCTTGTCCGCAATTGCGGACAAGAATAGGCATTTCTATGGGGGTGCCGGCTGGGTGTATTGCGGATCCGCAATGCACTATGGACGTGTGAATGGACCCTTAGTCTCTGTCTGGTGGTATAAGGTTCTGACTAGAGATAAATTAACTCATATTCTGGGTTTTATCAAAACTAATTTTTTATAAACAAAACCAAGTTGTATGTCTCTTTCCTATAAAAGCATTACATGTTCCCTGGCCTATTTTATACCCAAACTGTATTTCTTTGTAAGTTCAGATGGATTAGAACTAAACAAATTTGAACATGTCTGCTCATCCTTATCAGATTGATGTAATTGCACTGACATAGTGATTCTCACTATGAGGTCATTACATAGTCACTCTTCGTGTAGAGAAGAGCAAAACAATTCTATTAATTCTGAATCCAATGTGAATGTTAAATTCAGGTTAGTTAGAATGAAATTTTTTCAAGATTCTGTAGGCCAGGCAACACATAACACTTCTCTGCAGAAACAACACATATATCAATTTTCCTTCCAAATGAAAACTAAGCATTTCATGCTACCAGCTGTATTGTTGCTATCCAAAGTCAGTACTTGCCTTTTAATGAAACCTTAAAGCATAACTTAGATGATAGCTAAACTAACATCTCACCGGCACATGGTCTTTCTGGGTGATCATCCTTGAGAAGAGAAAACAAGCTTAGCTAACTGAGACCTATGTTGGGGTCTGAGCGGTACTCTTTCTTATTAGGGAGATGCCTAGTATGCATGAGATGTATTGTTGGGCAGGCAACACTGGGAAAATGTATGCAAATTAGCATACCTTACTTCTTCTGGCATTAGAGAGGCTTAGCTTTCTTTTCCTTTTGTAAGAAAAGCTAATATAAATATCTTTCACAGAAACCCAAAGATATGCAAATTAGTAGAGATGAGCGAATCAAAGCTGACAGAGTGGAATCCCATCTGAATTTCAGGAAAATTCAATTTGCACCAAATGCTAATTTCCTCGCCCTTCATGGTAACAAATCACATTTTTTCCTTAAATGGCTGCTACACGTGTGAGGACATGGTGCAAGGAACTCTGGGAAGGCGGGATCACCCATACTGACATGCATGCTGTCAATCAGCAGCCATCCAGCCCTGTGATGTCACAGCCCTATAAATACGGTGGCCATCTTAGATTCTGCCATTCACCAGCTTACTTAGTCAAGGGAGAGATGTGTCTGCAGGCGCTATGGACAGTGATAGGAAAGACTTGATTGTGGTGAAAAAAATAAATAAATGATTTACAAGTGTAGAGAAAGGATAGAGAGGAATCATTCCAGCATTTCTGTTGAACAGGGTTCAGTAGGGAAGGTGACAGCCTGGGTAATAGGAACAATCTGATTACACCTTGCTGCACTGACTGGGGATCCAAATTGCCATTGTACAGCTCTGTAATTCCAGCAAACCATTCTTGTTATTGGGGTGCAAGTGCTGTTTGATACAGGCACCAACAGGTGTTATTACAAGGAAATATTTCTATGTTTTATTTGCCCTTATTACAGCCCTTTTTGTTGTGTATTAGTGGAAAAAGGAAAAATATATTTGCCGTTCAGCGGTGCAGTTATCTGTTTTAAAGCCCTTTTTTGCGTGTATTAGTGGAAAAAGGAAATAAATATTTGTCGCTCAGCGGTGCAGTTACCTGTTTTAAATCCCTTTTTTTTGCGTGTATTAGTGGAAAAAGAAAAAAATATTTACCTCTCAGCAGTGCAGTTATCTGTTTTAAAGGCCTTTTTTCCATGTATTAGTGGTAAAAGAAAAATATCTTTGCCACTCAGTGGTGCAGTGATATATTCTGAAGCTCTGTTTGCCATGTATGAGTGGCAAAATAAATATATATTCGCCGTCCAGCGTTGCATATATCTGTTGACTAGCCTGTTATGTAAAAGTGGAAAATAATTTGGGCCTAATTGACGTTCTGCGGTGCAGTGATATATTCTGAAGCCCAGTTTGCCATGTATTATTGGTGAAATAAAAAAATATTCGCCACCAGCGTTGCATATATCTGTTGAAAAGCCTTTTGTGTAAAAGTGGAAAAAAATGTGGTCCTAATTGAGTTTTCCGCGGTGCAGTGATGTATTCTGAAGCCCGGTTTGCCATGTATTATTGGTGAAATAAAAACATGTTCGCCGTCCAGAGTTGCATATATCTGTTGAAAAGCCTTTTGTGTAAAAGTAGAAAATTATTTGGGCCTAATTGCAGTATTGCGGTGCAGTGATATATTCAGTTTGCAGTGTATTAGTGGCAAAATAAAAAATATTTGATCTAACATTGGATTATTTGATATCAGTATGTCAGACAGAGAAGTGCCCAGCCCTGCACAGGGGAGTAATAAAGGCCTAAATGTTTCTGGCGCAGGCAGAGGTTGCAGCAGACTCAGGGGGCGTGGCAGCAGAGATCGCAGCGAGAGGTCTAAGCTCCCAATGTCAACTAGAGGTCATGTCTTGCCCAGCAACCCAGAGGTTCTTGAATGGTTGACTTGGTCATCCACTTCGTCCCAAGTGATATCAGACACCCCCAGACAGGAGTCGGTGGGTTCCTCTAACACGACGCTTAGTTAGCATGGCCCTGTGCCCTCACCTGTCCTCAACCTGCCTCTGTCATTTTCTGTTCCCTCAGCCAGAGAAGTATTGTATGCTGTGGGCTCAGCTCCACTATACAGTGAGGACGAGCTACTAGAAGACAGTCAGCAGCTACTGGCAAGCCAAGATGTGCAGGTGAAATCCGCCGTATCCTCCACTAGGCAGGCAAGTAGATGAGAAGAGTGATGTGGGAGCTGGGTTTGCTCCTGACCCAGAGACAGTTTAGGAGGACATCAGTGACGTGCAGACAGTACGATGATGATGATGTAGCTGATCGCACTTGGGAGTCGGGTGACGAAGCGGCTACATCATCATTGGGAGAAGAGGGTGGCAGCTTTCCCGTGAGCCAGCAAGTCGCTAGTGTGGCCGGGAGTCAGCAGAGTGGCATCAGTGGGAGGTCGGTAGCGAAACGTGCCCAGGGAACTACCTGCCTGGGAAGTAGAGGTGCACGGGTTCACGTAGGCAGCGGCGGTAGCAGTCAGTCAGTGCGTAGTGTTGGGGGTAAAATCACCTACACGGTGGTGTGCCAGTTTTTGTTAAGCCGCCGAAAGAGGTGAATATGTAGAATATGTGGGCAGAAGGTGAAAATGTGGCCAGGGTGCCAATGTTGGCATCACAACCCTGCGTCAACATATGCAGTGTCACAATAAAGTGACCTGGGAGAACCGTGTCTCCGATGTGGTGGTCAAGCCTGAATCACCCAGTGGCACGCACCAGGTTTCAGGCAGTCAAGGCTCCACCACCTCAGGCGAAGGGAGCGGTCTGTCCTCCCCATCATCTGCTGGTCCTGATGCTCCTGCTCCTCCTATTCCTACTCCTCATCAGTCATTCCGTCAGCAATCGATCAACAAAGCGATTGCCAAGAGACAACAGTATGCATGCATGCATCCAATGGCGCAGAAGCTGAATATGCTTCTGGCCAAGTTTATGGTGCTGCAGTCCCTCCCTTTCCAAGTGGTGAACTCTGCACATTTCAGAGAACTGATGGCTTGTGCTGAGCAGAGGTGGAGAATCCTAAGCTGTCATTTCTTTGCCAAAAAGGCAGTACCTGCCCTGCACACACATGGAGAACAGAAGGTGGGCCAGTCCTTGAGCCTGTCGATGTCTGCCAAAGTGCACAGCAGCGCCGCCGTGTGGAGCTGTAAATACGGGCAGGGACAATACATGTCCTTTATGGCCCACTGGGTGAATGTGGTTCCTGCATAGCCACACCAGCAACTTGGCCATGTGACGGTGCTTCCCCCTCCACGTTGCCACGCCGTTGGTCGCGCAACAATGTCCGCCTCTGCCTCCTCATCCTCCACCGTGTCCTCAGCCTCCACTGCAGGAACAAATCAGAGGCCCTCCAGCATACCACATGTGCAGAGCACAGCGGTGTCATGCTGTTCTGCACCTCGTTTCCCTGGGCAAACGTAGTCATACAGGGGAGGAACTGCTGTGTGTCCTTCGTCAAGAAATTGAATCATGGCTTTCTCCGCGACAACGCAAAATCTAAATTATGGTGACTGACAACAGGAAGAACATCGTGTCGGCACTGCGTCAAGGAAGTCTGAGCCATGCGCTCTGCAAGGCACATGTGTTCAATCTGGTTGTCAAGCGGTTCCTGAAGTTATCCACCCATCTACAAGACATCATAAAAATGGCCAGGAAACTTTGCATGCACTTCAGCCACTCGTACACCGCAAAGCACACCCCCCTTGATCTGCTGCAGCAGAACAGCATCCCCCAACATAGGCTAATATGCAACGTTTCCACCCATTGGAATTCCACCCTCCAGATGTTAGACCGACTATACGAACAGAGAAAGGCCATAAACGATTTCTTAGTAATCCAAGTGGACAGGAGTATTCCCCTGTGTAACTTCGATGTCAGCCAGTGGAAGCTCAGGCGTGACACCTTTGCTCAGGCATTTTGAGGATGCCACGTTATTTGTCAGTCACCAGGACTACAGGAAGAACAATGTAATTCCACTGCTTCATGTCCTGGAACAGATGCTGCTACATATACAGTACAGACCAAAAGTTTGGACACACCTTCACATTCAAAGAGTTTTCTTTATTTTCATGACTATGAAAATTGTAGATTCACAATGAAGGCATCAAAACTATGAATTAACACATGTGGAATTATATACATAACAAAAAAGTGTGAAACAACTGAAAATATGTCATATTCTAGGTTCTTCAAAGTAGCCACCTTTTGCTTTGATCACTGCTTTGCACACTCTTGGCATTCTCTTGATGAGCTTCGAGAGGTAGTCACCTGAAATGGTGTTCCAACAGTCTTGAAGGAGTTCCCAGAGATGCTTAGCACTTGTTGGCCCTTTTGCCTTCACTCTGCGGTCCAGCTCACCCCAAACCATCTCGATTGGGTTCAGGTCCGGTGACTGCACCCCATCACTCTCCTTCATGGTCAAATAGCCCTTACACAGCCTGGAGGTGTGTTTGGGGTCATTGTCCTGTTGAAAAATAAATGATGGTCCAACTAAACGCAAACCGGATAGAATAGCATGCCGCTGCAAGATGCTGTGGTAGCCATGCTGGTTCAGTATGCCTTCAATTTTGAATAAATCCCCAACAGTGTCACCAGCAAAGCACCCCCACACCATCACACCTCCTCCTCCATGCTTCACGGTGGGAACCAGGCATGTAGAGTCCATCCGTTCACCTTTTCTGCATCGCACAAAGACACGGTGGTTGGAACCAAAGATCTCAAATTTGGACTCATCAGACCAAAGCACAGATTTCCACTGGTCCAATGTCCATTCCTTGTGTTCTTTAGCCCAAACAAGTCTCTTCTGCTTGTTGCCTGTCCTTAGCAGTGGTTTCCTAGCAGATATTCTACCATGAAGGCCTGATTCACACAGTCTCCTCTTAACAGTTGTTCCAGAGATGTGTCTGCTGCTAGAACTCTGTGTGGCATTGACCTGGTCTCTAATCTGAGCTGCTGTTAACCTGCGATTTCTGAGGCTGGTGACTCGGATGAACTTATCCTCCGCAGCAGAGGTGACTCTTGGTCTTCCTTTCGTGGGACGGTCCGCATGTGAGCCAGTTTCTTTGTAGCGCTTGATGGTTTTTGTGACTGCACTTGGGGACACTTTCAAAGTTTTCCCAATTTTTTGGACTGACTGACCTTAATTTCTTAAAGTAATGATGGCCACTCGTTTTTCTTTACTTAGCTGCTTTTTTCTTGCCATAATACAAATTCTAACAGTTTATTCAGTAGGACTATCAGCTGTGTATCCACCTGACTTCTCCACAACACGGCTGATGGTCCCAACCCCATTTATAAGGCAAGAAATCCCACTTATTAAACCTGACAGGGCACACCTGTGAAGTGAAAACCATTTCAGGTGATACCTCTTGAAGCTCATCAAGAGAATGCCAAGAGTGTGCAAAGCAGTAATCAAAGCAAAAGGTGGCTACTTTGAAGAACCTAGAATATGACATATTTTCAGTTGTTTCACACTTATTTGTTATGTATATAATTCCACATGTGTTAATTCATAGTTTTGATGCCTTCAGTGTGAATCTACAATTTTCATAGTCATAAAAATAAAGAAAACTCTTTGAATGAGAAGGTGTGTCCAAACTTTTGGTCTGTACTGTAGCTGGTCAGGGGACTGGAGACATGGTGCCTAGATCTCATGGCCACATGAGCCCTGTGGGGGCTGAACTGGAGGAGGGGTAGGAGGAGGACATTGGAGCACAAGCATGTGTAACGAAATGGGTGGTTTTTATACACAGGTGGCAGGAGAGGAGGAGCAGGAGCAGCCAGAGGAGCTACAGGGCGATGAGGAAGATGAGTCAGAGGACCCAGACACACCATAGCAGTATGCAGTGGAGATGGAAGCAGGGAGTCTCTCCGAGTCACTTGCACAAATGGCCCAATGCATGCTCACTTGCTTGAGTAATGACAGCCGAATTGTCACCATTAGGCAGAGGGATGACTTCTGTCTCTCCACCTTGTTGGACCCTCACTACTGGTCCAAAATGGTGGCCTTTTTTACACCCACAGAGTGGGAGGACAAACTGAACTACTATAGAGACAGCCTATGTAGTCAGTTGGCCGTTGCCTATCTGCATCATCATCCATTCTCTCTAAGGTCCGACCGGGGGGGCCCTCTGCACTCACGTTCCACTGCCATGGCTGCTGTGGTGGGGTGGGGTGGCAGGAGCAGGACCAGCTCTATCAGCAACAGCCTGAGTCTAGATTCGCTGATGAGCAGCTTTCTTCACCCGCATAGTGAAGAAAATACTCACCAGCAGCAGCAGTTGGACCTGGGTCAGGACCTGAACCAGCAGGTGGTGGCATACTTGGACAGCACCCTGCCACCCCACATTGAAGATCTGCTGGACTACTGGGCAGCCAAACTGGATTTGTGGCCGCAAGTGGTCGCATTTGCCCTGGAAAAGCTGTCCTGCCCGACCAATAGTTTGGCATCAGAGTGGGTGTTTAGTGCGGCGGGGGCCATAGTAACCCCAAGGAGAACTCGCCTGTCCACCCAAAATGTGGAAAGACTGACCTTTGTCAAGATGAATCAGGTGTGGATCAGCCAGGATTTCCATCCACCAATTCCTGATGCATCAGATTAGATAATCCATGCTGCCTCACCCAAACCTTGACAAGAGACCAGTTTCTTCTGGCTACCTGCCTCAGCTACTATTCTAAAGCTGCCACCCGCCTGATGCCACATATGTGGCTCATTCTTACACCCACCATCATCATTGGGTACTGTTTTTGCCACCCACCTCCACACTGTCATTGTGCCACCTTGTGGCCTCTTCCTGATGCTGCCACCACCTCCACACTCTGTCGTTGTGCCACCCTGTGGCCTCCTCCTGATGCTGCTGCTGCCATCACCTCCTGACTGTCATTCTGACACTCTTTAGCCTCCTGATGATGCTGCTACCACCTCCACGTTTTGTCATTGTGCCACTCTGTGGCCTCCTGATGTTGCTAATGCCACTTCCAGTCTCTGTCATTGTGCCACCCTGTGGCCTCTTCCTGATGCTGCCACCACCTTCACACTCTGTCGTTGTGCCACTCTGTGGCCTCCTCATGATTCTGCTGCTGCCGCCACCTCTAGACTCTGTCTTTGTGCCACCGTGTGGCCTTCTCATGCTGCCACCGCCTCCACACTCTGTTGTCGTGCCACTCGGTGGCCTCCTCATGATTCTGCTGCTGCCGCCACCTCCAGACTCTGTCTTTGTGCCACCGTGTGGCCTTCTCATGCTGCCACCACCTCCAGACTATGTCATTGGGCCACTCTGTGGCCTCCTCATGCTGCTTTCACCTCCCCACTATGTCATAGGGCCACTCTGTGGACTTCTCATGCTGTTCTCCCTCCCCACTTCATGACTGGGCCACTATTTTGCTTTCGGCCTGGCTGACATAATTTATTTGACCCTTCTTCTAATCTGTCACAAGTAGAGTTGAGCGAACACCTGGATGTTCGGGTTCGAGAAGTTCGGCCGAACATCCCGGAAATGTTCGGGTTCGGGATCCGAACCCGATCCGAACTTCGTCCCGAACCCGAACCCCATTGAAGTCAATGGGGACCCGAACTTTTCGGCACTAAAAAGGCTGTAAAAAAGCCCAGGAAAGAGCTAGAGGGCTGCAAAAGGCAGCAACATGTAGGTAAATCCCCTGCAAACAAATGTGGATAGGGAAATGAATTAAATTAAAAATTAAATAAATAAAAATTAACCAAAATCAATTGGAGAGAGGTTCCATAGCAGAGAATCTGGCTTCCCGTCACCCACCACTGGAACAGTCCATTCTCAGATATTTAGGCCCCGGCACCCAGGCAGAGGAGAGAGGTCCCGTAACAGAGAATCTGTCTTCATGTCAGCAGAGAATTAGTCTGCATGTCATAGCAGAGAATGAGGCTTCACGTCAGCCACCACTGCAACAGTCCATTGGCATATATTTAGGCCCAGCACCCAGGCAGAGGAGGGAGGTCCCGTAACAGAGAATCTGTCTTCATGTCAGCAGAGAATTAGTCTGCATGTCATAGCAGAGAATGAGGCTTCACGTCAGCCACCACTGCAACAGTCCATTGGCATATATTTAGGCCCAGCACACACACAGGCAGAGGAGAGAGGTCCCGTAACAGAGAATCTGGCTTCATGTCAGCAGAGAATCAGTCTGCATGTCATAGCAGAGAATGAGGCTTCACGTCAGCCACCACTGCAACAGTCCATTGGCATATATTTAGGCCCAGCACACACACAGGCAGAGGAGAGAGGTCCCGTAACAGAGGATCTGGCTTCATGTCAGCAGAGAATCAGTCTGCATGTCATAGCAGAGAATCAGGCTTCACGTCAGCCACCACTGCAACAGTCCATTGTCATAAATTTAGGCCCAGCACCCAGGCAGAGGAGAGAGGTCCCGTAACAGACAATCTGGCTTCATGTCAGCAGAGAATTAGTCTGCATGTCATAGCAGAGAATGAGGCTTCACGTCAGCCACCACTGCAACAGTCCATTGGCATATATTTAGGCCTAGCACACAGGCAGAGGAGAGAGGTCCCGTAACAGACAATCTGGCTTCATGTCAGCAGAGAATCAGTCTGCATGTCATAGCAGAGAATGAGGCTTCACGTCACCCACCACTGCAACAGTCCATTGGCATATATTTAGGCCTAGCACACAGGCAGAGCAGAGAGGTCCCGTAACAGACAATCTGGCTTCATGACAGCAGAGAATCAGTCTGCATGTCATAGCAGAGAATGAGGCTTCACGTCACCCACCACTGCAACAGTCCATTGGCATATATTTAGGCCTAGCACACAGGCAGAGCAGAGAGGTCCCGTAACAGACAATCTGGCTTCATGACAGCAGAGAATCAGTCTGCATGTCATAGCAGAGAATGAGGCTTCACGTCACCCACCACTGCAACAGTCCATTGGCATATATTTAGGCCTAGCACACAGGCAGAGCAGAGAGGTCCCGTAACAGACGATCTGGCTTCATGTCAGCAGAGAATCAGTCTGCATGTCATAGCAGAGAATGAGGCTTCACGTCAGCCACCACTGCAACAGTCCATTGGCATATATTTAGGCCCAGCACCCAGGCAGAGGAGGGAGGTCCCGTAACAGAGAATCTGTCTTCATGTCAGCAGAGAATTAGTCTGCATGTCATAGCAGAGAATGAGGCTTCACGTCAGCCACCACTGCAACAGTCCATTGGCATATATTTAGGCCCAGCACACACACAGGCAGAGGAGAGAGGTCCCGTAACAGAGAATCTGTCTTCATGTCAGCAGAGAATTAGTCTGCATGTCATAGCAGAGAATCAGGCTTCACGTCACCCACCACTGCGACAGTCCATTGGCATATATTTAGGCCCAGCACCCAGGCAGAGGAGGGAGGTCCCGTAACAGAGAATCTGTCTTCATGTCAGCAGAGAATTAGTCTGCATGTCATAGCAGAGAATGAGGCTTCACGTCAGCCACCACTGCAACAGTCCATTGGCATATATTTAGGCCCAGCACACACACAGGCAGAGGAGAGAGGTCCCGTAACAGAGAATCTGTCTTCATGTCAGCAGAGAATTAGTCTGCATGTCATAGCAGAGAATGAGGCTTCACGTCAGCCACCACTGCAACAGTCCATTGGCATATATTTAGGCCCAGCACACACACAGGCAGAGGAGAGAGGTCCCGTAACAGACAATCTGGCTTCATGTCAGCAGAGAATTAGTCTGCATGTCATAGCAGAGAATGAGGCTTCACGTCACCCACCACTGCAACAGTCCATTGGCATATATTTAGGCCCAGCACCCAGGCAGAGGAGGGAGGTCCCGTAACAGAGAATCTGTCTTCATGTCAGCAGAGAATTAGTCTGCATGTCATAGCAGAGAATGAGGCTTCACGTCAGCCACCACTGCAACAGTCCATTGGCATATATTTAGGCCCAGCACACACACAGGCAGAGGAGAGAGGTCCCGTAACAGAGGATCTGGCTTCATGTCAGCAGAGAATCAGTCTGCATGTCATAGCAGAGAATCAGGCTTCACGTCAGCCACCACTGCAACAGTCCATTGGCATATATTTAGGCCTAGCACACAGGCAGAGGAGAGAGGTCCCGTAACAGACAATCTGGCTTCATGTCAGCAGAGAATCAGTCTGCATGTCATAGCAGAGAATGAGGCTTCACGTCAGCCACCACTGCAACAGTCCATTGTCATAAATTTAGGCCCAGCACCCAGGCAGAGGAGGGAGGTCCCGTAACAGACAATCTGGCTTCATGTCAGCAGAGAATTAGTCTGCATGTCATAGCAGAGAATCAGGCTTCATGTCAGCCACCACTGCAACAGTCCATTGGCATATATTTAGGCCTAGCACACAGGCAGAGGAGAGGTTCATTCAACTTTGGGTAGCATCGCAATATAATGGTAAAATGAAAATAAAAATAGGATTGAATGAGGAAGTGCCCTGGAGTCCAATAATATATGGTTATGGGGAGGTAGTTAATGTCTAATCTGGACAAGGGACGGACAGGTCCTGTGGGATCCATGCCTGGTTCATTTTTATGAACGTCAGCTTGTCCACATTGGCTGTAGACAGGCGGCTGCGTTTGTCTGTAATGACGCCCCCTGCCGTGCTGAATACACGTTCAGACAAAACGCTGGCTGCCGGGCAGGCCAGCACCTCCAAGGCATAAAAGGCTAGCTCTGGCCACGTGGACAATTTAGAGACCCAGAAGTTGAATGGGGCCGAACCATCAGTCAGTACGTGGAGGGGTGTGCACACGTACTGTTCCACCATGTTAGTGAAATGTTGCCTCCTGCTAACACGTTGCGTATCAGGTGGTGGTGCAGTTAGCTGTGGCGTGTTGACAAAAGTTTTCCACATCTCTGCCATGCTAACCCTGCCCTCAGAGGAGCTGGCCGTGACACAGCTGCCTTGGCGACCTCTTGCTCCTCCTCTGCCTTGGCCTTGGGCTTCCACTTGTTCCCCTGTGACATTTGGGAATGCTCTCAGTAGCGCGTCTACCAACGTGCGCTTGTACTCGCGCATCTTCCTATCACGCTCCAGTGCAGGAAGTAAGGTGGGCACATTGTCTTTGTAGCGTGGATCCAGCAGGGTGGCAACCCAGTAGTCCGCACAGGTTAAAATGTGGGCAACTCTGCTGTCGTTGCGCAGGCACTGCAGCATGTAGTCGCTCATGTGTGCCAGGCTGCCCAGGGATAAGGACAAGCTGTCCTCTGTGGGAGGCGTATCGTCATCGTCCTGCCTTTCCCCCCAGCCACGCACCAGTGATGGACCCGAGCTGCGTTGGGTGCCACCCCGCTGTGACCATGCTTCATCCTCATCCTCCTCCACCTCCTCCTCATCCTCGTCCTCCTCGTCCTCCAGTAGTGGGCCCTGGCTGGCCACATTTGTACCTGGCCTCTGCTGTTGCCAAAAACCTCCCTCTGAGTCACTTCGAAGAGACTGGCCTGAAAGTGCTAAAAATGACCCCTCTTCCTCCTCCTCCTCCTCCTCCTCCTGGGCCACCTCCTCTTCCATCATCGCCCTAAGTGTTTTCTCAAGGAGACATAGAAGTGGTATTGTAACGCTGATAACGGTGTCATCGCCACTGGCCATGTTGGTGGAGTACTCGAAACAGCGCAACAGGGCACACAGGTCTCGCATGGAGGCCCAGTCATTGGTGGTGAAGTGGTGCTGTTCTGTAGTGCGACTGACCCGTGCGTGCTGCAGCTGAAACTCCACTATGGCCTGCTGCTGCTCGCACAGTCTGTCCAGCATGTGCAAGGTGGAGTTCCACCTGGTGGGCACGTCGCATATGAGGCGGTGAGCGGGAAGGCCGAAGTTACGCTGTAGCGCAGACAGGCGAGCAGCAGCAGGATGTGAACGCCGGAAGCGCGAACAGACGGCCCGCACTTTATGCAGCAGCTCTGACATGTCGGGGTAGTTGTGAATGAACTTCTGCACCACCAAATTCAGCACATGCGCCAAGCAAGGGATGTGCGTCAAATTGGCTAGTCCCAGAGCTGCAACGAGATTTCGCCCATTATCACACACCACCAGGCCGGGCTTGAGGCTCACCGGCAGCAACCACTCGTCGGTCTGTTGTTCTATACCCCGCCACAACTCCTGTGCGGTGTGGGGCCTGTCCCCCAAACATATGAGTTTCAGAATGGCCTGCTGACGTTTACCCCGGGCTGTGCTGAAGTTGGTGGTGAAGGTGTGTGGCTGACTGGATGAGCAGGTGGAAGAAGAGGAGGAGGAAGCCGAGAAGGAGGAGGTGGCAACAGGAGGCAAAGAATGTTGCCCTGCGATCCTTGGCGGCGGAAGGACGTGCGCCAAACAGCTCTCCGCCTGGGGCCCAGCTGCCACTACATTTACCCAGTGTGCAGTTAGGGAGATATAGCGTCCCTGGCCGTGCTTACTGGTCCACGTATCTGTGGTTAGGTGGACCTTGCCACAGATGGCGTTGCGCAGTGCACACTTGATTTTATCGGATACTTGGTTGTGCAGGGAAGGCACGGCTCTCTTGGAGAAGTAGTGCCGGCTGGGAACAACATACTGTGGGACAGCAAGCGACATGAGCTGTTTGAAGCTGTCTGTGTCCACCAGCCTAAATGACAGCATTTCATAGGCCAGTAGTTTAGAAATGCTGGCATTCAGGGCCAGGGATCGAGGGTGGCTAGGTGGGAATTTACGCTTTCTATCAAATGTTTGTGAGATGGAGAGATGAACGCTGGCGTGTGACATGGTTGAGACGCTTGGTGACGGAGGTGGTGGTGGTGGTGTTGGTGGTACATCCCCTGTTTGCTGGGCGGCAGGTGCCAACGTTCCTCCAGAGGCGGAGGAAGAGGCCGAGGCGGCAGCAGCAGAATAGGCCGAGGCGGCAGCAGCAGAAGAGGTAGCAGGGGGAGCCTGAGTGACTTCCTTGGTTTTAAGGTGTTTACTCCACTGCAGTTCATGCTTTGCATGCAGGTGCCTGGTCATGCAGGTTGTGCTCAGGTTCAGAACGTTAATGCCTCGCTTCAGGCTCTGATGGCACAGCGTGCAAACCACTCGGGTCTTGTCGTCAGCACATTGTTTGAAGAAGTGCCATGCCAGGGAACTCCTTGAAGCTGCCTTTGGGGTGCTCGGTCCCAGATGGCGGCGGTCAGTAGCAGGCGGAGTCTCTTGGCGGCGGGTGTTCTGCTTTTGCCCACTGCTCCCTCTTTTGCTACGCTGTTGGCTCGGTCTCACCACTGCCTCTTCCTCCGAACTGTGAAAGTCAGTGGCACGACCTTCATTCCATGTGGGGTCTAGGACCTCATCGTCCCCTGCATCGTCTTCCACCCAGTCTTGATCCCTGACCTCCTGTTCAGTCTGCACACTGCAGAAAGACGCAGCAGTTGGCACCTGTGTTTCGTCATCATCAGAGACATGCTGAGGTGGTATTCCCATGTCCTCATCATCAGGAAACATAAGTGGTTGTGCGTCAGTGCATTCTATGTCTTTCACCGCTGGGGAAGGGCTAGGTGGATGCCCTTGGGAAACCCTGCCAGCGGAGTCTTCAAACAGCATAAGAGACTGCTGCATAACTTGAGGCTGAGACAGTTTCCCTGGTATGCATGGGGGTGATGTGACAGACTGATGGGGTTGGTTTTCAGGCGCCATCTGTGCGCTTTCTGCAGAAGACTGGGTGGGAGATAATGTGAACGTGCTGGATCCACTGTCGGCCACCCAATTGACTAATGCCTGTACCTGCTCAGGCCTTACCATCCTTAGAACGGCATTGGGCCCCACCATATATCGCTGTAAATTCTGGCGGCTACTGGGACCTGAGGTAGTTGGTACACTAGGACGTGTGGATGTGGCAGAACGGCCACGTCCTCTCCCAGCACCAGAGGGTCCACTAACACCACCACGACCATGTCCACGTCCGCGTCCCTTACTAGATGTTTTTCTCATTGTTATGGTTCACCACAACAACAAATATATTATTTGGCCCAATGTATTGTATTCAAATTCAGCGGGATATAAATTTGAGGCCTAGTATTTAGGCGCTGGGTGACCGGTATGGATTTAGTGACAGAATTAGACTTGGAAATGCACAGAAGCGTGTGTGTGAAGTTATTCTGAATGACCCTATGTGCACCTTCAATATGATCTACCCTTTTAGGGATAGATTTCAAATAGCTCTGATATAGCAGAAACGACTAAATTATGAAATTGCTAAATTGGGAATTGTATTTCAACCCAGAACAAAAAATGTGCTTTGACGGACACTAAATAACTTTCCCAGCCACAACAGGACAGCGGTAACGAGAGATTTAGCGGGATATAAATTTGAGGCCTAGTATTTAGGCGCTGGGTGACAGGTATGGGTTTAGTGACAGAATTAGATTTGGAAATGCACAGTAGCGGGTGTGTGAAGTTATTCTGAATGACCCTATGTGCACCTTGAATATTATATACCCTTTTAGGGATAGATTTTAAATAGCTCTGATATTGCAGAAACCACTAAATTATGAAATTGCTAAATTGGGAATTGTATTTCAACCCAGAACAAGAAATGTGCTTGAACGGACACTAAATAACTCGCCCAGCTACAGCACTAGGGACAGATTTAGCTGGATATAAATTTGAGGCCTAGTATTTAGGCGCTGGGTGACCGGTATGGATTTAGTGACAGAATTAGACTTGGAAATGCACAGAAGCGTGTGTGTGAAGTTATTCTGAATGACCCTATGTGCACCTTGAATATTATATACCCTTTTAGGGATAGATTTCAAATAGCTCTGATATAGCAGAAACCACTAAATTATGAAATTGCTAAATTGGGAATTGTATTTCAACCCAGAACAAGAAATGTGCTTGAACGGACACTAAATAACTCGCCTAGCTACAGCACTAGGGACAGATTTAGCTGGATATAAATTTGAGGCCTAGTATTTAGGCGCTGGGTGACCGGTATGGATTTAGTGACAGAATTAGACTTGGAAATGCACAGAAGCGTGTGTGTGAAGTTATTCTGAATGACCCTATGTGCACCTTGAATATTATATACCCTTTTAGGGATAGATTTCAAATAGCTCTGATATAGCAGAAACCACTAAATTATGAAATTGCTAAATTGGGAATTGTATTTCAACCCAGAACAAAAAATGTGCTTTGACGGACACTAAATAACTTTCCCAGCCACAACAGGACAGCGTTAACGAGAGATTTAGCAGGATATAAATTTGAGGCCTAGTATTTAGGCGCTGGGTGACAGGTATGGGTTTAGTGCCAGAATTAGACTTGGAAATACACAGTAGCGGGTGTGTGTGAAGTTATTCTGAATGACCCAATGTGCACCTTGAATATTATATACCCTTTTAGGGATAGATTTCAAATAGCTCTGATATAGCAGAAACCACTAAATTATGAAATTGTTAAATTGGGAATTGTATTTAAACCCAGAACAAAAAATGTGCTTTGACGGACACTAAATAACTTTCCCAGCCACAACAGGACAGCGTTAACGAGAGATTTAGCAGGATATAAATTTGAGGCCTAGTATTTAGGCGCTGGGTGACAGGTATGGGTTTAGTGCCAGAATTAGACTTAGAAATACACAGTAGCGGGTGTGTGTGAAGTTATTCTGAATGACCCAATGTGCACCTTGAATATTATATACCCTTTTAGGGATAGATTTCAAATAGCTCTGATATAGCAGAAACCACTAAATTATGAAATTGCTAAATTGGGAATTGTATTTCAACCCAGAACAAGAAATGTGCTTGAACGGACACTAATTAACTCGCCCAGCTACAGCACTAAGGACAGATTTAGCGGGATATAAATTTGAGACCTAGTATTTAGGCGCTGGGTGACAGGTATGGGTTTAGTGCCAGAATTAGACTTGGAAATACACAGTAGCGGGTGTGTGTGAAGTTATTCTGAATGACCCAATGTGCACCTTGAATATTATATACCCTTTTAGGGATAGATTTCAAATAGCTCTGATATAGCAGAAACCACTAAATTATGAAATTGCTAAATTGGGAATTGTATTTCAACCCAGAACAAGAAATGTGCTTGAACGGACACTAAATAACTCGCCCAGCTACAGCACTAAGGACAGATTTAGCGGGATATAAATTTGAGACCTAGTATTTAGGCGCTGGGTGACAGGTATGGGTTTAGTGCCAGAATTAGACTTGGAAATACACAGTAGCGGGTGTGTGTGAAGTTATTCTGAATGACCCAATGTGCACCTTGAATATTATATACCCTTTTAGGGATAGATTTCAAATAGCTCTGATATAGCAGAAACCACTAAATTATGAAATTGCTAAATTGGGAATTGTATTTCAACCCAGAACAAGAAATGTGCTTGAACGGACACTAAATAACTCGCCCAGCTACAGCACTAAGGACAGATTTAGCGGGATATAAATTTGAGGCCTAGTATTTAGGCGCTGGGTGACAGGTATGGGTTTAGTGCCAGAATTAGACTTGGAAATACACAGTAGCGGGTGTGTGTGAAGTTATTCTGAATGACCCAATGTGCACCTTGAATATTATATACCCTTTTAGGGATAGATTTCAAATAGCTCTGATATAGCAGAAACCACTAAATTATGAAATTGCTAAATTGGGAATTGTATTTCAACCCAGAACAAGAAATGTGCTTGAACGGACACTAAATAACTCGCCCAGCTACAGCACTAAGGACAGATTTAGCGGGATATAAATTTGAGGCCTAGTATTTAGGCGCTGGGTGACAGGTATGGGTTTAGTGCCAGAATTAGACTTGGAAATACACAGTAGCGGGTGTGTGTGAAGTTATTCTGAATGACCCAATGTGCACCTTGAATATTATATACCCTTTTAGGGATAGATTTCAAATAGCTCTGATATAGCAGAAACCACTAAATTATGAAATTGCTAAATTGGGAATTGTATTTCAACCCAGAACAAGAAATGTGCTTGAACGGACACTAAATAACTCGCCCAGCTACAGCACTAAGGACAGATTTAGCGGGATATAAATTTGAGGCCTAGTATTTAGGCGCTGGGTGACAGGTATGGGTTTAGTGCCAGAATTAGACTTGGAAATACACAGTAGCGGGTGTGTGTGAAGTTATTCTGAATGACCCAATGTGCACCTTGAATATTATATACCCTTTTAGGGATAGATTTCAAATAGCTCTGATATAGCAGAAACCACTAAATTATGAAATTGCTAAATTGGGAATTGTATTTCAACCCAGAACAAGAAATGTGCTTGAACGGACACTAAATAACTCGCCCAGCTACAGCACTAAGGACAGATTTAGCGGGATATAAATTTGAGGCCTAGTATTTAGGCGCTGGGTGACAGGTATGGGTTTAGTGCCAGAATTAGACTTGGAAATACACAGTAGCGGGTGTGTGTGAAGTTATTCTGAATGACCCAATGTGCACCTTGAATATTATATACCCTTTTAGGGATAGATTTCAAATAGCTCTGATATAGCAGAAACCACTAAATTATGAAATTGCTAAATTGGGAATTGTATTTCAACCCAGAACAAGAAATGTGCTTGAACGGACACTAAATAACTCGCCCAGCTACAGCACTAAGGACAGATTTAGCGGGATATAAATTTGAGGCCTAGTATTTAGGCGCTGGGTGACAGGTATGGGTTTAGTGCCAGAATTAGACTTGGAAATACACAGTAGCGGGTGTGTGTGAAGTTATTCTGAATGACCCAATGTGCACCTTGAATATTATATACCCTTTTAGGGATAGATTTCAAATAGCTCTGATATAGCAGAAACCACTAAATTATGAAATTGCTAAATTGGGAATTGTATTTCAACCCAGAACAAGAAATGTGCTTGAACGGACACTAAATAACTCGCCCAGCTACAGCACTAAGGACAGATTTAGCGGGATATAAATTTGAGACCTAGTATTTAGGCGCTGGGTGACAGGTATGGGTTTAGTGCCAGAATTAGACTTGGAAATACACAGTAGCGGGTGTGTGTGAAGTTATTCTGAATGACCCAATGTGCACCTTGAATATTATATACCCTTTTAGGGATAGATTTCAAATAGCTCTGATATAGCAGAAACCACAAAATTATGAAATTGCTAAATTGGGAATTGTATTTCAACCCAGAACAAGAAATGTGCTTGAACGGACACTAAATAACTCGCCCAGCTACAGCACTAGGGACAGATTTAGCTGGATATAAATTTGAGGCCTAGTATTTAGGCGCTGCGTGACAGGTATGGGTTTAGTGCCAGAATTAGACTTGGAAATACACAGTAGCGGGTGTGTGTGAAGTTATTCTGAATGACCCAATGTGCACCTTGAATATTATATACCCTTTTAGGGATAGATTTCAAATAGCTCTGATATAGCAGAAACCACTAAATTATGAAATTGCTAAATTGGGAATTGTATTTCAACCCAAAACAAGAAATGTGCTTGAACGGACACTAAATAACTCGCCCAGCTACAGCACTAGGGACAGATTTAGCGGGATATAAATTTGAGGCCTAGTATTTAGGCGCTGGGTGACCGGTATGGATTTAGTGACAGAATTAGACTGGGATATGGCCAAAAAATAAACAGACTATTGCTGGTTAAATGCACTTGGTGTGACAGCTTCACCCTGATGTAGGCTTTAGCCAAAAAACAACCACACCATTGAGGGTTAAATGCACTTGGTGACAGGCGCAGCTTGCCCCTGATTTAGTATATGGCCAAAAAATGAACAGACTATTGCTGGTTAAATGCACTTGGTGTGACAGCTTCACCCTGATGTAGGCTTTAGCCAAAAAACAACCACACCATTGAGGGTTAAATGCACTTGGTGACAGGCGCAGCTTGCCCCTGATTTTGTATATGGCCAAAAAATGAACAGACTATTGCTGGTTAAATGCACTTGGTGTGACAGCTTCACCCTGATGTAGGCTTTAGCCAAAAAACAACCACACCATTGAGGGTTAAATGCACTTGGTGACAGGCGCAGCTTGCCCCTGATTTTGTATATGGCCAAAAAATGAACAGACTATTGCTGGTTAAATGCACTTGGTGTGACAGCTTCACCCTGATGTAGGCTTTAGCCAAAAAACAACCACACCATTGAGGGTTAAATGCACTTGGTCGCAGCTTGTGCTGGCGCACCACAAGACACAAAATGGCCGCCGATCACCCCAGAAAAATGTGACTGACAAACGGTCTGTGCAGCCTAAAAACAGTGAGCAATTGAGGATCAGCAGCTCAATGATCCACAGCTGCAGATCGATCAGTTAATCAAGTCCTTTGGAGGAGTTAATCTGCCTAATCTCGCCCTACTGTCGCAGCCGCAACCTCTCCCTACGCTAATCAGAGCAGAGTGACGGGCGGCGCTATGTGACTCCAGCTTAAATAGAGGCTGGGTCACATGGTGCTCTGGCCAATCACAGCCATGCCAATAGTAGGCATGGCTGTGATGGCCTCTTGGGGCAAGTAGTATGACGCTTGTTGATTGGCTGCTTTGCAGCCTTTCAAAAAGCGCCAAGAAAGCGTCACAAAAGCGCGAAGAAAGCGACGAACACCGAACCCGAACCCGGACTTTTACGAAAATGTCCGGGTTCGGGTCCGTGTCACGGACACCCCAAAATTCGGTACGAACCCGAACTATACAGTTCGAGTTCGCTCATCCCTAGTCACAAGGAAATAAAAATGAGATGCACAAAGGATCCTGTCTATGTTATAGCTGTAAGGCTTGCATGACATGGTCCCTATTTTGTATCAGAATTGGCTTATGATTTGGTAACAAAAGGCAGGAATGGGTACAAAACACAGAAGACATACAAATATTCGGTTCATGTGTCATCTTTGTTTTGGATCCACTCCTATTTTTTTTTGGGCATTAGCAATACTGATGGATTACTGAACAAATGCTGACCAAGTGAAGGTTAATGCTCAACAGACAGCATCAGTTTTTGGGGGATATTGTTCTGATGGATCAGAGGAAGGGCAAATTAATCAGTGACGTCAGCATAAACTTACTGCTGACAACCTCTCCACTCTGTCAGGGGGCTCTACTTTTATAAACGTTTAATAGAACAGGTTCTGTTTACAGCTATGTGGAATCAGCTGACGACGATGTAAAAGGAGTGCACTTCTTCTTGACACTAACATTGACTTGTAAGGCTGAGTTCATACTTTAGTTATTTGGTCCGTTTTGGAACCGTAGCTGTCCAAAAAAGTGTGCAGTGCTTCTAAGAGTGACATTTGCATGTCATTCGGACTCACAGTATTATTTCACTACCAAAGCAGACTCCCTATGCGTATTACTGCAAGGCACAGTGTTCTACACCACTATAAAGGCTCTCAGCAGCCAGGAAATAGCAGGGTTATTTACGTAATTTGCCGTGAATGTATACGGATCAAACTAAATTTTTCGCAAATTGAATTTTTAAAAAATTTGCTCATCTCTACAAATTAGCATTTTTTTCAAAAGTTAAAAATGCTAAGCATTTCTGATGTTATATATGCTAATTTGCATATATGTTTCCCAGAAACCCATAAGAGCATTGCCTGGCCTCTCTCTTACCAAAGTCTTTTTTTTTTTTTTATTTTTTTTTTTTTATTGGTAAATTTCAACTTGACGGAGCCCATACGTTTTAATGTTAAAAATTTAAAATTAATTTTTTAGCGAATTGACCTCGGATCTGTGAACCGAAGCTTGATTCGCTCAACACTACTGATCACATATATGCTGGTTTAATTAAATTCAAGACCACACACACACGCACAAAATAAATAAATACATTTGGAACTGAACTGTGTGTAGATAATAATAATATTTTTATAGCGCTTTTCTCCCTGGGGATTCAAAGTGCTGTGACCCTGCATTCTGTAGCATTCTGATGTATACAGTTTTTGAAAAAATGTAATTAAATAAAAAATGTGAGATGACCTGACACAGAGCTTTCATTAGTATTTATATGATATGCTAGATGGATGGTAGAACATGTGTTGTACAGTTTTAGCTGGTATCGAATGCAACTTGAAATGATAAAGTGCAAACTTCAACTGATAAGATGACCACAGCTGGTATTCATATTATATTTGTCAGTTTCATCTAAAAGAGCTACACTTAAAAAACAGACTGGTAGCAGAACATTTGAAAATACATAGACCTTCTCTGTAAATCGTGCTGGTTGTGAATACTGAGAAGACCTTTTGTACTGATTGTCCTGCTTTTTTCAAGGATAAAAGTCAGCTTTGTTAAGTCTTATGAAGACAACACACTATATTAGTTTGTTTGATATCTGTGTCTGAAAATGTAACTCCCAGTAGATAAATGTAAAAGTCACTTAACTGCCTTTTATTCCTAAGTGGCTAACAGCTAGTATCTGTTCAATCAAGGTTTATCTTTTTTTTTTTTTTTGAATTATCACTTGAAAACTGCAGTTGAAAAGATTGTCTTACAGAGGTACTAAATAATAGAGTGTTCTCTTGCATTGAAAGGTCTAGAACTCCCTGTGGTTTTAATGACATTTGTACAGGAAGTTAGAGGGCTCTAATAAAAGAGCTGAAATCAAGGCAATAAATATTGCAACGTTCAGAGTGACTTCTAACCCGGCAGCTTCATACGTGAGTCAATTGTCTTCATATTAGCATTTAAATAAAATAATAATCAAGAAATATGTATAACCTTGCTTAATTCCCAACTAAGACAGGTGGAAGGAGAACTTAGGATGAAGAATATTACTGATACATGGTTTCTGTAATAATTGGAACAGTGCTCATTCTTTTAAATAAATATTTCACAGGATAGTGCCTGAACTGGCTATATATTACCAAAGAAGACATCTAGAACTCTGGTAGCTTATTAATGATGGGACATGTTTATGTCATCAGTCAGAAAAGATTTCACGTTAAGTCCAGGACAGGTCAATTAGACCTGAGGAATATTATTGTTATCTTCACTGAAATGTTGTTCTTGTCAATGATGCGGATTAAATGTTTTAATCATCATTCTAATCTTATAAGTATTTAGATAAAGTATAGGGGTTTTGACAGCATTTCCTGTATGTTAAGATGGGAGCAAAAAGTAGACAGCAGTGGGGAACAAGGTAGGGGTGGAACACCAGCAGCAGAGACTAGTGAAATGAGTATTGGTTCTTTTAGCCATCTTGAGCCCATTCCTACCAATAGTTTCATTCTGGAAAACCCCTTTTAACTTTGAGAAAAAAGTTAATTTCACCTATATATTGTGATTTCATGGCTGCACAGAGGAGCTGCACTGTACATTAGAAGAAAGGCAAATGAAATTCAGCATTCAACAGGGGCATCAAATTCTAAGGATTAATTTAATATGCCATAAAATCCAGACTAAACACAGAACGGCCACTGTTTATGCATTTCAGGCTTATTCTGTAAAATTCGACTTGAATATTTAGGACTTACTGCACTATACCTGAACTGTTGACTTTCATATGAATCTAGCAATAGCAGAGACCTACTGTCACGGCTGAGGATGGGGAAAACCCTCAGCCGTGCGATGCCAGAAGATGATGGTCGCTGCAAGGCCAGGAAAGGAATCAGGGAGCAGGTCACCTCCTATCACATCCCGAATTCTGACCCTGTCTCCTACCCGTATGAGCTGACCCTGATGGTAGGAGGGCTCATACTCTGGAACCTAATATTCCTGCTAGCCCTCAGGGTGGGCCTGGACTAGGAGCAGAGTAAGACGACCTGTTCCTCCTGGATACGGACGAACAGGAGTCTCACTGGCCAAGCTACAAAGAAAGGGGAACATAAACAGCTTATGGCAATGGCAGGTAAATGAAACAAGTACAACACCTACCTGCCACAGACACAAAGCCTGGAACTCATGCACAAGTGCCGCTGTCCACAACAACACAAACAGACACAGCACACACCACACATCACACAGGAACCCCAAACCATAAGCTGCAATAAACAAAGAGACCAAAGAAACACCTTCATAACATCATGTAAAACTTATGACCACAAGGGTGGCCCTCACTGGCAGATGGTATATAACCAGGAGGATGACTCTAGCTAACCATGGCTGAAGTACCCCTCAGATACTGGCAACAGCAGGAGCTAAATAACCCCAAGTAGCCACACCCACACTCAGACACACCCAGTGTTCACACACAAAGAAGGGAATTAACCTTTCCAAAACCAGGCAAGGGATGGAAACTACTTAAAGGGGAAAAAGCACAAAGAAGCACACACTTCACCTGTTACCGCGGGCAACGGCATGCGTGGCAACCATGTCCTGGGGATGCCATAGGGCCGAGACACTGCCACAACATGCACACAACACCACACGTTGCCACGGGCAACCACAAGTGAAGGAAAGTGTCACAGTGCACATATAACATAAACCCCGTGCACACCAGGCATAGAAAGTGCATACATACATACAACACATAGCCAGAAGGGGCCTGCACACATCAACAGTGAGACGCCTAGCAAGCAGCTCAGGCTGCTACACTGCCAAATACACCTGTTGTCTGCGGACAACTGCATGCGGCTCCCAAGGAGTCACGACCATAAACATGGGCGTGACACCTACTATGGGGAAATCAGATTTCAGATGCTACATACAGTACCTGGGGCTACCAGCAGAATATAGGCCATGAACACAGCCCTATGTCCTCTTCATTGCCACCTCCCTCGCTGAGTATTGCAGGGAAATGCAGACACATTATTAGGAAGATTCAATTTTCCACATCTGCTGTCCCCTATTAATTAAGTGACTTCCATTTGTAACAGGAATAATTTAAGTAATAGAGCATAGTAAGGAAAAAGCTGATTATCTCTGAAGAGCTCATGATCTAGAAGCATAAGTTCGAATGAGATGCAACGTTTCCTTTAAGAAAGTGGATGCCTTACAAAGGCATCTAGGCTTGCCATGTAACTAAGTCCTCATGCACACGACCGTATGTATTTTGTGGTTCGCAAAAAACAGATCTGCAAAAAAATACGGATTACGTCCTTGTGCATTCCGGATTTTGCGGAACGGAACAGCTGGCCCCTAATAGAACAGTACTATCCTTGTCCATAATGCGGACAATAATAGGACATGTTCCGCAGATAACGGCAATCCCCAGCAAAAAATGCATACAATGGAGGATGCCGGGGCGGACCACATGCCCCACAAGGACATCTTACACAAAATGATACAATGTGCAGATGAAAAAATATATAAATACAAAAATCACTGCCAAAAAAGCACCAAAATGATACGCAACTGAAAATACTAGCTAATTCCTCAATCCGATGTTAAAAGCTGAGAACTTTGCCAATATCTTCCAGTCGGGAACATATCGGAGCCCCTCATGCACCACATCACGGTGTCTCAGCTTCTGTGTCACATGGTCTGTTGTGAATGCGGCTCACAGCTTTATTCTACCTCACATTGCAATGGTGATACCACTATGGAGGCATGTGAGAGTCTGGCTGTGAGTTGGTTTCTAGCACTGTTCAGACCTTGTTCACACACCACGTGTAGTTTAGTGGTAGGATCCCATGCTTGCTGAGACACCGTGATATGGTGCATGAGGGGCTCCGATATGTTCCTGACTGAAAGATATTGGCAAAGTTCTCAGCTTTTAACATTGGCTTGAGGAATTAGCTAGTATTGTCAGTTGCGTATCATTTTGGTGCATTTTTTTGCAGTGATTTTTGTATTTATATATTTTTTTATCTGCACAATGTATCATTTTGTGTAAGATGTCCTTGTGGGGCATGTCGTCCACCCCGGCAGTGTCTGAGAAAGGAGGGGGCCAATGAGCCCATGATGACATATCACAGCCTGATAAAAGTGGCCATGTGTAAGATCTGGATTAAAATAAGCGGTGGTTGTTAAAACATGAACTGGCGCTTTACACCTTGTGCTGGCCTGCCCCATGATGGTATAATCGGTTAGTGTGGGAGAATAGAAGTGGCCACAAGCTAGTGCAACAATAGTGTTCTACTTCTCCCAGTCTCCTTTGCAGCAGAAACCTAACAAAACCCATTATAGTCTATGGGGTCCGTAGGCTCCGCTCGGCTCAGTTATGTGCCAAATCCATCCTTTCCGTTCTCCTTCTCCTATAACGGAGCAGGAGAACGGAAAGGCTGAACGCTGATGTGAACTCAGCCTTACTTATATTATGTCTAATTTTCAGCATTTACATCATTGATTGCATAACCCTTTTAAGCCAGAATTAAAGCTTTTTGCTGATAAACGAGTGGCATCTGCAGACATTTGATTGTGCTGAGGCGGTTAGGCTACTTACTAAACATTAAGGAAAGCAGATAGCATAATGTGCAATGAATTAGTGGTAAATTTCACCTACATCTACTTTTCAAAAGTTAATAAGTATATCTTCTGGAGCTTTCCAGTGTCAGGGGAATGATCCATCACACTCCAGATGGCAAATTATTTTTAGTATAATATGTGTATTTTATATTTCAATGTAACTTGCCAAAGGAAGCAATTTTCTGCCAAGCAGAAGTAATTTTCAAAATGCTACTTTGTAATTGTTTTACAAAACGTCCTGTGAGCTAGTCTGAAGAAACCAATTCAAGCTATTTTGTTAGTATGTTTATGTATTGAGAATATCATCACATCGTTCTGAAAAGTTCTGCAGTCAAATACTGTAATACATCTATGTTATCTTGTATTATACTGTATGGCTTTGTAAAATAAGTGCAAGCCTTTATACAATTTTTTGTTCAATAATTCCTTGCATAGCTGGAATTACCTTTAACATATAACAATTAGTGTTGGTCAAGCACCAAAGTGCTCGGGTGCTCGAGTAGAACACCTCGGATGCTCGGGTGCTCTACCGAGCACCTGAGCACAATGGAAGTCAATGGGAGAACCCAAGCATTAAACCAGATACCCCCTGCTCTGAAGAGGGGAGGGTGTCTGGTTCATAGTAAAAGTTAAGAAATTGATGCAAACATCACTGAAATGGTTTGGGAACAACATGGGAAGGATGTCTGGATGCATCTTGGACTCCCAGGTCGCTGCTGGGAATGATGCTGTCCGAGTAGTACGCCTCTTTTACACACTGACAATAATATGCACCAAACCGAAGATAAAATCGATTTTAGAGGAAAAACTGTTAGGAAACATTATTTCCTGTATATTTACTTGTATGTAAAGTGCAAGTGCTGCCCAAAATTACAAGGATGAGGCACTCCGATACAACCTGTATATCACATAAAGGAGGGCCTTATTCACATTGTGGTACAATTGTTCAGGTAGTGTGACTCCTACACTCATAAAGCCTATGCACGGGAAAGTGCTGCCAAAAATTACCAGGAACAGGCACTCCAATACATCCTTTATTACACATAATGGTGGGCATCATTCACAACCTTTAAAAATTATGATTGCTGGCCTGCTGGTGACCCTCTAAAACATTAGGGGCGAGGACCTGCTGCTGATCTGACCATTTAAAACATTAGAGGTTAGGGTCTGCTGCCGAGCTGACCATCTAAAAAAATTTGTGGGCGAGGGCCTGCTGCCGAGCTGACCATCTAAAACATTATGGACGAGGGCCTGCTGCCGAGCTGACCATCTAAAAAAAATAGTGGGTGAGGGCCTGCTGCCGAGCTGACCATCTAAAAATTTAGGGGTGAGGGTCTGCTGCTGAGCTGACCCTCTAAAACATTATGATTGAGGGCCTGCTGGTGACCCTCAAAAACATTATGGGTGAGGGCCCGCTGTTGAGCTGACCCTCTAAAACATTAGGAGCAAAGGCAGTTTAATAAGCATGTTGATATGATGTAGGAGGAGGAGGAGAAAAGGGTGGATGAGAAAAGGGAGACTGAACCATATACCCTTTTTAGTGGTGGAAGAGGTGCATGGGAATACAGTGTATTCAATACACCATAAAAGCCACATTTAAAGTGCCTTTATGTTCAGCCTCTTTCCTCTGGTGGAGTAGAGAAGTCATGGCAATCCAGGCCTCGTTCATTTTTATAAGAGTCAACCAGTCAGCTTTTTCAGTTGACAGGCGGATGCGCTCATCAGATATCATGCCCCCAGCAGCACTAAATACCAGCTCTGACAAAACGCTGGGGATGGGGCTGTCACAGCTGAGGATGGGGAAAACCCCCAGCTGTGCGATGCCAGATGATGGTGGTCGCTGCTCGACCAGGACAACAGAATTAGGGAGCAGGTCACCTCCTAATCGCATCCCTAATCTGACCCTGACTCCTAGCTGTATGAGCCGACCCTGATGGTAGGAGGGCTCATACTCCGAAACCTTGAAGTCCCTGCTAGCCCTCAGGGTGGCCCTAAACCTGGAGCAGGGTAAGACGACCTGTTCCTTCTGGATACGGAGGAACAGGAGTCTCACTGGCCAAGCTGCAAGGTAGGGGAAACATATACAGCTTATGGCAATGGCAGGTAAAAGCCACAGACACAACACTCACCTGCCACAGACACTAAGCCTGGAACCCATGTGCAAGTGCGGCTGTCCAAAAACACAAACGGACACAGCACACAACACACATCACACAGGAACCCAGGACCATAAGGTGCAATAAACAAGCATAACACAAACACATCTTCATAACATCAAACAAGAGTTATGACCACAAGGGTGGCCCTCACTGGAGAGATGGTGAATAACCAGGAGGATGTCTCCAACAAACCATGGCTGAAGAACCCCCTCAGAGCTCTGCTCTAAACTGAGGCTAAATAGCCCATGTAGCCACACCCACACACGGACACACCCAGTGTTCACACAAAGAAGGGAGTTAACCCTTCCTACACCTGACAAAGGGAAAACAGCAACTTAAAGGGGAATACACACACAATAAACCCCGTGCACACCTGAACGGAAAGTTCACCTGTTCAACCAAACCAGACCGCAGGCAACAGCATGCAGTTCAGGAGGCACGACCATGGTCGCGACAGGGGCAGGCCAGCCCAAGGTGTAAAGCGCCAGTTCATGCTACATGTCCGGCTTGGACACCCAATAGTTGAAAGGCACAGAGGGATCACTGAGAATGCTGACACAGTCTGCTACGTGCTCCTTCACCATCTTCCAAAAAATTTCCCTCCTTGTGACACTAGGCCACGCATCAGGTTGAGGGTGCTGGTGGGGTGTCATAAAACTGTCCCAGACCTTGGAGAGTGTTGCCTTGCCTCTGTTTGAACTGCTGTGTTTTCCCCTCGTCTCCCCTCCTCGGTTGGCCAAGGAACTAAGTACTCTGCAGCCAGCGTTGTCAGCTAGATGTTTTTGGAGCAATTTTTCCACAAGGACCTTCTGGCATTGCACCATTTTGCTAGTCCTCACCACCACAGGAATGAGAGATGAGAAGTTCTCTTTGTAGCAGGGGGTTGAGAAGGGTGAGCAACCAGTAATCAGTGTTTGCCAAAATGTGTATAACGCGAGGATCACGGGAAAAGCAGCCTACCATGAAGTCAGCCATGTGTGCCAGAGTCCCAACAGACTTCGCTGTCCTCATCAGGTGTATCACTCTCAATCTCCTCCTCCTCTTCCTCCTCTTCTACCTAACCATGCTGAACAGATGGAATAAACCTGTTGTAGGTACTTCCCTCTGTAGCGAAGGCAACCGTCTACTGCTCCTCCTCCTTATCATAATCCAATTTGCGCTGAGAAGACGTGGCGGGTGGTCTGGCTATCACCCTGTGTACTTTATTCCCCCATTTCTACCTCTTTCACATGCAAAGCGTTCGCCTTAATTGTGAGCAGCGAGCTTTTGAGTAGACACAGAAGTGCGATGGTTGCGCTGATAATAGCATTATCGCCGCTCACCATTTGTGTTGATTCCTCAAAGTTGTGTAAATCCTCACAGAGGTCAGACATCAATGCCCACTTGTCGCTTGTGAAGAGCGGAAGAAGACTGGAAAAGCGACGACCATGTTGCAGCTGGTATTCCACTACTGCCCTCTGCTGCACACAACGCCTGGCCAACATGTGGAACGTGGAGATCCAGTGCGTGCTCACGTCGCACAACAGTCGGTATGCTGGCAATTACAAGTGCTGCTGCAGCGTTGCCAGATCAGCGGAAACTGTCGATGACTTGCTGAAATGGGCACACACGTGGCGCACCTTCACCAGTAGCTCAGGCAAATTGGGGTAGATTTTGAGAAATGGCTGAACCACTAATTTTAACACGTAAGCTAGGCATGATATGTGTGTGAGCTTGCCAAGTATCAAAGCCGCCACCAAGTTACGGCCAGTATCAGACAACCATGCCTGGTTCAAGGTTGAGTGGTGAGAGACACAGCTCAGTCTGGTCCCTTATCCCCTTATCTAGCTGCATTTGTGAACCACTAGGGGAAGCAAGCTATATAGTTGTACAGCTAGGATTCCACTATCTATAGTGAGCACCCCCAAGTGGTAGCTGTAGATAACTGGTAAGATAGGGTTATGGCAAATAGAGGAGGCAATTTAATGCTGGGTCATCTGCTCCAAATCACAGGTGTTTTGCAAAATACTGTACAGATCAGGAGCTTCGTACAGTATTAGAATGTATTGGCTCCGATGAGCCAAAGTTATTACTTCATTTATCCAAGTGGAACCGAATCTGAGTTCGGTATTAAGGTTTTTTAATTCATGAAGTTATTACACGAAGTCTTGTGAGACTTTGCAAAGTAATAACTTCAGCTCATCTGAGCCAATACATTCTAATACTGTACGGAGCTCCCGCACAATACACTATTACAACAAAGTTTTATGCAAATCGACTTCGGATAAAGCATCTGAAGTTGATTCGCTCATCCCTAGACATTATGCTGTGGTTCCTGGTTTTAAAAACAACCTACATGTAGCCCTACTCTTTTGTCTGAAAGTATGAAAGGGCACAGGATTAAACAAGCACCATGTGCATTTCAGTCCCCGTGTGGTGATTTATACTGTTTGCGCTGACAACTGCTGAGGCTCAGGGGTGAAATAATAAATGGAACCCCTAATAAGTGAACCCATTCTGGAGACTCCTCCCATCAAGTTATTATGGGGTGGAGTGAGAATTTTAAGACCACAGGTATTTTGTAGAAATTACATGGTCCGCTGCACATTAAAGTGAAAATGAATATGTAATTTTAGTGTCCCATATGCTGTGGCCAGCTGGTGTCATCTGAGACTCATGCCACAATTCTTGAATTGATAGGTGGGTTCTACTGTGTATGGAAATGCCTTAAATGTGGACATACGCTACTGGATGGGCACACAGCAGTGCTCAGAGTGGAAGAAGCACCATTTGGCTTTTGGAGCACAGATTTTGCTGGAATAGTTTTTAGGTGCTACATCACATTTGCAGAGCCCTTCAGATACAGTGGAAACCCTCAATAAGTGACCTCAATTTAGACCTCAGGTTATTTATCAAGGTGTACAGGAAGCATTTTAACACCACATGTGTTTAGCAGAAATTCATGAGCAGCGACCATGTCAAATAAAAATTGCAAGTTTTCCACAGATATGGAATTTTAGTGCTCAATATGCTGTGCCTAGCTTGTGCCATCGAAGACAAACCACACCCTTAGAATGGTTAGTTAGGTTCAAATGCAGGAATCCTTAAACTGCGGCCCTCCAGCTGTTGCAAAAATAAAACTACAACTCCCAGCATGCCCGAACAGCCTACAAGTATCAGCCTACAGCGAGGCATTGTGGGAGTTGTAGTTTTACAACAGCTGGAGGGCCGCAGTTTGAGGATGCCTGTTCTACTGGGTACTGAAATGCCATTAATGTGTACGTAAACGGCTGTTTGGGTACACTGCAGGGTTTACAAGTAAAACACCACCTTTTGGCTTTTGCAGTGCATATTTTGATGGATTGGTTTATGGGTGCCATGTTGCTTTTGAACAGCCTCTTTTTTCTTGATGAGGCTGTGTGAAATATTATTATTATTTTTTTTTTTTAGGATAAGTTGCCATTATCATTGGTTCTATTTTGGGGTTCATACAACTTTTCAATTGCTTTTTAATTTTCTTTTTGGGAAGAAGGATAAAGAAAAGGCAGCAGTTTTGGGGTTTTGTTATTGTTGCATACACCATGCGGGAAATGACATGTTATATTTATTCTGCTGGTCAGTACCACTTTTACACAAAGCATGACTGAAAAAAAAAAAAATTGTGTCCCCATTTTCGGAGAGACATATTTTTTTCTAGTGATGGTTGCAGGACCAGGGAACTTTTTCATTGGTACCATTTTAGGTGCAAGTTACGGTAATTGCTTAATATTTTGGTCACCAAAATGTTGACTAAAGATAACTATTCTGGCACAATTTTTTTATGGTGTTCGCCTGACAGAGTAGGTTATGTAATATTTTTATAGCGCTCATCTATATGGATGTAGCAATACCCAATATGCAATTTTTTATTTTATTTCAATTTTAAATGGATTAATGAGGGGAAAGATGCACTTTCTTTTTTACATAAAACTTTTTTTTGTCTTTATTTTTGTCACTCTAGGGGACTTAATTTTTTTTTTTTTTTTTTGAGGGGGGACTTCTTCTACGTATTGTAATGCATTGTGACTGTCAGTATTATACTGACAGTTGCCTAAGAGACCCAGCCTATGGGCATATGCCTGATAGGCCTCCACAGTAGGCAGACCCAGAGCCCTTTTTAAGGCTTCAGGCTGTACTAGCAGCCATGGTCTCGATACAAGCTGAGGTTAGAGCGGGCAGCATTTGTGCAATCCAGCAAGCAGTCCAAAGGAAAGGGCAGGCAGTAGAGGGTCAATATAAGGAACTGGCAAAGGCCAGATCATGCAGCAAAGAACCAACGCTGGACAGCAGGCAGAGTTTGGTATATCTGCAAGCAAACAGTACAAATGGCTTTTGCAGGGATTATCTACCTAGTAAACCTATGGCTCAGGTACCCACCCCCGTGAGAAGGCACCTTAAATACCCAGGACTGAACATTTATGGACTGGGAAAAATGAGGGTGTGTGTGCTGGCCAGGAACAGTGTGGGCACCTAAAGTAGAAAATGTTCAGATGAAGAGACAAGGCCATCTGGGACTCAGACCTTTGAAACTAGTGGATCTGCTGCAGCAGTATACAAAGCCTAATAATACATTTGTTGAAATAAATCAGATTTGTGCATACATACTGTTGATATTTTTGTCCTTGCTTTTTATTGATGTACCATATTATTAACAGATCCCTCCATTTAGTGATAATCTTCCATGTGCATTCTGTACAACATCCAATCCTAAAATAACTAGATTGTGTTGGGATTACAAAATAATGATTTGCCAGGTTGTTGTTTTGCCTTATGATTATCATAAAATGCAAATGAATTATAAATAAGAAGCATAATAAAAACTTTTTTCTATAGGAAAAGATTATTACATTTACTAATCTGACAAAGTCCAGCTGAGCTGTGATTTCACTCTTCATAGTTTCATTTATATTCCTTCTGGTTGTATGTTTGTTTAATTGTTAAACTGAATTACTAAAATTTTTTCAAAAAAATAATTGTCACTATGAAATATTGCATCATACCACAAAGCTATCACTGAGTTACACTAAAATTATCAATCACCAAACTTTCAGTAGAAATGCTATGGAAGAAATTAATATGCAGCTTATTTCATGACCTTTCCTAGGGAGAAAAAAAAAATCTGATAAAAAAAAATTCTAAAACATTAATAATCATGGAAGGGGATCATAACACTCTAAGAATTTTAAACTCAGTTTAGTAGTTTTTAATGAAATTACAGTAAGGTAAAATGCTAACGATTTGTATACTCAAAAGCAAACTGCTAATTTTTCGATTGAGGGCTCATGCACACAAATGTATTTTCTTTCTGTGTCCGTTATGTTTTTTTTGGCAGACCATATATGGAACCATTAATTTCAATGGGTCCGCAAAAAAAAACGGAAGGTACTCCATGTGCATTCCATTTCTGTATGTCCGTATTTCCGTTCCGCAAAAAAATAAAACATGTCCTATTATTTTCCATATTACGGACAAGGATAGGACTGTTCTATTAGGGGCCAGCTGTTCTGTTCTGAAAAATACGGAACGCACACGGACGTCATCCGTATTTTGTGTGGATAAGTTTTTTGCAGACACGCTAAATACATACAGTAGAGGTGGAGTGCATTAAGGCCTAAGGCTAGGGCTACACGATGACATGTCGTACGACATTAAGTCACGCGACACATAGGGCACAACTACACTGCAACATGTTTTGCACGACAATTTTTAAAATGATAGTCTGTGGTGTCGCAACTGTGTTTGTGCCACATGCTATGACTGTGACATGACAGTCGCAGAAAAATCATCTTGGATGGATTTTTTGCTACTGTCGTGTCGCAGTATGTTGCATGTCGCAGTGCGACACCATAGTCTATCATTATAAAAATTCTAGCACAACATTGGTCCTACAAAATGTAGCGCGACACATGTTGTAGTGTAGCCCTAGCCTAAGGCTCATGCACTTGGCTTTATTAGCGCTGCATTTTCTACATAGCTCTACTAGGTCTATCATAAACCCTCATCCCTACAACAGGTTGAAGATTATTACTATGCATGTGGGCTATACAATATTTCTATGATGTAGGGAACTGTGGAGATTAATTTGCACATCATTATATATATGATAAATGATGGGAATTTTATGTGTTCCTCATTTAGTGTATGTATCCATGTAGCTTATACAGTTTGTGTGCTAACTACACAAGACAATTAAAGTGGTTTCCTGGTAGAACTGTATTGATGACCTATACTTAGATCAGTGGGGGTCACTCCTCACAACATACCAAACACTGCACCGTACAGTGTATAGTGACTGTGCTTATTAATGCAACCTAGGTCCATTCACTTGACTGGGGCTGAGTTGCATATAGGCTATGTGAACGATAAACATGACATCTCTGGCCCAGAAAGAGGCCACAGTGTTCAATGGAATTCTGCAGTGTATTCAAACAGCTTATTGACAGGGATGTCAGGAGTCGGACCCATGAAGCGAGCTAAATCAGCTATATCCTGGCCTATAGTTAAACTGCAGGGAAAGTATTTTAGTTTACATCACTGTGCATTCAAGCAACATGCATTTTTGATCCTTTCTGATAGTGAAACAGTTACTGTGACAGGCAGGTTTCATAGAGTATATGGACTTGAGCATTGTCGTGCAGGCCACCTACAATCCTAGCTAATCCTTAGACTAAACCAAAAGAACAGCATACGGCAGCCTTCAATAAAGGGAAAAAAAATAAAAACACTGTCTGCCCCTGCAGGAGCTGTGTCCCAATGATTCTTTAGTGGAACAAAAGAAGGATATGGAGGCAGTGCCAATGAAGTACTGGAGAAAAAAAAAGGTTCTTTTAAGCCATGTTGTGGCAGTTCAAATGCATGCTTTTGAATCACTTCTGTTAGCTGTAGAATGACTGTGCATCACTATTAGGCCTCGTTCACACTTCACTTATTTAGTCAGTTATGGGTCAAAAATACAAGGTGCAGATATTTTCATAATACTTTATCTGAGAGTAGGATTCTCTCCTTATTTTGGCTCGCCATACAGTAACTGCTGGAATTAACTGACCAAATAACTCAAGGGTTAACTCAGCCTTATAGGTCAATGTTAGCGTCAGGTCTAATTTACTTAACCATGGAGTGGCCCAAGATTCTAATATAGTGGGAAAGAGCTGTCTTATCTAACACCGTCTGCTGTGTCCACATTAATTGATAGATAGCCTTTTGTGTTAGCCACTGATTTTAATTTTTTTGATTTTAATATAGTGTGAAAGAGCTCCCTCATTTCACTGTTTGTGAGGTGTCCACTGTCCACATTGATTGATAGATAAGGTATTATGTTAGCCACTGATTCAATTGGGGTAAGGTTTGTGTTGACATCACTGTTTATATTTATTCTGATCCATCAGGAGAAAAGCCTCCCAAAAAATGAAACCTGTAATTTGAGCATCTGCCTTCACACAGTCAGTAATGGATTAGTATTTGTAAAGTAAAAACAGGAGTGGATCCAAAAGAGAGCTGACATGTGATGGGAATACTTGCATGTCTTCTTTGTTTTGGACCCACTCCTGCTTTTGGCTTCCAAATCATGATCAAATCCTGATGCAAAATACTGACAGTGTAATTGAGGTCTTATGGATGCCCCAAATACACCATGCATCGTGTTTTTCATATTTTTGATTATTCAAAAGAATGGTAAAGAATAGTAAAATTAACAGTGATATCAACAAAGCCAGACAGGGACACTAGTGGACCAAGAACATGCTAGTGAGGGTGGCAAAATCATGAACAGGAATAATAGTGGCCCAGTCACAGACTAGTGAGGGTGTGAACAGCATAAGAAGTCACATTAGTGGCCCAGTCACAGAGCGGGGTGGTTGGCAACAGCATGAGGATTTAACATAGTGGCCCAGTCACAGAGTGGTGAGGGTATGAACATCATAATCAGTTACAATAGTGGCCCAGTCAGAGGGTGGGGAGGTGGGAGGCAACAGCAGTGGCAGTTACAGTACAAGATGGTGGCAGTAGGAGAAGATGGCAGCAGAGGCATCAGTCATGAGAAAGAAAGCCAGTGACAGCATCAGAATAGTGAGAGCAGCATGTGGGCAGAAGTAATGGTCCATTGTTCACAATGCTCTGGTGAGTCAGAGCATTACTGGCAGAATTATCTAGTCTGATGCCTCTGGCACCTGTATGTGGAAATCCTGGCTGATCCACTCTTGACTTATCTTTATAAAGGTTAATCTCTCAACATTTTTTAAAGTTGAGTTCTCTTTGGGATAACTATGCCACCCGCCACACAAAACCCCCACTCTAATCCTACCTTACTGACCAGGCAGGAAAGCTTGTCCAGGGCAAAATGGGCCAGTTGAGGCCACAATTCAAGTTTGGCTGCCCAGTAGCCCAGGGTATCTTGGATCTGGGGTGACAGGGTGCAGTCTAAGTATGCTGGCCCAAACACCTGCCCAAACACCTGCTGGTTCAGATTCTGCTCCATGTCCTGCTGCTGCTTTAGAGACTCGAGACGCAAGTAGCTGCTGATGGAACGGTCACGGATGATGTTGCAGATAGCTGGAAGTTAAGAATAAATGTCCAACTGGCTTGATCCCAAACTAAGGAGCATATAGGTGACCCCTATAAAACCCATAGTGCTCTCCCTGACTGCTAAGCACATGCAAGGGTCTCAAAGGTAGACAATTGTATGCCCATGTACCTAAGACTGTGTGACACCTGAAAACCCTATAATAGTGAGCGGACACGACCACCGGCTCCCTGCACTTAATACGGAGGGAGTCAGGGTTACCTAGAATCAAGCCAGCATGGAAACACAATACATGAAAGGACTTATCTGAACAAACAGCAGCAGCAGCCTCCAGCAGTGAACACTAAATCCAGGAAGTAATATAAACCGCAAAGTGAGGCAGTATGGGAGGGAATATAAAGGAAGAGGATTAGTCTAAATAGATGACACCTGGGAGAAGGAAAAGAGATGAGAAAGTGAAACCAAAACAAAGAACATTATGCAAGAGGTAGAGAAGGACGTCTGCCAGACCTTCTGACAGAACTGGCGGTGACAGGAGCTGGTTCTGCTCCTGCCCCATCCCTCAACCTCTAGCATTCATGGCAGTGGAACATGACCTCAGAGGGTTCACCTGTCAGACCTTCGTGAAAATGGGTGATGGTGCACATAGGCAGTGACCAACCGACTACATAAGATGTCTCGATAGTAGTTGAGATTTTCATCCCTCTCAGAACGTGCAAAAAAACGCTCCTATTTTGTCCCGGTAGCAAGGGTCTAACATCGTGGAGAGCAAGTAGTCATCCCTCTGTCGAATGGTGATAATGCGGTTGTCACTATGGAAGCAACTCAGCATGCATCTGGCCATTTGCTCAAGGGAATCTGAGGGACTCAGTGCCTCCATCTCCATTGCATACTGTCACAGTCTGTCGGGGTTATCTGCCTGGTCTTCCTTATCGACTGGTCTTTCTCATGCTTCTCTCCTGTTACTTGGGAACATTTCTGTATACAATTCCTGGGCATAATGTCCTCAAATTTAGCAGCATCTGCTCCAGGATGTAATAGTGATGAGCGGCATAGGCAATATTTGTTTTCACAATATTTTATGAATTTTTTGCATAATAATCGCAATAAATTAGCGAATTCCAGAATTTGTGATCTCCAGACATTATTTTCGCGATTGTGCAAATCGGCACTAATAATGCACATATTTTTTGAGCAATACATGCAACTTTACATTTTATCAGGTCTGAGTAGATATTACTGATTGGTGCACTAAGTATTCTTGTGACATTACAGCGCTATGTCTGTAGCATGTATGTATGGACAGCAGAGAAACAGTAATTCCTATCACACTACCTAACACCCTGCACTGGAACATATCAGCTACATTATATCACTATCTAACCTACACTGACTATCTCCCACTTACTATCTGTAATTTTATGTATATATATGTATATATGTATATATATATATATATATATATAAATATATATATATATACACACACACACACACACCTAAAGAATTATTAGGAACACCTGTTTTATTTCTCATTAATGTGATTATCTAGTCAACCAATCACATGGCAGTTGCTTCAATGCATGTAGGGTTGTGGTCCTGGTCAAGACAATCTCCTGAACTCCAAACTGAATGTCAGAATGGGAAAGAAAGGTAATTTAAGCAATTTTGAGCGTGGCATGGTTGTTGGTGCCAGACGGGCCGGTCTGAGTATTTCACAATCTGCTCAGTTACTGGGATTTTCACGCACAACCATTTCTACGGTTTACAAAGAATGGTGTGAAAAGGGAAAAACATCCAGTATGCGGCAGTCCTGTGGGCAAAAATGCCTTGTTGATGCTAGAGGTCAGAGGAGAATGGGCCGACTGATTCAAGCTGATAGAAGAGCAACGTTGACTGAAATAACCACTTGTTACAACCGAGGTATGCAGCAAAGCATTTGTGAAGCCACAACACACACAACCTTGAGGCGGATGGGCTACAACAACAGAAGACCCCACCGGGTACCACTCATCTCCACTACAAATAGGAAAAAGAGGCTACAATTTGCACGAGCTCACCAAAATTGGACTGTTGAAGACTGGAAAAATGTTGCCTGGTCTGATGAGTCTCGATTCCTGTTGAGACATTCAAATGGTAGAGTCCGAATTTGGCGTAAACAGAATGAGAACATGTCTCCATCATGCCTTGTTACCACTGTGCAGGCTGGTGGTGGTAGTGTAATGGTGTGGGGGATGTTTTCTGGACACACTTTAGGCCCCTTAGTGCCAATTGGCCATCGTTTAAATGCCATGGGCTACCTGAGCATTGTTTCTGACCATGTCCATCCATTCATGACCACCATGTACCCATCCTCTGATGGCTACTTCCAGCAGGATAATGCATCATGTGACAAAGCTCAAATCATTTCAAATTGGTTTCTTGAACATGACAATTAGTTCACTGTACTAAAATGGCCCCCACAGTCACCAGATCTCAACCCAATAGAGCATCTTTGGGATGTGGTGGAACGGGAGCTTCGTGCCTTGGATGTGCATTCCTCAAATCTCCATCAACTGCAAGATGCTATCCTATCAATATGGGCCAACATTTCTAAAGAATGCTATCAGCACCTTGTTGAATCAATGCCACATAGAATTAAGGCAGTTCTGAAGGCAAAAGAGGGTCCAACACCGTATTAATGTGGTGTTCCTAATAATTCTTTAGGTGAGTGTATATGAGCTAACTATCTAATGTAATTAAATACGGATTCAGATGAGTCTGCAAAGCACAGCAATGCAGAAAATGGCTGCTGGGAAATTTCTCATATAGTAAAGGGGTAGGCAACTTCCCTATTGGTTGCTAGGGATGTTGCTAAGCTCTGAAAAGCCTTCTCATTGGCCCACAAGCAAGAAGGGAGGTTAATGATGAAATAAAACTAGAATATTCATGATAATGAATATATAGCACTATATTCTAGATTTTTCGAATTCTCAAAGTGCCAATATTCATGATAAAAGTTTGCGATTAGAATATTCGCGATCAACACTAGACATGAAGAAGTGGAATGACCTCATTCATCCTGGTGACTGGCAAAGTGGCCTCCTCAAAGGGCCCGAGCAAACGGCAGGTGTCATGCATAAGCTGCCACTACACAGGGGAGTAGTCCTGTCCTCCTGCATCATCAATGAAATCATTCATGGCCTTCCTCTGCTCATATAGTCATGTGGAAGGTGGAGTTCCAACGGGTGGAAACGTCGCATATGAGGCTATGTTGGGGAACGCCATTCGGCCTATGCAGGTCATGGAGGGCATATTTTGCATGTTTAGACTTGCTGAAGTGCATGCATAGTTTTCTGGCCATTTTCAATAAGTCTTGCAGTTGAGTGGAAGACTTCATAAACTGGGTTACAACCATTATCATTATATATACATATATATATATATATATATATATTGTGGGGGATCGCTCTGGTAGACACTTGTTAGCTGTCCAGGAAGCAGGGACACAGACAGGATAACGTCCAATTTAAGTGTTTTTATTTCACACTTAATTATACTAAAGGCTTAAGAAAAAAAATAAAAAAAATGCTCGGCTGAGCCAGTAGCCAATACAACAAGACAGTCCCTGACTATACGTGGACCGGCTACCCGGCCCACAGGTACAAAGGGTAAGTATTGGGTGGCCATGCAATACCTTCTGTAGTTCAATAGTCAGCTTCTCCAGGTATGGCCACACTGCTTAGCTCTACACTGAGCTTTAAGGCTGGGGTATCAGCAATTGCTCCCAGGTCTCACCCCGCAGCCTGTCAACCCGGTTCTTGGTCGACATAAAGTGGGGAAATATCTGATTAGCATTGGCGTGCCGAGGCACCCTATTATTCACCACAACATTTTTCCCTTGCCCGGACAAGAGTGGGATCCTGGAGCTGTGCGGTGCCAAAGTTGTCACAGGATACCTCCAAATCCGACAACTCCTCAGTCTCACCAGCCATTACATCTAGCTGACATTAGTTTCTTCACTGGTCACCCCTACGGCAGGAACCCCAGAATCCGGGTCATTGGGCTCCGGGTCTAGGTCTTGACGTGTCTGTGTGGGTTGTACTCTTGGGATATTTGATTTCCCCACCACAGAGTTCAGAACGTGGGGATGTCCCGTCCCAAAATGAGGTCATGGGGCAAGTTCATGACAACCCCTACCTCATGTCGTCTCTCTCCACATGGGGTCTGGATGGCAACAACCGCGGTAGAATAGTCTTTTAAGTCCCCATGAATACACAGGACCATGATTGTGTGGCCTTTGACAGACCCAGGGTCTATGTCGGACCCATTAACTAGAGTCACCCGACTTCCAGAGTCGGCACCCTGCCACGGTCACCCAGCTCATCATCCGAGTCTCCGGTGGCAGCCGTGTAAACCGGGGTCGAATAAAGGGATGACATCTGGACAGAGCTGCAGTCCATAGGCTTACGGTTGTGGGGACAATTGGCCATGATATGACCATGTTCCTGGAAGGACCAAAAGGTGGGAGCCTTCCCCTCCGTCTCCCCTGGGGTATCACCCTGATATTGGGAGTTGCACCGGCCCAGGAACTTGTGGGAACCATGGGCCTTGGGGTTGGCCGGGGTTTGAGGGCCCTTCTTACCGAGAGTTTGGGTAGCCCCGTACCTCTCCACCATCCCCACCAGAGCATTGGCATCAGCTGGGACCCCATGTTCTACCCACTACTGTATTTCACCCGGCAAGGCCCTCAGAAAGCAGTCCAGAACAATCTTCTCCACCATCTGGGCCGGGGTTGATATCTCCGGCTAAAGCCACTTTGGGATCAGTTGGATGAGGTGGTGCATCTGGGCTCTTGGTGGTAAAGCCTCTCGGTACCTCCAGCTATGGACTCTTTGGGCGTGTAGACGTAGGTCGACTCCCAAGCAGGCCTGGATCTCTGCTTTTCTCATAGAATAGTCCCAGGCATCCTGCTCGCTTTAGTCGATATAGGCCTGCTGGAGCTTGGCGATGAGGAAGGGTGCCAACACCTCTGCCCAGTATTGCTGCTGCAGTTTTTCACAGGTGGCCCCTCTTTCAAGCCCTGTCAGGAAGGCCTTTATGTCGTTCTCTGATGTCATCTTACTCACCCCCCGTTCCCAATTTTACATATAAAAATAAACAATAAAAAAATAAACATAACAGCTACTGCTGCATCCGTAAATGTCTGAACAATTTTTCCTGCGTGGTGTAAGCCATAACAAATAAAAAATAAAAACACTATTCACCATTTTTGGGTCACATTATCCAACCAAAAGAATTGAATAACAGTGATGAAAAAGTTGTATATACTCCAAAAAATAGTAACATAGTAACATAGTACATAAATAGTACAAATAAAAACTAGTTCGGCCTTCAAAAAACAACCCCTCATACAGCTCTGTAGACGGAAAAATAAAAAAGTTACAGTTGTGAGAAAATGGTGATGCAAAGAAAGTTTTAATTTCAATTTTTTTTTTTTTTTTCAAAGATTTTTTTTTTATATAGTAAAGCATAATAAAAACTATGCAAATTTGGTATTGCTGTAATTATATTCAGCTGCAGAATAAGGATGTCATGTCAGTTTTAGCACACAGTGAATGACGTAATATCAAAACCCAAAAGATACTCAGGATTTATTTTTTCAATTTCACCCCACAAAGAAGTTTTTCCTGTTTTTCAATACAAGACATTATAAATTAAATGGTGTCATTAATAAAATACAACTTATCTGAAAAAAAATGCCCTCATATGGGTATATGAACAGAAATTTAATAAAAACTTATGGCTATTGGAATATGGGGTGGAAAAAATGAAAATACAAAAATGAAACTAGATCAGGTACTTAAGGGGTTAATTCCCCCTTTCTTCTCATATAATTAAAAAGTACACACTAAATTCTAATGAATAAGATTGTATATTGTGTAAGATGTGTATTATATATTTAGACTGGGAATATATGGTATAAATAATAATAATAATCTTTATTTATAAAGCGCCAACATATTCCTCAGCGCCTTACAATTCAGGGGTTCATGTACAAACAGTAATAAATAACATAGCAACAGACAAGTCGATTATTACAACAAGAGGAATGAGGGCCCTGCTCGCAAGAGCTTACTATCTATGAGGGGATAGGGGTGACACAAAATGTAGAAGTGCTTGTTATGTACGATAGTCCAGCCATCTTGGGAGAATAGGTGAGCAGATTTAGGCTGGGTTCACACTTGAGCGTTGCGCAAACGCGCGTTTTACGCGTGTTTTTGACGCGCATTTTTATGCGCGTTTTTGTAATAGTAAACTCGCGTTTGACGCGCGTTTGTGTGATTCACTACAGTGTCCTATGGCCACAAACGCCCCAAAAGTCGCTCATGTACTTTTTGGAGCGTCGGGCGTTTTACAGCGCGATCGTACGCGCTGTAAAACGCCCAAGTGTGAACCATTCCCATAGGGAATTATTGGTTTCTCCTTGTTGAGCGTTTTACAGCGCGTAGGAACGCGCTGTAAAACGCTCAGGTGTGAACCCAGCCATAAAGCCACATGAGCCGGTCAGCAGCCAATATACAAAGTGCTTCTGGGTGCAGTGGAGGCTCAGCTTAAAGGGCTTTATGTTTCAATTTTGTGACCAACATTTACTATTGAAAAAACAACACAACTATTAATTTCTTGGCACATGTACACGTACAGTAGATGTATGACAACCATTCAATATGTATCAAGTATAATCAATATTTTATCAGTACACCTAGAAAATTATACTTAAGGGCAATAGCCCACATTTACTAACATGTCTGTGAAACAATCTGTCTAAAAAGTGCTGCAATTTGGCACATCTGGCATTTCTACCCAATGGGGTGGACTTAGCAGAACGTGGATGGAGCTTCTCAGGGAAAGGGTGGGCCTAAGATGAGCCATTTTGAGTCAAAATTGTGCCACAATTCTGGATATCTGTTTCAAAGTAAGGCAAGCAATAGTTGGTATAGAGTTAGAGAAAAGTATCTATGTCTAAACCAAATTTATCATCCAGCCTAGGCCATTGTGATTAGTAATGGATGAACATCTGCCGGGACGGTTCGCAAACCCAGTCGCGCGAACGTGATTAAAGGTTTGCGAACCGCAAGTTTGCGGCGGGTCCGATCCATTTTAATGGCAGGCGAACCTGAAAAACCTTCAGCTCATATTTGCAGCTAAGAAATCATTACTAGAAGTGCAGAAATAGTCCCACAACATGGACAGTGACATACCAGATGTATTATTCGAATTTGCGATCTCCGTTCATAATTTTTTTCAATGCGAAATATCGGCAATATAATTTTCGCGTAACGTGCATGCGCAAATGCACTATACAGTACCAAAATGCACTATAAAGAAAGTATATTGGTATATAACACCCCGCTTCAATAAATTTTTTGGAGGATGACTGGTATATCACACCAGTAGAAATAATTTGTTCCAATAACTCTTGTCCCTCTATATAACTGCAGTATCGCAGCAGAACCGCACACAACTGCCGCACAATACAAATGCACTATAATATTTGCGGACCGCACATCACCGGCACTATAAAAGAAAATGCCTAATCTTGTCTGCAATTGCGGCCAAGAATAGGACATGTTCTATTTTTTTGCAGAAACGGAAGCACGGATGCGGAAGTGCAGATCCACAAATGCTGATGCGGATCTGAGGATGCGGACAGCACATTCCGGCCCCTATGAAAATGAATGCGTCTTCTCTGCACCCGTTCCGCAAAATTGCGGAATGGATGTGGACCCATTTTGCGGATGTGTGAATGGAAAAGATATCCCTCAAAATGAAAATAAATTAAAAAGTTAAGCAAAAAGCATAGATGTGGTAGGCAATAACAAGTGCTTGGCGGCACCAAATCAGAAACCATATGTCCTACCACAATCCTGGGGGTTCCAGTGCACATCCATAAATCCCGGAGGGAAAGCAAAAATCATCTATCCCTGGGCTAGATGATGATGTGGAATTGAAGGACAGGGTGGGCAAAGAAATGTCCCTGATATTGCCCTACAGGGGGGTGTTATTCTGGTCCTGATAGCCTAACCACAGACCACCCGCCTTGATAAGAGCCACCCTGTCAGGAACCTTACCCTATATAAAAATGGCCCTAGTAAGCCCCTAGCCCCTAGGCCCCTGACTTCAAGGTGATCACTATATAGATCTATGTGTTTTTGGCTCATTATAAAAATATATTATAAGTATATTGCACCCCTCTGTGTATCACAACCTATCGATAGCACACCTATACCAATCCTTAAAAAGACTTTTGTGGCCCTATTAGCTAGTGTTTGGTGTCCCTAACAGCCTGTCCCTGCTCCACACAGCAACCTCTACCTACACTGTCAAAACACTGAATGTAAAATGGCGGCCAGATCAGGTTTATTTATAAGGTAGGGGGTATGTCCATGTGCTGAAACGTCTCAATTGGCTGTCCTGTACCACCTGATGGATGTGTCATGGGTCAAAGTTTTTCACAATGTAAAATAATAAGGTGGGCGCGAATATCTCCATATATTCACATGTTTAGCGAATCACGAACATGCAAAGTTCGCCGCGAAACGACCGCCGGGCATGTCTAAATAGCCTGTCTAAGCTTACACCATATGGTTACAAAATCTGGGCCAGTATGTCCAAAGAATACAAGAGACAATTGAATTTTAGGCATCAGTGAATATGCCCATGGTGGACTCCTCCATGATCACTTGACTATTAAATTTATCTTGCATGGTTAAATTACTGTAACTGTTATTTTTAACTTTTAAAATTAAAACAATAAAAAAATCTGATGCAGGGCTCACAGTGGTCATATAAACTGATAAAAGATAAAAGGTAGTTTGAGCGGTTTAGTGGGAAAGCAGGAATTAAATAAATTGGGTTGGAGAGAGGAATGGAATCACTTAGAGGTATTGGAATCAGGCACACTAGGGAAAAATAATTCAGCAAATAGAATATTAAATTCACTGGAGTATATATGGGTGGAAGTTAAAAAAATATTAGAGATATTAGAGATTTTTTGCACTATACACCTATTTGGAAAAATTTTAATTTAAGGGAATTGCAAATGATTAGGACTTATATAGATTGGGAAAGAAAGGGGATGAAGTATCTAAGCCAAATATTTGAGGAAGATAAATTGAAGGACTTCAATATGTGGGTTAGGGAGTTTGGGATCCCTCAAAAGGATTTCTATAAATACCTCCAGCTTAAGAATGCGTTGAGGACAGTGGTGCAGTTAGACAAATATAGAAAGGAACAATCAGATAGATTACATAAATTTGCCAATGGAAGAGAAAAAAAAAGGAACAACCGCAAAAAGATATGGATTTTGATGTAGGGAAAAAAAACGGGTTACAATACTTGCCAGAAAAAAATGTTAAAGAATTATAGTCTTTTACGGAACAGAAATGGAAAGACGCCCTTAGAAGTTATGTTATGGTGTCAGATAGGGGTTCACATAAGATATCACAGTTTTTTATAGTGCATAGATTACATCGATCCCCTTGGATGTTAAAAAGAATGGGCGTGAGAGCTTCAGATAAGTGCCCAAAATGTAGGGGAGAGAAAGCAGACCTAATACACTGTTTTTGGAGATGCCCTAGATTGTTTAGATATTGGAAAGAAATAGCAGTGATAGTATCAGTACTTTTGGAGGTTCAAGTGTTTGAAGTTCCAGTGGCTTGTATATTAGGGGCGACTGAACATCTGAAGTTAAATAAAGAGACACGATTGGTTTTGTGTAAAGTACTATTCCAAGATAGACTCCTTATATTAAGGAAATGGGTAAAGAAAGATCCCCGACGGTGGGGCAGTGGCGAGAAGCAGTTCTCAATTTGATTAAAGTGGAACGAGTTACTGAGTGCTATATCAAAAAATCAGAAAAACTTGATGAAATATGGAAAAAATGGCTATATTAGGGCTGTGTTTTTTGTTTTTTTTCTTCCCGTCCCTCTCCCTCTCCCTAGGGGTGGTGGGTGGGTATTTGGGGTAAAACAAAAAGAAAAGATATTATAATATTTATTAATTTGTATTTGGATTTTTTTTATTGTCAAATTGTTGTGATCCGTGTATAAATGTATATGTTTTTATAAAATTGAAATAAAAGGAATAAGTAAAAAAAAAAAAAAAAGATCATGCTCTGTAGGATCTACATTATATTATAAATGTTCAGCAGCTTTTTTGCTTTTGCATTGCAGTCACAGCAGATTAGTGGCTACCCATTTTTTACATAAGCCTCCCCAACTGAACCAGCTGTAGGTTATCCCGCCTTCCAGAGACAAATAGCAATATGGAGACCAATGTGTTTAAAAGCCTCCTCCCCTTTACCTTCTCCAGTTATTTCCTGTCTCTTGAATGTCTGGAGACTAGCAGCAGCAGGTGCACCACCTGCATTACATTTCATATCCGCACAGCCTTGGGGTTTGTATTCCTTGAGCTAGGCTCAGGAGGGCTGGTGCAGAGCACAGGACAATGGAGAGAGGATTACTTTCCCTACCTAGTGATTTGGCGTAAGTCCTGGCAGTATAGGAGGCCCCAGGTTCTGCTGTCACTAAGGTGGAAGCTTAGGTGGAATCTTTCTGACAGGAGGATCCTGCTTTCCACAAATCAGGAAATTCTTTGGCCAGGATCCTGTTATTTTTTGGCGGTGTTTTGGTGAGTGCTGCGGACGGCACGCGTTCTGATGTCATGGGGAGTGCGCTGGCGTGTGCATTGTGACAGTTAGGTGGAGCGTGGAACCCGGAAGTCTGCCAAAATAAAATGGGGGAAGATGGATTGGAGGTTGCCTGCAAGTTGGCATTTTATGGCCAGCAGTCACCATATCTCTTCGCACTGATGCGCGCATTGCCCAAAAAAATGTGGATCCTCCTAGAGCCCTCAGCCCTGTAAGCCTCATCCTCCTCCAAATTTTATAATATTGTGGCTTTAGACACTGGTTAAATGAGGGTGGCCTAGGAAAAACCTTTTTTTGCAGTGCTTTGGTGGAGGTTCCCTTCAAGGTCTTGATTCCTAGCAGTTGCTTAGGAATACTTATTTATCTTTTAGGCTAAAGCTGCCTCTAAGTCAGAAGAACCTTAACCAAAGAGCAAAAAATGTGCTTTATGTAGGAAGTTGCTGGCTTCATCCTATAAGAAGCAATTACACACTAAATTTACAGTGAAAGTAGTCTTGAAAGAATCCCTATCTTCTATAA